>NC_086174.1:140729784-141039698 GCF_023053635.1 Elgaria multicarinata webbii
TTCACCAGACTTAGCGCATGGGAATCTCTGCAGTCCAGTTCTTTCAGCTTGGGCACATGCAAGAAAGCATCCGCATCAAGGCTTCGCAGCCGGTTCATTCTTGTTAGATACAGCGATGTGAGTCTGGGCAGATCTTTGATCCAGTCTTGATGAACTGAAGAACAGAACGAAAGATGAGCAGGGCTTTGCCTCCAGAAAGGGAGACTCTACTTGAGATGGAGCTGACTCTAAAGCAAGAAGGGGAGAACCATTCTGGAGAAGTGATGGGTGGGGGGGTGGGGGGCATTCTGGTGAAGAGTGGGGGCAAAAGCCGAAGGGGACAGGGCTGAAGGCAAAAGGGATGAGGCTGACATAACAGCGTTTATTTATTTATTTATTTATTTATTTATTTATTTATTTATTTATTTATTTATCTTAAAGGTCTTCCTGCCAGTAACTAAGCCCTTAGGAGAGGCACCTGAACCTTCCAGAAAGGGGGAAAAACCTGCAGAAAAGCCAGCAAAGCACTAAACAACTTGTGATTGGGAGAAAAGGGTGTGGCCTTCTGGGGAATTCCAGAGGGCCAGACTGGAACAGCTCGAAGTGTTCTACACCTCAGTGTGCCCTGTCCCATATTGTGCATCCAGGCCATCAGGCAGGTGTCCTCCATCATTGGTGGTGCCTCATCTGAAGCTTTTGTGACTTGGGGCGGACCTAATTCCTATTTCAAAGACCCTTGGTTCCTTAGCCAGCATCCTTAATGAGTTTGGTTATTTCCCAAATGTAGCTTGAATTTGCATCCTGTAAATTGAATGTTTAGTTAATATTTGCCAATTCATATTTATTTAGAATAGGAATGTTGAATGTCTTTCTGCCCGAGGGCCGAATTCCATTTTGGAGAAACTCATGGAGAGAGACCACATTTGGGGGGAGGGGGGGAAAGGGGCGTGGCCAAAATAACAAGAATACCAGTATATTTTAGCTTAAAGCTCTTACTTCCAATAACTAAATCTTGGGAGAGGCATTTCAACCTTTTAGGATGGGATGGGAGGCGTGGAGCTGCTGGGAAACTATGCCATAGACCATACTGTACATGTCTGTGAATCTCTGCCTATTAATTATGGCATTAGCATGGTATGATCTTGAGCTAAGAAAGGAGGATCCTGGCACTTTGCATGCTGATTAATTGGGAAGGAGGAAAACAATTTGCTATGAAGACAACAGCATGGAATGGAGGGATGGGCATATAGTAAACAACTGAGTAGTCCCTACACTGTGAGTAGGACAAACAACATGGTGCTCAGTACACCACCCATTGGTCATACTTATAATATTCATGCTGAATCTGGTAAGATTGCTTGGAATAAAATGTAAGTATTCATTTTAAAGACTGCTTAGAATCCTTGTGAGGGTTTGATTGGTCACCCTAGGCCGTTTTTTGATTTTCAACATTTAATTTTTTTTCATAGTAATCCTGTATCCACTTACCTAGGAGTAAGCCCCATTGAACCCAATGGGGTTTACTTCTGAATAGACCTGTAGAGAATTGCACTGTTAATATTTTAATGTCATTACAGGGTGCATTAGAAATTGTTTTTAATTAATAAGTATTAATTACATTAATTGAAAATTCATGCAAATTAATTGAAATTTCACACGAATTGATGTTAGCAAATATAATTAATTCAAAACTTTATGATTGAATTTAACAATCTGATTTCTCAGTCCTTTTTTGGCTGACATGTATGTTTTGTCATAGAAATTTCAGTGTGTAAACACACACAAACACCCAATCCCATCAATCAAGTTTTTGGGGGGGAAATCTCCCAAATGGAAAATTTCCACCAAACTCTTAATTCCATTTTCCATTTTTATATTCAGACTTTTAAATTTGAATGTAAATGCTGTGTTCCCAATTCCAATGTCACTCTAGTGTTATGCTTGCCTTCTAAACCCTTCTTTCTGTTGGCAAAACACAGCCACTGCCCCCCTACCCTCTCAGTTTGATGGAATGTGATGCTTTCCAGCAAGGTTTTAGCACTTACTCCTCTCCAGAAAGGTTGCACTCAGGTCAAGCACAGTGAGAACATTCCCAGCACTCTTGGTGGAGTCTCCAACGTGCAGAAAGTCCGTTGCAAAGGCAGATTCCCTAATCGCCTCTTTGCTGTCCTTTCCCAGCCAAGTGGAAGAGAGATTCAGGAAATGCAGCTGGGGATAGCAGGAGAAAGCCAAGGGCTGGACTTCAGTGATGGGGTTTCCAGCTAGAGACAACCACTTGAGATTGTCCAGGCACGTGGAGGCACTGCACGCAGGCACGGATGACAGCAAATTGAAGCTCAGGTCCAGGACTTGGAGGCTGCTGAGGCTCCCGGTTGTCCACGTCACTTGTTGGATTTGATTGTGCCTCAGGGTGAGGACTTGCAACTTGGGCAGGAAGGCCACATCCTGGCCATGCAATTGGGGCAAGAGGTTGTTGCTGAGATCCAGATGCGCCAGACTTTCAGGCAGACATGCAGGGAAGGAAGCCAGACTTTGGTTTTTCAGGCTCAATATGGTCCAGGTCTGGTTACTCTGCTCCCCGCAGGACAGGTTAGTCAGCTTGACATTTTCCTCCCAAACATTCTGCTTAAGCAGTTGGAAAATCCCTTTCACATCTCCCCTTGCAACAGGACCAGTTTCCTCTATTGGCCTGGCTGGCACTTCCCCTCCAAGCAGAACCAGGTAGGCAAGGAAGAGGCAGAACATTCTGGTCCTTTTATGCACCTTCCACTAAAAGATGAAGCCTGTTTTCAGAGAATAAGCAAGAGAAGGAAAATAATCCCAAGTGCCACCAAATATTCGTTCTCACAAATGAATCAACCTTTCAACAGAAGCTGAGCTCAGGATAACATGGTGGAAAGAGGGTTAAGGATACGCTTGGGTTCAAACCCCAAGGTCAGCCAGAGGCTCACTTCGCTGGCCACAGACAATTCATACATTGAGGCTGCAGCCTTATACGCCCAGGGATGGGCAACTTGTGGCCCTCCAGAAGTTTTCGTCTAAACTCCTGGCAGTACTAGCCAGCATAGTCAATGGTAAAGGATGATGCGAGTTGAATGCTAAAACATCTGGAAGGCCACAAGTTGCCCGACCCGGATGTACACATTTATTTTAGGAGTAAGTCCCATCAGTGGAGGCTGGTGGCTCTAATTTCAGTGGGGCTGCGAACCCATTCTGGGGTTTAGTCAGAACCAGCCAGAACTCTAAAGCAGCTATCCAAGGTATTTTGGGGATTGGGCTCAGCTCCTTGAATAGCTCCGTTAAGAGTTATGGCTGGGTCTGACTGAAACCCAGAATGGGTTCGCAGCCCCACCGAAATTGGCACCACCAGCCTCCACTGAGTCCCACTATACAGGGCTTACGTTTGAGTAGATACATATAGGATTGCAATGCCAGTCTCATATGGGTGCCAAACTGCAATAGTGAGTCTTGCTTCAAAGGACAGTAGTAAGGTTAAGAAAAGGGTGCACTGAGCTGTGGGGAACAGGGTAGGCCAGAGGTAGGCAACCTGGTGTTTCCAGATGTTTTGGACCACAACTCCCATAATTCCTGACCATCAGCCATGTTGGCTGGGCCTGATGGGAGTTGTGGCCCAAAATATCTAGAAGGCACCAGGTTGCCTCTTCCTGGGATTGACCATATAACTGAAGGCTGGAATCTTCCATATTTACCTCAAAGGGGAGCCTGACCCCTGACTACCAGGCAGGTCCAAGCAAGTGTCCTTTTATGGCAGGTCTGCCTTACGTCAAGGCCAGCAGCACCAGAGACAAGACTGGCACGGAGGCGGGCAATATAGCCTGGCAGGAGTTTATACCCTAACACGACGCCACTGCAACCCTAAAAACTGACTGCACGAACTGCCAGAGGAGTCTTTTTTAATTTATTTCATATTAATTGATTTTAAGGCTGCCTTTAAGAGTAGAACCCTCACTCACCCTGCCTCATTTCCGAGGGAGTTCAGACAACACTGTCTTCCGCTTCTAGCCTGCATTTTCCCACTGCTTCTTCCATCTCTTTTCTTAACATAGAAAATCTGTTAAAGAAGGGAAGGTGGAATAAGCTGCACAATGTCTCAGAAGCAGTTTGCCTCTGTATCCCTCTTGCTGGGGAGCATGAGTGGCCTCATGTTCTACTTATGAGCTTCCCAGAGACAGCCGGTTGGCCAGTGGGCAAACAGAATGCTGGCCTAGATAGGCCTTCGGTCTGATTCAGTAGGTCTCTTCTTATGTTCTTCTGCGTAGCGCTAGGAGCCCTCCATCCAGAAGCACCCTAAGCACCACTTTGCAAACCTAGGAAAAAAGAACTCCTCTTTACCTAAACATATATTTTTGTGGACTTCTAAGGCTGAAAGGTAAACAGCAGCCAACTCAATTGCTGACTACGTATTCAAAACAGGGCTCGATCTGGGGGCTTTAGTAGCCGAGGCCCAGGAAAACACCTGGCCCATGTGGCATCACCCATGAACAGTCCTGCAGCAAGAGAAGAAGCCAGACTTGCAGACACCCCCACTTTCACATGGAAAAACAGCAACAACAACTCTCAGGAGAGCCCATTTGCGTCTGAAGCTGGCAATGCCAAGCCCACCTGCCCTGCTTCATCCAGCCTCAACTGTAAAATCCTTCCCTTTGTCGCACGACACCGAACTGTCCCCGTTTTGTTCAGGAACATTAGAAACATCACCCCTCCAAGAGAGAATAAGCCGTCTCCCCTCTCTCCCCGTTAACATCCGCTTCTACTTACCCAGCAAGGTGTTTCTTGGGGAGATGTTCATTGTCAGGGCCCCTGAATTCTCCAGCACTTGCTTTATACTTTATCTTAGTGATTCAGAGCTAAAGCATGAGACCCTGCCTGCTCTCTTGGTCCCTGCCCTCTCCCACCCAAACCACGGTTTCGGGGGGTGGGCGGGTGGAGAGAGATCTCTTCTCCTCTCCCCCCTATGCCAGTTTCCACCCACCCACACCCCACCTTTGCTGGGGAAGGGGAGGGACTGTTCTCAATGCTGCACCACATACGGTAGGTGGACTGATTTATCTCCCAGCTTACACAAATGGACTGTTTGACAGCTTCTCCCTGTGTGGAGGGGTGGGGAGATGTGTTTCTCTGTGTGTGTGTTGGGGTGAGTGGGTGAGAGCAACATCTCTGGCTTTTGCTGCTGGGAAGAGGAGGAGAGAATTGCTTTCAGTAATGAGGAAAAGTTCATGGGAGGTGCTGGTCTGCTGCTAAGTAGGGCCAAGGGCTTTTACTCAAGGAACAGACAAAAATCTCCCCCATGGCTTGCTTCAACTTCTCTGCGAGTGCATTCATGTAATGAAGTCCCACAATTAAAAGAAAAGAAAAGAGAAGAGGGCTTGGGAGGCTGTGATTTTGAAGGGCGGGAGAGGAGGGGAGGAAAAAGGAGTGCCCAACCCTTAACCAGCTAGCCATTTCCCCCCTCAAAATTGATCCCATGCTGCTCCCTTTGCAGGGCCCCAGAACGTTTACCCATAAGGAACACCATAGGGAAGGAGTAATTTGGGTGGGGATAATTTGGAGTAGAACAACCACCAGTGGCATGCTCTCACCTGTCCTATCTCCTTCATTCAAAATAGTCCCTTTTCTTTAACTCCTACACTGACACACCCAAAGGACCATTGGGTCTACCATTATACCCATTTGCATGCAATATTTAGATTGGCCATGACAAGACTGGCAACAAGGGAGAGGGCCTTTTCAGTGGTGGCCCCCCAATTATGGAATGATCTCCGCAATGAGGCTCGCCTGGCGCCAACATTGTTATCTTTTCGGCGCCAGGTCAAAACGTTTCTCTTCTCCCAGCCATTTAACAGCATTTAACAACATCTGCTAAGTTGTTTTTTTTTTAATGGACCCCAGAACTGTTGTTGTTTAAATGGATACTGTTGTTTTATACTGCTGTTTTTTATATTTTTTAGGGTTTTAAATTTTGTATACTTTTTAATGTTCACTGTTTTTAACTTTTGTAAACCGCCAGGAGAGCTTCGGCTATGGGGAGGTCTATAAATTTAATAAATAAATAAATAAGACAAAACGGGACTACAATACCCAAGTCACCTCCTCATGAAACTACTTTCTGTTAAAGAAGAGTAAGCAGTGTCTCAGGACTTGGTTACTGTTTGTCTGCCTTGTTTAGTTTGCTCCTCAGTTTAAGGCAAGTGAACCTAACATGTAAGGGGGATAAGCAAATAAATGACCCTACTGAAAGTAATTCGGATTACACACTGCCAAAAAAGAGGAAATGCTTCACCAAAAAAAGAAGACAATGAGGGATACAGATATTATTCTTATTCTTATTCTTCTTCTTCTTCTTCTTCTTCTTCTTCTTCTTCTTCTTCTTCTTCTTCTTCTTCTTCTTCTTCTTATTATTATTATTATTATTACTATTATCATCATCCCACCTTTCCCCCAGTACTGGACCTCAAGGCGGCTTTACAAAATTAAAATGTATACAATTAAAACCTATAAATAGAAAGATACAAAAGTTAAAAATATAGTTTAATGTGCTTCAGTATTAAAACATTTTAAACATTTAAAATATAAACAACAATTTTAAAAAGTCCAATGCATAAACATAGGTCCAGACTATTCACCAGAAAGTTTTTGCCGAAGCACACCAAGGAGGGAGCCAGTCTAGCTTCCCTGAGAAGGGAGTTCCAGAGCCCTGGAGCAGCCACCGAGAAGGCCCTCTCCCGCATTCCCACCAGGTGTGCCTGTGATGGTGGTGGGACCGAGAGAAGGGCCTCCCCTGAAGATCTGGGAGCATGGCCAGGCTCATAAGGGAGTAAACGGTCTTTCAGATAACCTGGACCCGAGCCGTATTGTGTAAATATTGTGTTCCCTAATGTATATGTATATAGGTCATATGTATATGATCTATAAAGCCTTACATGGCTTGGGACCACAATACCTGATGGAACGCCTCTCCCGACGTGAATATACCCGGTCACTACGTTCAACATCTAAGGTCCTCCTCCGGGTGCCTACTCCAAGAGAGGCTCGGAGTGTGGCAACGAGGGACAGGACCTTTTCGGTGGTGGCCCCCAGACTATGGAATGATTTCCCTGACGAGGCTCGCCTGGCACCAACGCTACTATCTTTCCGGCGCCAAGCTAAGACTTTCCTCTTTGCCCAGGCATATGGCGGCACATCTTAATCACCCATGTTTAGTTTTTTAAACGGTTTTTAATGCTTTATGTGTGTATGTACTGTGTTTTAGAATTTTAAATTTTGTATACTCGTTTTTATCTTAATTTTAGAATTTCTGTAAACCGCCCAGAGAGCCCTGGCTATGGGAACGGTATATAAGTGCAATAAATAAATAAATAATAAATAAATATGTATTGATGCAAATTTAGAAATATTGGGTTGGCTACAGATCCCATCCTACACAAGAAGAAGGCATGTTCTGCATCCGTAATGACTTTTCCCCCGTTGCGCGATGTTGCTCCGCCAACGCTAGGATCCTGATCCAAAAGACTAGGGTTCCTTGAACACTAGGGTCTTGCGCATGTAGTGCAATATGTCATGCACTCTTACTTCAAGAACCATAAGAATAGATTTCCATCAGTTCACATTGCACTACCACTTGCGCAACATTCACGCGGAATTGCACCGCAGCTACAACTTTTCTGTCTGGGCATAGCTAACAGAATTTAAACAGAAATAGCGGTGAAGACAGTGATCAGGTAACCTGCATGCCTGCTGCTCAATCTGCTGTCTAGGTACTAAGCGGTGATTGGCAACTTCAAGGCCCCCAACCTCACACTCCCTTCTTATGATTCTGTATCTTTGAACCAGACTTGGGCCTCATCTACACCAAGCAGGATATTGCACTATGAAAGCAGTATATAAAAGGCAGGAGCCACACTACTGCTTTATAGCAGTATTGAAATGAACTGGCAACTGTTGGCCCCATTGACCCATACCATATGCCACTTTCATACCACTATATCCTGCTTGCTATGGCTCCTGCCTTTCATATTCTGCTTTCGTACCGCTTCCATAGTGCAATATCCTGCTTGGTGTAGATGAGGCCCTGGACTAGACAGCCCTTCAAACAGAGGACTGGCCTCCGATAACCTTTCAAACAGAGTCGGTCCTCTGCAAAGTAGGACACATGGCCACCTAAGAGTAATGTGAAACAGCAGGTAGCATTATTCCAAGCAGATGAAGCTCAGAATTTGTGTGCCCCCACAAAACGGCCATAACAAATAAGGCTATGCTTTCTCAAGGGCCTTGAGAATTATGCTGGGGTTATCTTTCCACGTGTCAGTCAGTATCAAGGGAGACTTGAGGCTTCCCAGAGATACAAGAAAGATTTCTTAATGGGGCTGTCTGGAGCCATTGTGGTTCTGTTCCCTCCTTGTAAACAGACCAGCATGTACTTTTGGAAAACCCTTTTTTAAGCCAAATTGTGTAATTAGGTATTACCCAATGCTGTTCAGCGCCCATGAATACAACTCACTTGTTACCAAGTCTAATTTCTCCCTTAGCACAAGACCTTAGAGTACACAGTACGGTAAAACAGCACACAGCATGAGGTACTGCAGACCATAAACTCATTTGGAGGAAACATTAGCCGCTGCAGAAGCCATTAATAGCTGTTAAGCCAATTCTATTAGATACTCTGGAAAATTCCATTTTTTTATTTATTTATCTAATGTATCGATAGGCTGCCTTTTAGGGCCATGCTCTCACAAATACATAGAAGACAATATAGAGAATACATAGATCCTCTGAACTAGATCCCTCCATTGGTATAAATTACGAAGAGGCAGCACTTTTCTTCATCGGTCTGAGGGAAAACAAAGAATTTCAATAACAACGAACAGCTCAGAATCACATAAACAAAAACATATTAGGAAAGTCACTTGAGGGGGGAAAACATTTATTTATTTATTTATTTATTTATTATTTATTTATTACATTTCTATACCTCCCAATAGCCAGAGCTCTCTGGGCGGTTCACAAAAATTAAAACATCTGGAGGGTACCAGGTTGTGGGAGGCTGGCCTATGTGCCCACTCCATCACAGCAACTAAGGAAATGTACTGCTTTAGGCTAGCACTTATCCCAAACAGTGTCCAAGCAATATTTATTTTCCATGGGGAACATGCCCTTCAGCATTCTCTTACCTGGTGTTGTATTTAATAGGCAACTTGTAACTCCTCCCAAGATTCCTGACATGAGTATTGGAAGTAAATCTATTTCTTAGTGCAGCCATCCTGACAGAGCTTTTGCCCCCTGTTCAATCCACCTTAATGGGGATCAGCAACATGTCATCACAAGTACAATGGATGTAGTCACAATGGACCACTGATGACTCTGTTTCCATGGTCACTCAGACCCCAACATTTTGGTCTGGAGAGGTCAGAGGCCTTCTGGCACCAGGAAGAAACCTACAGATCACTGAGCTGCTACTGCTCCATGTCATGAACCACTGCACCTATTTATTTATTTATTTATTTATTTATTTATTTATTTATTTATTTTATTACATTTCTATACCACCCAGTAGCCGGAGCTCTCTGGGCAGTTCACAAAAATTAAAACCATTCAAAGTATAAAACAACAGTATAAAACCATGATATAAAATACAATATAAAAGCTCAACCAGATAAAAACAGCAGCAATGCAAAATTACAAATTTAAAACACCTAGTTAAAATTTACTTATAGACTGTTAAAATGCTGGGAGAATAAAAAAGTCTTCACCTGGCATCTAACGGCATATAATGTAGGTGCCAAGCGAACCTCCTTAGGGAGCTCATTCCACAGCCGGGGTGCCACAGCAGAGAAGGCCCTCCTCCTGGTAGCCACCTGCCTCACTTCTTTTGGCAGGGGCTCGCGGAGAAGGACCCCTGAGGATGACCTTAGGGTCCGGGCAGGTACATATGGGAGGAGGCGTTCCTTCAGATAACCTGGCCCCAAGCTTTTTAGGGCTGGCCCCAAGCTGTTAATACCAGCACTTTGAATCGGTTTAAGTAAAATGTTAATACATTTTACGGTAAAAACACTTTAAGGCAAAGGGGCAACTTGTGGCTCTCCAGATGTTTTGGCCTACAACTCCCATGATCCTTCACCATTAGCTATACTGGCTAGGGCTGATGCCAGTACAGGCCAAAAATCTGGAGGGCTGGACCATAAGGAAAACTGAGCGAAGAAAGATAGATGCTTTTGAACTGTGGTGTTGGAGGAAAATTCTGAGAGTGCCTTGGACTGCAAGAAGATCAAACCAGTCCATACTCCAGGAAATAAAGCCAGACTGCTCACTTGAGGGAATGGTATTAAAGGCAAAACTGAAGTAATTTGGCCACATAATGAGAAGACAGGATACCCTGGAGAAGAGGCTGATGCTAGGGAAAGTGGAAGGCAAAAGGAAGAGGGGCCGACCAAGGGCAAGATGGATGGATGACATTCTGGAGATGACAGACTTGACCTTGGGGGAGCTGGGGGTGGTGACGGCCGACAGAAAGCTCTGGCGTGGGCTGGTCCATGAAGTCATGAAGAGTCGGAAGCGACTGAACGAATAAACAACAAACATGCTGCCCACCCTGCTTTAAGGGAAGGTAGTCTGGAAGATATTTTTGAAGGTCTGCTGCACTCAAGGAGCTAAGCACAGTTCATTTGGAAAATTATCAAAATCAGTAAAGGATTTTGCCTAAGTGCTCAAAGCGTTTCACATACCCTAGTATCGCAGCAGTCCTTACGACAATCCTGTAAGAGAGGCTAGATTTATAATCCCACGTAGCATTGGAGAATTCAAGCTGAGAGCTGGTAGCTTTCCTAGAGTAACTCTCTAGCCTGGTTTACACATAACACTAACCCATGATTTATTTAACTCTTGGTCTGTTGCCCTACCCTGGGTTAGTCTGGAAGACAATCAAACAAACCATGGCTTGTTTTCTCAAGAGATAAAGGTTCGAACGTGCAAGTGTAATGTGCATAAACTTTAAATCAAATGGCAACTGATGAAGTTAGAATGAAGTGCAGATATGCAGATGATAAAACGGGGAAATGCACAGCCAGTTCCTTTAAAAAGTAAGGGATGAGGGAAATACACCCACTTTATTATGAATTCATGTTTACAAAGGAAGATTGTAATTATGCTAGAATATTCGTATTCTTATTTATCTTTTCCACACAAATGTGCCCAGACCAGTTCAAAACTTAAAAAATAATCATATACACATCTTTAGATCCCCCCTCCCAATTTGTCCAGGAGTTAAATAGAAATAGTTATTCCCATTTTTTGTCCTCTTATTATATGAGTATCAGTGAGGCAGCGGGCAGAGCAAGTCAACGGTGGCAGGGGAGAAAGAATCCATTGTGGACAAACTGTCAAATCCGAAGACCTCTCAGGCTTGCATTTTGTTGTTTATTCGTTCAGTCGCCTCTGACTCTTCGTGACTTCATGGACCAGCCCACACCAGAGCTTGCATTACCAGGGCAGAAAAGGGGCACAGGTAAATTCCCTGGCCCTGTTTGTTGCTGGGGTTTTTTGTTTTTGTTTTTTTAGATTTCCCCCTCCCATTGACCCCATTTAACTGCTGCTGTTTGGAGTCTTCTCAGGGCAGATCTGCAAAATCGTATGTTTCCTAGGACACCCTCCCAGGGACCATAAGATTGTGGCCCAGTTATTATGGGAGAACAGCTACCCTCACTGAGGGGTAAAGTCGAGTTTATTTATTTATTTTATTTATTTAGAATATTTATATACTGCTTCCCATTGAAAAATGCCAAAACAGGCTCAGAACAGGCCTCTGATGTATAGGGTTAAGTACCTCTCCAAAGAAAGGGCAAAGATTGAAGGAAACTTGTTAAAAACATAAAGTCACAGTGAGCTGTTCCGTCTAATCCAGTATTTAAACCTGAATTATCAGGGGAAATGTTGCTTATGTGTGGATTTCTTTCTTTAAAAAAAAAAAAAAATAGAACATCTCGCAAAAGCTTGAATGATGCTTTAATTCAAAAGCAGACCCAAGGATTTAAAATGTATCCATGCCAGTGTGTGTGTGGAATCAGAGCTATAACAATGCAATCCAATGCACGTCTAAGCAGAAGTAGGTCCCACTGAGTTCAATGAGAAATGCATACACCCATGTAAATGATTCAGAGAACAAAGCTGGGGAAAGGGCCATTTCACGGAAGGGTTTCTCCTGTATTGCTCAATCCATTTCACAATTGTCTGTTTGAATTATTGCTTCTCCTCAGCTCTAGAGTAACCACATGGATGTGTTTTCTAGTTGGCGTACTCAAGACCCAAACACTAACACTGCCCAGTGGTCTTATGCGTGTTCCAGTATTGTGATATAAAGACGCTACACTAAAGCGTATTTAGTGTAAATACATTAAAGCATCACTTGGAAAGCTTTAACCAACACATGCCCCACCTTTCTCTCTCCTATGGGTTGAATCAGTGCTAGCTGCAAATCATTCAGTCTGGAATGTTACAACTGAAAGTTAAATTCCTTACTGACATAGAAGATAAACAGAACAGAACGGTCCTAAGAGGAGATGGCACCGCACTTCAGAGATGAATTCCTCCCTCACCCTCTCTTGCAAATGATGAGAGCCCCTCCCCACACGCCTCAATAATTATAAAGATTGAACTATTCAACAAATGTTGAAGAACTAATCTTCAAACCCAAATTTGAAAAAATATGGACAGAGATATACTGTCCTGGCAGAATTAGACCCCTGCATCAGACTGATCTGTAACTGAGTAAAATAAACAAAACAAACCCCAAAGGAAAGGAATATGCAGTCTTTCTGCTTTGTCCCATATTCTGAACAATTACATTTTTGAAATAAGGTGTTAAAACTATTGAAAAGTTCAAAAAGAGCATTTTAAAAGTGACATTATTTTAAAAGAGAGAGTTAAGCCCACAATTTTTTTAAAAATGCTGTTTTCCTACAGTAAGTTTCTAGTAATTATATTACAAAACCTTGCAAAAGGTAAGAACGCTGTCAAAAGAAGCAGCTATTTTATACTTAAATTTGAAATGGTTTATGAAAAATAGAAAGAAGAAAAGAAAGAACAAAACCAAACCCTGGGAAGACTTCGTAAAAAAACCTTTTAATGAAAATGAAATAAATGCCTGGTTTTAACAGTACCCCCAAATAAAAATAATTTTAAAAAATTAAAATCTCAATCATAGATTTACTTGAGAAGAATAGAAGACATGCTTAACAGATAACATTATAAAAATTTACATACATTGCAGACATGAATACACAGCATATATTACATATTTTGTTTCTGCTGCCTTAGTACCCTTTTGTTCTGTAGATGTTTAGAATGAATAACAGGAGACTTTTATAGGGCCCATAATTAATCAACAGCTTAACTGCTGTTGGGCAAAAATTGGATTTGACTAGCACTCAGAATGCATGTTTACTTAGAAGCAAATTCCATAAATTTCAAATGAGTAGGCACAGGATTGAAGCCCAAGGCAAAGAATGCCTCAACTGTATCCCTTGCCTTTATATTTATGTATACCAGGGATGAGAAAACTGTGGTCCTCTAGATGTTGTTGGACCACAACTCCCATCAGCCTGTTAGCATGGCCAACGATGATGGGAGCTGTAGTCCAACGTCTGGAGGGCTGCAGGTTCCCATCCCTGGGGTATGCTATGGCAGGAATCAAAGAACCGTGAAATTAAGTATGAGCCTGCACAGATACTTTTTTGTGTGCGCCTCTTCCCCAAAGCAACTTTTGAAAAGCCACTCATGAGGACTAGAAGCAAAAAAATAAAAAATCCACCCCCACCTCCCATATAGTTGCATGTGTGTGCCAACGTGCTTTAGGTGAGCACAAGGGGCTCTTTGTATCACAACTGAAACCAAATTACCTGAGTATGATGAGCCTTTCCAGATAATTTCTCAAGCAATAATAGTAGATCCAAAGAGCCATGAGCAGAAGGAAAATAACCGCTAGCGCAATTCCTCAAATGCTGCAAAACAGCTTGTGCTGGAGCTCGCACGCCCCTATAGAATAGTTGGGTTCTGCATGTGTTCTTATACTTCCACAAACCCTTCCAGAGTGTGCTTCCAGGCGAGACTTTTATCCTGCAATTGGCCTGCTCCAAAGTGTGGGTTGGATTCAGATTCATGCTGTATCAACTGTGGTGACGGAAGTGCCTTCTCCTTCCCACAGCAGTTATGCCAGTCCCCAGAAAATGCTACACAGAGCTGGGAGACCCTGCTAAATGGGGTGAGCTGCACTGTGCGTGCGTGCGTGCCCGTGTGGTGGTCCCCAAATATCACTCAGAGAGACCTTCCGTGAGCCGTAGGTCCCTTCCCTCTTCTGTGAGGCAGATCCTGGACACAACCCACATAATTTTATAGGGGTTCTAATCATCATCATCTTCTGTTTGTAACCCTCCTATGTTTTCCCACTGTCTCTTCCACTGCTTTTCTTAACAGAAAAAAAAAAACCCCATTAAGGAGGAAAAAATGGAACAGCTGCACAGTGCCTTTTGATGCTGGGAGCACCCTGAGTTTCACCTTTCTTGTGCAGTGCTCTAGTCCAAGGTATAAAACACACTTTCTGTAAGCGGAAAATACCTTCGGAGTATAAAATGGCACACTTGGATCCAACCCATTTTTCTTCCTTAGAGTTATATTTGTGGTAGCCTTGGTATGGTTTTATTAGTGCTACCTCCTGTGAAGGACAGGGGTGCAAATCTGTGCCTTTAACTTTGCTGTTGCTGTGGGGTTATAAAATCTGCCCCGATGTATGATCTATGGTCTATTGTTTCAAACTGGCTGTGGCAGGCTTTGGTGGCTGCCAGCCAAGGTCATTCCTGCCTTGAGCCAGTCCAACGCCCACCGGCACCTGGAGATTATCAGGGTGGTGGACAAACCAACGGGATTCAGCTGTGGGAAAAAGAGGGGGCCTGGCCCCTCTCGGGGGGTGGGTGGGCAAAAGCCCAGGAAGGGCACGGGTTGGTTTGCTAAGGTCATGGACAGGGGGTCTCAAAAGGAGATAAAAAGCTCTATGAAGAAAGCCCTCCATCTTCTTCCTTGGAGGTGCATGCGTATGTCAAGTGGGAAGATCAGGTCCGTGGCAACCAGGAGGGGGTTGCCTGGAGTTAGGTATTTTTATGTTTTAACGTGTGTGGGTATTCTGGAGAAGGCCAGCCGCTGTCTCAGCTGGGTGTGGGGACATATGATTGCTTCTTGGGGGTAATGGCTAAGTATTAGAGCTTTCCCTCACCTTCTTTCCTCACTCCCCCTTTTCCACATCTCCTTTCCCCCCTATTCTTCCCTTTCCCTTTTTAAGAGGCTGTTTTACCGACCAAGACCTTACGTGTTAGTTTTAGTGATTGCAATAAAATTGCTTTGGTCCCTAAATGTGTGTCTCTGTGTTATTCCCTTGAATATCTGGCTTGTCCCGGTTGTGGACAAGGCAGGGAGGCGGGTTACTTGGGAGTTTAGGACGTTTGGTCCAGGAGCCTACCTTGCAGGGTTGTCAGGTGGACCCTGACTTCCGTTACACCTCCTTTCTCTTAGATCCTTCCCAGACTTGTCCTTTGTGGCTAGCCATGCTACCAGTGCATCTCCGGACACCTTTGGCGCCCACTGAGACACCCTGCCCTCTCCCCGATTTTTCTTTCGAACAAAATGCTTACTTACCAGCAACTGGGATCACTTCAACGCAAAGTGAGGGCCTCCAGACGTAGCCATCTTCATTTCCCACGAATGCCTCTGAGCTGCACGACCGGGCTCAGAGACATACATAGGAAATGAAAACGCTCAACAGCTGCAGGCTGAGGCTTTTCTCTACAGTGCACACAGTCATCAAGAAAAATATGCTCTGCCCATGAGGCCCCAAGAACAGATAGGCTCTTCTTCCACCAACTAGCCAGGTGCCATCCATTCCCCTACATCCCCCTCTACTGTGCATGCCCTTACGCCCCCTTCTGCCGTCCCCTATGTACACCATTACGTGTAGTGCAATGGTGTTCTGGCAATGCTGTTGTCCACTTTCTGTAGGACTGCAAATGGGAAAATGAGGTCATGGCAGCACACAAGGGCACGGGGAGGGGAACGGAGGATGCAAAGAGCAACTAGATTGTGTTGGATTAGAATCTTAATGGGTTTTCACACGCTGATTGCATCGTGTTAATAAAGATCACGGAGGAACAAACAAGGTGTGCTACACAGACACACTGAAAGACACCAAGCAAGCAACATGGCGACCGCAGGCAGCCATGCACCCTCAGACACCTTTCCTGACACCCACCAAGGTGCTCTACCTTTCTCATTTAAAAATAAAACAAAACCCAGAAGCAACAACAAAGAAACAGTCTATTTTCTTACCGGCAGTTGGGATTGTTGTAAAATAGATTTCAGTTAGTGCTGAAAACTGTGGGTTCAAAGGAGTTGTTAAGTGTGTTGGGACTCAGACCTTGTACTCAAGATTTTGGGCAGATGACTTTGCCATGCCTCCCGTGGCAGCCATATTGTGGTGCTGCCTAGGGCACCTTCTCAAATTGATTAAATGTGTCCATGCCCCCCCTCCCAAATGTTGTCTATCCCTGCTGTAGATAGCTTGTTGTACTAAAGTAGGCCCTAGGTATTTAAATTTAACTTGGATAACCCCTGAGATAAGCTACGTAATGATAATAATAAAGGTCAGTGAGTTGCATCGGAGTGATTAGAACAGCTTAAAAATAGATGCATACGCAGGAGACATCCTTCTCTGTAGTCTTGTTGAGCCTATGCAGTTCAGAGGCAGCTTCTTGCTTCGCCTCACTCCCATCCTCCAGTTAATTTATGGAACAAATCTTCATCCAGCGTTTCATTCTGGTCTTTGGAACGAGTTGACAGGAAAATATAGCCTCCAATGTATTCATGGACAACTTTACAATCTGCGCTCAGGCAAGCAAACGCAATAGATACGTTCTGATCAAACTCAATTGCAACCTGAAAGGGAAATGCAAATGGGTATAAATAAATAAATCTAATTAAAATTCCAAGAATGGAACAAAATTGCAATGACTGCAATTTCCCCAGCTCCCGACACTCATTATTTTATAAAGAGAGCTACACGGAGTTCAAAAGCTGGAGGCCCAAACTAGGTGTGATGCAGGAGACACAAAACAGTCCCCTCTCGCCATTTGTAAGTTCATAACGACCCACCTTCAGGTGCTTTTGCACACTCTTGCCCCAGGGGAAAACTAGACAAGCCGTAACGTCTTCCTCGCAGGAAGTAAAGCAGCATGGAGGAGGCCATTTTGAGTAGACAAAATGGCAGGAGGGGACCCCGGGTTCTAGTATTATGAGAGAGGGAGAAAAACATCTCCCTATGCAGTTTCTCCTCACCATGCCTACTTTTGCACACCTCTAATATCCAAGCCCCAAATAAAAGTCATGGTGAATAAGGCAACCCTGAGAAATCCAAGTTGCAGGTGCATACTAAAAAACAGCCCAATAATGCTGAATATGTGCACATGGTGTGTGTTTATTCTGCAGTCCCACGTACATCCGAAAAATTGCAGCATTATTATTATTATTATTATTATCATCATCATCTGTTAAAGACATTTTTACAAAAGTAAAATTTAATAGCTGTGCTCCAGGAAACATTGGACTTTACCTGCCGTATCTCCCAGTTGACATTCCATTGTTTCATATTTGAGAATCTCCACGTTGTAATTGGGTCCCCAGTGGCTGTGTCTATCCTTATTAGGCGGTTATAAGAAATCCCCAGGAGATCATCTTTTTTGCTCCCTTTAAATCTACGTGGAGGGAATTAATAACCAGTTAATTCTTTAGAATGTTTCTCTCAAACCAGCTACAGTAACAACAACCACAGTTATCCATGATGACCGTGTAAGGAGAATTCATTCCCACTCGCAGCCACCTGCTCCACCCAGACCAAGGGGCTGGGGGAGAGAAAACTGGGGCCCTTTTCAGAAGTTCAATTAACTGAAAGCATGTAACAGGATTTTGCATTTGGGGGGCACACTCTGTTTGTGCTTGAACACCCTTCTCCACCTTTGAGAACCCAACTGGGAAGCTGAATAGGGCAAGAGCAAAGAGAGATTCCATTCTTTCCAGAGCAGCCTCTCATGTCTGTTTCGTGGGGGCTGGTGGGCACAGTGATGGGCAGAGAGCTACCTAGGCTGCTGTAAGTGGGGGGTGGGTGAAGTGTGGTTGGGGCTCGTTCTGTCCCTCATTTATTCCATGGCAGCAGGTTAGATGGCAGATTTTAGCATGGAAGTGGTACCAAGGCTTTCCTCTTACTCATATCGCCTATCACAGGGGTACTAGAGGGTATATTTCCTTCCATCTCAAGTCAATAAAAGAAAGGGAGGGAGAGGAATAGGAGGCTCAAATGACAATACAAACTTCTTCAGGATTGGAAAAACAGGGCTATTCGAGCTCCCATTCTCATTTTTGAACTGTTTTCCTGCTGGTTCAATTGGGAAATGGGCGCATTTCAAATGGGAAAAGTGTGCAGCTTTGTGTGCATTTTTCATAAGTGAGCACTCTTCCCCATTGACTAAAACACGAAAATTTGTACTTCTTTAAAAATGCACATTTCTGCTTCCGTTTGTGTTTGGGGAACGTGCTCGCATGGTTTGCGAACAGAATCGAAATTCTTGTGCATCTCTAAAACTTCTTTTTTTAAAAAAACTTGGTGGAATGATGCTTCCCCCTACTGGCCAAATAGAAACACTAAACTATGCTTTGAGAACTTTTATTGCCAAAATGTAGGGCACTTCCAGGTGAGGCTTTTTGATTGCTCTGCCTCATTCACAGACTTTTTTGGGGGTCTTCAGCTTGTCACCCTTCTGTGTTTTTCCCACCGCTTCTTCCATCATTTCCCCACCCCCCCCCACTAAAAAGAAAATCTGTTAAGATGGAATACTACACATTTTCTTTTGATTGTTAGTGCTAAGAGCTGTCTATCTGGAAGCACCCCCAGAAGAGGCCGTGACTATGCTCTTGCCCTGCCTCGAACACAGAATTATATATGTGTCTGTGTCTGTGTGTGTGTGTGTGTGCGCTTCCAAACAATGTCCTATACCATTTCCAAGGAAGTACCCATAGAAGGCTCTCGGGGCTTTTCCAGAAGATTAAAAATAGAGGGTTCTTTTCTTCTTAACATGAAGAACAGTTTTGAGCTCTAGTCCTCATCAAATGGGAGCACTGCAATAATGTACTGCACAACAAAGGTACACACATATTATTATTACTTTGCAGGGGGAATAGCGCTATTATGGTTGATAGCTCTGCTTGTATTTGAGATCTTATTTCTAAAATCAGAGATGTGTGCACAGCACACAAGTGTGTGTGTGTGTGTGTGTGTGTGTATAGTAAACCTCCCTATCACCACCTCAACCAGGGAAAAGTTTTCAAAAAGCAGGTCAGAGGTAGCAGGTTTTCATTGCTAATAGCATTCACATTCTTCTGTGCAGGCCATGTTTACATGTCTTCAACATGCAGGTGAAATCTAGAACTGAGGAACAGAACTGGGCCTTGGGTCAAGTTTCCTGGTCTCATCAGCTCGGAATGTGAGAAATTTTTGCTTTCGGTGAACAAACAGGGCTCAACTCAGCATTGCTAAGTGGCTCAAGTGGGACCATTAAGTACTAGCCCCGTTGTCCAGGGACTGGTCAGAAGGAAACATGAGCACATTCCGGGTTCTTTATTATGAATTCTGTGGTGGCACTCTCAGCGGGCTTAAAGGTATAGTGTGGCAGGGGACGGGGTGGGGGGGAGGATGGGTTATGTTGTAATTTAATACGAAACAACTGTATTCTAACTACAAGTAGTCTGCTTATATCAGATTATTTTTAATGACATGTGCTTGTTTTTGCACAACAATTGGTCAGAACACTAGAAAATAGGCATAGGTTTACTTCTTGCTGGTCAGTTAGGTTAAATAATACCTGCATAGTTTTCCTTATACTTCTGTCAATAAAAGGGCTAGTGGGCTAGATATAAAATGAACATTTCAAGTTCAGGGAAGGGCATCAAATATTACCCCACGCTATGTCCCCCCAACTCCACAGATATGACCCTGTGACATTCCAGTCTGGAAACTAGCCGCAGGCCAGAAACACTAGGAAACCCTGATAATGTATGTAAACAACAGGACAACAGATTTTCTTGGGAGAGTATACCACAACAGCCAACACTTGGGAAAATAACAAGGGTAAAAGAATTCAGAAACATAACACTTATTTCTATGAGACTTGACCAACTGAGTTGATTAAAGACATTTCTCTTTTTGTAGTACATCACACACAAGAGTAGATGGATAGATGCCCCAGATACATGTGTGTATTCTTCTTGGAAGCAAGAGCGACCTCATTCTCTTCTCGTTCACCCTCAGTGACAACCTGCAATCCCATAGGAGCTTTAGGACAGCTGTGGGCTTGGATTAGATGCTGCACAATAAAACAAAGACTAGAAAATAAGGTGGTTTGGTTTAACCACTTCCAACTTGAAAAGTGGTACCTGGAGGAATTAACAATTCTGATTCACACCTGGAATATTAATGTATGCAATGGATTACTGACCTTACAGAGTCAGAGCTGCCAGAATTATGTTGCAACTGCCGCATGTTAGCTAAAAAAAAAATGTGGTGAAACGGCTCTGAGAATCTTTTGCCACTAAAAGAGTAAGGCAGAATAATATTATGTTTACCTTACGATGTAGTACGATAAGCCAAACTCAGGAAGGGACTGCCACGCCTGGATAAACCTTAATTTGGCTTCCATCAGAGACATGTGGGCGATGTTTTGGTGAGCTTCCAGAAGGCGGGTAGCCAACTAAGAAAACACAGAAGGGGAGAAATACAGGTGTTGGCTAGCAGATGCAGGAAATTAAGAACGGCGTTAGGCAGAGGGCTGTGCATGTGGTCAAAGGGAGCAAGCGTCACTGCGACTACCTTAAGGAAGGAAACTGAATGCCAGGGGTTGAATGCTAGCCGAAGCAGGGCTTGTAGCTTGCAGGGAAGGGGCCTCTCTCAATGGGAGATCAGAGGTCTGTTTTCACCTCTCAGACTGTACATTTATTTATTTTTTATTACATTTTTATACCGCTCTCTGGGCGGTTCACAAAAATTAAAACCATAATAAAACAACCAATAGGTTAAAAACACAAATACAAAATACAGTATAAAAAGCACCACCAGGATAAAACCACGCAGCAAAAATTGATATAAGATTAAAATACAGAGTTAGAACAGTAAAATTTAAGTTAAAATTAAGTGTTAAAATACTGAGAGAATAAAAAGGTTTTCAGCTGGTGATGAAAAGAGTACAGTGTAGGCGCCAGGCGGACCTCTCTGGGGAGCTCATTCCACAACCGGGGTGCCACAGCGGAGAAGGCCCTCCTCCTGGTAGCCACCTGCCTCACTTCCTTCCTGCCCTACATCCTCCCCCAAAAGAAATTATACGTGGAATGGCTTGAAATTCAGGTGGGGGGGAATATGGCCTGCCTACTCCTGCTGCCCTGGATCATGCTGGCACTTTGGATTTATTTGCAGAGCTCCTAGATCAAGGACTTGCTGAAGAAAAAGAACTGGAGTTCTTGGAATTTCGGGTTCTTTTCTTTCTCTACTTGGTGAAGCAAGAATCACACAAACCAGACGCCGGTCATCCTAAAGCCGCTTCCCAATTACCTGCTTAGACTTGTATTTCTTTGCATAGCGTGGCGAGATAAAGCACTCCGGCTTCATGTCCAGGCTTTCTACATCAGAAACGTCTTGGGGAGCAGCTGTTCTGCTCTTCATTTTTAGGAAGGAGAGGATGTTGTGGACCTCAGGATGGTAAGAGCTGTCAGCCATGGTTTTTCCTTTGGAAGCCAACATGCAAGCTGCCATCCATCGGGCATACTGATTTTCCTGTAAGAAAGGGGAAATGGGGCAGCATTAATTCCTTGCGTCAAATCTTGTGTGTGTGTGGGTGTTTTGTGTTGTTTCAGTCATTTAAATTGTGATGTCAATCAAGCTTCTTGAGTTAGGAGGCCCCCATTTCTGAAAGCACCAGACAGGGATAAGCTCCCACCATGCTTGAGTTTAGATGCCTTTAAAAGGGGGGTTAGATACATGGAGGATCGGTCTATGGGTGGCTACTTGCCATGAGGCCAAGTAGCCCTCAGTTCAGAGGCCCAATGTCCCTGAATGCCAGTCACAGCAGGAGGGGGCGTTGAAACTCTTCCAACACAAGGGCCAAATTCCATTTCGGAGAATCTCCTGGGGGGCTGCATAACCAGTTGGTGAATGGGGTAAAAGGGGGTGGGGCCAACATGCCAGCATATTTTAGCTGAAAGCTCTTACTGCCAGTAGCTACGCTTGAGGAGAGGCACTTTCACCTTTTAGGGAAGGGGCCGTGGCTCAGTGGTAGAGCACCTGCTTTGGATGCAGAAGGTCCCAGGTTTGATCTCCGGCATCTCCAGGGAAGGCAGGAAAAGCTCCAGCCTGAAACCTTGGAGAGCCATTGCTGCCAGTCAGTGTTGACAATACTAGGCAAGAGTCTGATTTGGTATAAGGCAGCTTCTTCTGTTTCTAATGGGGGGGAAAACTGCACAAAAGTCGGGACACCACCAGTGGTTGGGGGGAAAGGGGAAGGGCTCTTTCGGGACTCCCAGAGGGCAGGATTGGGATCCGAAGAGGAGATTGGGATCTCCTGTAGAACAACTGAATACCAGCCACTGTAGGACAACGCTGGGAGAGGGTTTCGGCCTTCCTGCCCCACTTGTGGGCCTCCCAGAATTATCTGGTTGGCCACTGTGGAAAGCAGGATAGTTGCCTAGATGGACTTCCGGTCTGATACCACTAGGCTCCTCTTATGTTCTTAGTCTAGTTCAGGGATGGGCTACTTGTGGCCCTCTAGGAGTTGGACTGCAACTCCCATCATCCCTTACCCTTGGCTATGATGGTTAGGGCTGGTAGAGAGCTACCCGTGGCCCAATTTGCTGGTATCAGATGGCATCCACCTTTGTGTATCATTCTTAACCACTGTAGATTACCTGAAACTGTCCACTGCTCATGTAGTTACTGTTTGGTATAGTAGGGAGAATTACTGATGGATCTAGGATCTATCCAGCAATACATTTGGGGGTGGGGAAGGTTGGGGGAGATGAATTGCAAAAGCTTCAGGCTGGAGAGTGGGAAGGGGCATAATGTCGTCACCTCAGCGTTAATTTTGAAGCAGTGCCTCAAAAGTTACAGTAAAGCACCCTTCCCCAACCAGGTTCTTTCAAGACGTTTTGGACTACAACTCCTAGCACCCCTGACTCTTAATCATGCTGGCTGGAAGTCCAAAACATCTGGAGGGAACCAGGTTTGGGGAAGGCTGCAGTCAAGCACACACAGTTTCCATCCTCTGGAGGCCTTTTCCTGGCAGCTCGGTATTATGCTCTTAAAATCCCTTCTAAGGTCTGTGACCAAGAAATTCAACACAGGGCCACTGAAATAAATTATACCAGGCAGGAGAAAATTACCTATATTAAGCTCCCACTTCACATGTACCTGCAGCCATGAGGGAACAGCTTCTCTGCGGTGCAATTTCACAGAGTTTGGGGCTGCACGGGTTTGATACAATCCCATGGGTGAGGCTGATCGGAGGGATACTGGGAGTTGTAGTCCAATGTTTCCGGAGTGCACCACGTTGGAGAAGGCTGCTCTGGATGTTTCCCATCAGACAATGCTGCCATTCCACCCAGACACTGTCCTCATCCTTCTGTCTACATAGAGCCTCCACATGAATATCCCCACTTTAGAAGAGCATTTACCCTGGCTCGCTTTAATGTGTTGCCATCAGCACTACTAGAAGGACGATTTAGTAAAATCCCGGTTAATGAACGGATACGTCCCTGTGGCTCTGGAGCAACAGAATCTGTCGAACATGTCGTTTTGCATTGTAACATGTGTGAGGCATGCAGAAGGAAGCTAATCTTTTCATTGTTAACAGCCTTCTCTGGATGTAACCCCACAACTTTGGTATTAATTTGTTTAAGGGATGTGTCCTCCCATATTACTGAAAGGGTCTCTAAGTTTTTTATGACCTCAATACAAATTAGAAAAACAACGTTGCAATCCTCCTGAGAGAAGGAACTTCACAAAGCTGCATTTTGTTTTTATGTCACATCTTATTTATCCCTTGTATGTTTTATAATGATTTTGCTGGTCTGCGACTGTAATAAATAATAATTGATTGAAATATCCCCACTCCCTGCCTGCATTGCAAGGACATATAAATCAAAGCCGATACATGCAAGTCAACCTGAGGTCTGGTTTACGGTTGTTTCTATTTTATTGTGACTTCATTCCCTGCCCAGTTCCCATTACTGTGCACATGCCATGACTGACTGGGAATATTTATGTGCTTTCCAATGGCAGCCAGGCCCAGGGACCTTCAGTCCACTTCCCACGCGTGATTATAACGCACCCAAAGCAGAGCAAACCCTCCTTCAGGATCAGTCAGCTATTTTGCTACTCACGTTATCACATCTCAAGTGTACTTCATTCATTCCATCAGCAACAGGGATAAGTAACTTAATGCCATATTTTTTCCCTGACACACTTACATCGGGGACAATTTCACATCCTGAATGACAGAACACATGAGAAGTCATAAGTGAGGTTATACTTTTATCTGCTTTTAAAGATGAGTGACAAGGATGATAGGAGAACTTGAAAGGAAATCAGAAGAGTATATTAAAAAAAAAAAGACCAACATATAAAACAGGAAATAAGACCATTTCTTAAAAGTATAAACCACTATATTGCTAAAAGACAAGGACGCATTTCATCCCGTATCTATTACCAGAGCCCTGAATTTGGAAGTACTTAAATTAATTTGGTTAGGTTCATCTACATGGTATATATGTCAATACATGGAATTTGTTGTTATACTGAAGAAGTGAATAAGATTTTAGGCCAGGGGCAATCTTCTAGTACAGGGGTGGACAACATGTGGCCCTCCAGATGTTTTGGCCTACAACTCCCATCAGTCCTCACTAATGGCTAGGGCTGATGGGAGTTGTAGGCCAAAACATCTGGAGGGTCAAAAGTTGCCCATCCCTGGTATAGAATCATAGAACCTCAGTGTCACCTTGTCCACTTGCTTTGTCATAGGGCTGCCCAGAGATCTAACAGGTATTAAGCAAATCACACTGTCATCACAAACGTTATCATCCTTAAATCATTTGGGAATAAGCAGTGCTAAAGCAATAAAGATGATTTAGAAAGTAGATTAAATCAAAGCATTGTATAAAAGCAATGATGTGTATGCAATGATGCATACACATCATTGTGTAGATGTGTATGCATCCCACAAACAGAGATCTGGAGAATTTCATTCAGTTCGCATTTTGATAAGAACTTACCAAATGCGCACTTTCAATATGCAAATGGAACACAGTTATCCCTTCATATTTGCACAGAAAAAAATGCATCTCTTAGGAAAAACCGTACACAAAATGCCTGCGTTAGTGAGAAAGCCATACAAAACAGCATGAAATTAAAGAAAAACGGCTTGCAGAAAATGTGCATGTTAGGCAAAAATACCTACAACAAGGTGCATGTTAGAAAAATGCTCCAACTGTTGCGTGGAGTTTTTTCTTTAAAAAAATCAAAAACTGTTGCAGAAATGGGGTAGTAGATACATAAGACTATAAAAATGAGGAACTGGGAGAAACTGACATTGACAGGTTTGTCCTGTGCATTGTGCCAGGAGATCCCCCCTCCCCGTGTACAAGGAGCTGCATGATATGAAATGCCACATGAAAATGCCACCCCTACCTCTGAGGCTGAGCTTCTCAATGGGTTCTCCATATTCAGCATCTTTGTTTTTAAAATAGGACACCGAGGTGTCTTTGAAGACAAACCAATATTGCTTAAAGGCTTTCAGTGTCAATTTTTTGGATCTGCAAGTAAAAGAATAATTGCATCAGTTCTCTTTGCTAATTAGACTATTTACCAACACCTTGAGTCAGAGTTTATTGCCCAGCATATTAGGGAAGCTCTCGAGGGTGTCACTTGCTGACTTGACTGGCTTTTCTCAGTGCTGCTTTAACGGAGAGGAGCAAACATCCTTACAGTTTGGAACAAAATCCAAGTAATTTTAAAGCACAATTATTTTACACCTCAAAACGCAGTTCCTGGTAGAACTACAGGCCAACTAAACACCTCCTATTTATCAAACCATCTAGGCAGTTTACACGGCTGTCTGACTTCTACTCAGGGCAAGCAATTTTCCATTTTCCAATTTTGACACTTGTGAGTTGAACAGGAAAAATGAGGCACCCACAATATAGGTAACAAGCAGAATGCAGGTGTTTTTTGGTGCAGTTGTTATAGTGGTACTGAGTGGAATGTGCAGTCCATGCTCATTCCAAACTTGTTGTCCTTACATCTCATACATTTCTATCCATCACATAACGCACCATAACCAGCCATAAACATCACCTTCTTCTTAACGCAATGGCTCAATAGCAAAGGTTCTTAAATGCCTAGTGGGTGTTAACAGGTGCTCACCAAGGCAACATTTGGGAACATCTGTACTGAAGTAATCATTAATATCTAAGAGATAATCTAAACACACTTCTTTAATCAATGGGGAAGAAGAAGGACTGAGGAGACAGGAGCAGGCAGAAGTAACATCAGGGCCTGCTCCTGCTGGACTCTTCCCCCCCCCCCACAGGGCAAACTGCCATCTTGGCCCTGTGGGGAAGAAGAAGGACCGAGGGGACAGGAGCAGGCAGAAGTAACATCGGGGCCTGCTCCTGCTGGACTCCTCCCCCCCCACAGGGCAAACTGCCATCTTGGCCCTGTGGGGAAGAAGAAGGACCGAGGGGACAGGAGCAGGCAGAAGTAACATCGGGGCCTGCTCCTGCTGGACTCCTCCCCCCCCCCCACAGGGCAAACTGCCATCTTGGCCCTGTGGGGAAGAAGAAGGACCGAGGGGACAGGAGCAGGCAGAAGTAACATCAGGGCCTGCTCCTGCTGGACTCTTCCCCCCCCCCCCCCACAGGGCAAACTGCCATCTTGGCCCTGTGGGGAAGAAGAAGGACCGAGGGGACAGGAGCAGGCAGAAGTAACATCGGGGCCTGCTCCTGCTGGACTCTTCCCCCCCCCCCAGGGCAAACTGCCATCTTGGCCCTGTGGGGAAGAAGAAGGACCGAGGGGACAGGAGCAGGCAGAAGTAACATCGGGGCCTGCTCCTGCTGGACTATTCCCCCCCCCCCCCCACAGGGCAAACTGCCATCTTGGCCCTGTGGGGAAGAAGAAGGACCGAGGGGACAGGAGCAGGCAGAAGTAACATCGGGGCCTGCTCCTGCTGGACTCCTCCCCCCCCACAGGGCAAACTGCCATCTTGGCCCTGTGGGGAAGAAGAAGGACCGAGGGGACAGGAGCAGGCAGAAGTAACATCGGGGCCTGCTCCTGCTGGACTATTCCCCCCCCCCCACAGGGCAAACTGCCATCTTGGCCCTGTGGGGAAGAAGAAGGACCGAGGGGACAGGAGCAGGCAGAAGTAACATCGGGGCCTGCTCCTGCTGGACTCTTCCCCCCCCCACAGGGCAAACTGCCATCTTGGCCCTGTGGGGAAGAAGAAGGACCGAGGGGACAGGAGCAGGCAGAAGTAACATCGGGGCCTGCTCCTGCTGGACTCTTCCCCCCCCACACAGGGCAAACTGCCATCTTGGCCCTGTGGGGAAGAAGAAGGACCGAGGGGACAGGAGCAGGCAGAAGTAACATCGGGGCCTGCTCCTGCTGGACTCCTCCCCCCCCCCCACAGGGCAAACTGCCATCTTGGCCCTGTGGGGAAGAAGAAGGACCGAGGGGACAGGAGCAGGCAGAAGTAACATCGGGGCCTGCTCCTGCTGGACTATTCCCCCCCCCCCCCACAGGGCAAACTGCCATCTTGGCCCTGTGGGGAAGAAGAAGGACCGAGGGGACAGGAGCAGGCAGAAGTAACATTGGGGCCTGCTCCTGCTGGACTCCTCCCCCCCCCCACAGGGCAAACTGCCATCTTGGCCCTGTGGGGAAGAAGAAGGACTGAGGAGACAGGAGCAGGCAGAAGTAACATCGGGGCCTGCTCCTGCTGGACTATTCCCCCCCCCACAGGGCAAACTGCCATCTTGGCCCTGTGGGGAAGAAGAAGGACCGAGGGGACAGGAGCAGGCAGAAGTAACATCGGGGCCTGCTCCTGCTGGACTCCTCCCCCCCCCCACAGGGCAAACTGCCATCTTGGCCCTGTGGGGAAGAAGAAGGACCGAGGGAACAGGAGCAGGCAGAAGTAACATCAGGGCCTGCTCCTGCTGGACTATTCCCCCCCCCCCCACAGGGCAAACTGCCATCTTGGCCCTGTGGGGAAGAAGAAGGACCGAGGGGACAGGAGCAGGCAGAAGTAACATTGGGGCCTGCTCCTGCTGGACTCCTCCCCCCCCCACAGGGCAAACTGCCATCTTGGCCCTGTGGGGAAGAAGAAGGACTGAGGAGACAGGAGCAGGCAGAAGTAACATCGGGGCCTGCTCCTGCTGGACTATTCCCCCCCCCCACAGGGCAAACTGCCATCTTGGCCCTGTGGGGAAGAAGAAGGACCGAGGGGACAGGAGCAGGCAGAAGTAACATCGGGGCCTGCTCCTGCTGGACTCCTCCCCCCCCCACAGGGCAAACTGCCATCTTGGCCCTGTGGGGAAGAAGAAGGACCGAGGGGACAGGAGCAGGCAGAAGTAACATCGGGGCCTGCTCCTGCTGGACTCTTCCCCCCCCCCCCCCCAGGGCAAACTGCCATCTTGGCCCTGTGGGGAAGAAGAAGGACCGAGGGGACAGGAGCAGGCAGAAGTAACATCGGGACCTGCTCCTGCTGGACTCTTCCCCCACCCCCACAGGGCAAACTGCCATCTTGGCCCTGTGGGGAAGAAGAAGGACCGAGGGGACAGGAGCAGGCAGAAGTAACATCGGGGCCTGCTCCTGCTGGACTCTTCCCCCCCCCCCCCAGGGCAAACTGCCATCTTGGCCCTGTGGGGAAGAAGAAGGACCGAGGGGACAGGAGCAGGCAGAAGTAACATCGGGACCTGCTCCTGCTGGACTCTCTCTCTCTCTCTCTCTCCTCCCTCCCTCCCTCCTTGACTCCTTTTCCTTGTGTGTCATGTCTTTATTAGATTGTAAGCCTGAGGGCAGGGACTGTCTTTTTTGCTAAGTGTAAGCCGCTCCGAGAACCTTTTTTGGCTGAGGAGCGGGGTATAAGTATGATAAATAAATAAATAAATAAATAAATAATCAGTTGTTCTCCTCTTAACAACTGGGGGAGGGGTGGAGTTGAACCTCTTTCAGCCTGAGGGCCAAATTCAATTTCAGGTAATTTCCCAGGGGCTCATACGTTCCAATGGTGGGTGAGGCTGAAATACCAAAAACACCAGCATCTTTTAGCTCAAAGCTCTTACCTGCCAGGAAGTCTTAGGAAAGGCATTGCAACCTTTTAGGAGGGGGAAAAATCATGCAAAAGCCAGGAAACCACCAAATCATCAGTGGTTGGAGGAAAGGGGGTGGGGTCAGGGGATGCGGCCATCTAGGGACCCCGAGGGGGGTAGATTAGGACCCCAGATGGGCCTGATTCACCCTGTGGGCTTGAGCGGTTCTGCACCCCTGTCTTAAACCTTTCTTAAAATGTATAATTCCTATGCAATTAAGTCCAGCTGGCAGATATTAGCCTTAAAATGGTCAATAAAGATCTTTAAAGGGAAGAACGAGAGCTTATTTCTCAGCCTACTGCAAGGTGCTGTTTAATACCTTTAGAGTGCAACCCTATGCATGTTTAGACATAAGTAAGTCTTACAACCCTCAGCATCCCCTGGCCAGAATGGCTGGTTAGGGCATGCTGGAAGTTGTAGGACTTTTTTTGTATCTAAGCAAGCATAGGATTCACACCCTTAAAGACCTAAATGGCTTAGGCCCAGAGCAGTTAAAGAGGGACAAACACTTTTCCTACCTATTCCTTCCTCCCCATTCTCTGCTCCAGATCCCCTTGCTTGCCAGAGTTGAGACTGGTAGGGATTCAGAGCAGGATCTTCTTGGTATTTACACCAGTTTTTGTTTTGTTTTGTTCCTTGAAATCCCCTGCCCAGGAGGACCCATTTTACAACATGCGTTTCATCTTTTCATCATATACATTAGAACTTGGCTGTTTAGGAGTGATATCTTTGGGGCTGGTTAGCTGCTTTTATATGGCCTTGATATATAAATAACAGATGTTCAAAGCTGTCACATAATCTTTCACATATATTTGCTATTCTTGGTCACTTGCATTTGAATAGGAATGATCTTCTAGAGGTTTGAAAATGATCCAATCCCCTTTGAAGAGACCCCTTCCTTTCTGCGGAAAATGTCATGACCTATTAGTAAAAGCAAACACTTTGAACCAGAGTTCAAAGCTTTATGTTCTTTTATCTCAGCCTTCCGTAGAAATAAAGGTTTGAATTAGTCACTTCAATGGAAGCAAAAACTAGCGCCAGTGCAAATAAAGCAACCTATAATGGGACTTTATTTGAATCTTTGGAAAGTTCAGTTTGATTATGAACACATACAATTGATAACGTAAGTGGATACTTTGTTTGCACACAGCTGTAATTCATACTCATTTAAAGATACACCTACAACCATGCAGACAAAAATTGTAGGCGGCTGTGTTGGTTCACTAGGGAAAAAATCCAAATAACAACAGGTACAATGTTCCCTTGTTAGAACCAGCACCTTCCTGACACCTCCCAGCACCTGTTCCCTAAGGCAACTGCCTCACTTTGCCTAATGGTAGGCAGGGCAGCTGCCAGACTATTTTGTGCCCTAGGCAGGTGAGCTGCTTTCATCCATCCACCCCTACCCCAGCGTACCTGGGTGCGGGGCGCCATCTCGCCCGCCCAGCTGAAGCAAAGCCAGGACGCTGGGGGACAGGGGCGGGGGGCTTCACTTTGGCTGGGTGGGTGCCCAGCTGAAGTGAAGCCAGGATGCTGGGGTGGGGGGGGCCGGCGGGCGGGCAGCTTCGGAATGGCGCGCCTGGCCGGAAGCCGCTCTGGGAGAGCAACTTCCAGGCGCGCTGTTCCGAAGCCACCTGCCCGCCCCAGCGTCCTGGCTTCGTTACGGCTGGGTGGGCGCCTAGACAAAGCGAAACCAGGATGCTGGGGCGGGCGGGCAGCTTCGGAACGGCGCGCCTGGAAGCCGCCCTCTCAGAGCTGCTGTGGGAGAGCGGGTTCTGGGTGCGGTGTTCGGCGCCCCCCCACCTTGGCGCTCTAGGCGGCCGCCTGAGTAGCCTCTATGGTAGCGCCGGCCCTGATGGTAGGGGTGGTCCTGGGAGGATTGCGCCACACGTAAGGTTAGACTGTTTCAGGTGTGAACGATTTCAAACTGCAATAAGGTATCCAATGTACATAATGTGGCTTCCTCTCCCTGACCCCAAGTCTGTCCAGAGGGTCCCCCAACCCTCCAAAGCAGATTTCATGGAATGTGGCAGAAAACAGGAAGCTGTCTTATACCATTAGCCCATCTAGTCCAGTATTGTCAACACTGAATGGCAGTAGCTTTCCAGGGTTTCCATCTGGATCCTTTCCTAGCCCTACCTGGAGATGCCAGGGATTGAGCCAGGATCCTTGGCCTATCGGGGGCTGGATTAGTGGAGGGAGTCTTCTCTGCTTCCAAGTCCTCTTCAGAGCCAGAGGACCAGTCAAGGCTGGGGAACGTGACAGCCCCCGCCCTTCCCCACATGGGAGAGGGAATCCACTGGTTGACAAAAACCACTGGATACATCCCTTCTACAACAAATAATGTTTCTTAGACAGCCAGTGTTGTGCAGTGGTTAAAGTATTGGACTGGGACACGGGAGATCCGGGTTCTAGTCCTCACTTCAACATGAAGCTCACTGGGTGACTTTGGGCCAGTCACTGGCTCTCAGTCTAACAGTTGTTATGAGAAAAAAATGGAGCGGAGGAGGAGCATGTAAGCCGCCTTGGGTTCCTTGCAAGGCTAATAATAATAATAATGATGATGATGATGATGATGATGATGTCACATCAGTCACTGGCATCACATCAAAAAACTATGCAGAAAACCTTTGGAAACTGGGCCTACCAAAATACATTCGCACCAACATCCAGAAAGCAGTCATACATGCTAAATTGTCAGGAAATTCCTGAATCAGCAAAAGACAGCATGACCTGGAAAAGCCCATCATGTCAGTCTAGAAAACCCGCCATGAACAAGAAAAGAGACCATTATATTAATACTAATCAATTCATAGAGCATCCCATGCAAGTTTACTCAAAAGCATGTCCCACTGTGTTTAGTGAGGGCTACTCCCTAGTAAACTTGTTTAGGCTTGCAGCCTGAAACACCCTACCCTTGTATTGTAAATCAGATGGAATTTTGTTCCTGGGTGCTCTGTTTAGGGGTGTACAGATTTTGTTAAATCAGTTCTGTGTTTCATGGATTGTCAGGCATTTTTCGTCCCATAATTCACTTATTGATATAACTGGATTTTAATTTTTTTAGGGTGTATGACAATTTCGTTCCTGTTTGCAAATGTAGATTAGCACGAGTGTGAACTTGTGTAAATGCCAATTTGTACAAATCCCTCAACTAAAGTAAAAACAACAACAGTCCACACTTCTGTGGAAACCACACAGCTTGGGAAAAGCTGTTTAACTGCAGAATCGGATTCACAGAAACCTGAACTCACTTGAATCCATTGTGGATTTCTCCGGAATCCATAGCTATTTTTTTATACGTGTTAATTTAAGGCATTTTCCTCCATTTTGAGCCAGTCTAACAGTCAAACCACACATTCCGTTAAATAAATAGTTTTCAGCAACAACTTTTTCTTTTCTTTTTTTACGACTGTGGGGGATGATTTTCACTGGAACCTCCTGAGTGGAACCCCCTTTCCAGCTGTCATTTTACTGGGTTTTTTTTTTTTTTAAAAAAAGAAGCTTCCAGCTTGCCTTTGGCTTATTAAGGAAAAAAGAAAAGAAAATACAGAGACAGCCATATCACTGGCCACGTTATCTCATAGCAACCCCCAACTTCACAATTTCTTTCCTGTGTCAAGTTAACGGAACACTCTATATAATTGGGAGTGGGGGATGATGTCATAATTCATTAATAAGGTACTTTAACTGAAATGAAATTGATTTTTCATCTGGATCTGGGTCCCCCAGGTGGGAAATTAACTTGGGGTAAATTAATGGAAGAACAACTAATTTGGGTGATGGGTGGTGGCACGCAGATTAATTGAAGAATATACTTGGGATGATTTGGATGCGGAATTAATTGGCTTGCCACTTCTAAAATTTAAATTTTAGTAATTATTTCTAAATTTGTACATATGCATTCCAACTAGCCTACTCATTTTTCTCCTCTTTTTCAGTGGTGTGCATCCTCTTTTGTTGAAATGCATAAGTGGCCACCCTAACAGGGCCGCTGCCAACTTCTGAATGCAGGAAGACACAAATGAGGGTCTTAGGAGAAGAACTTACTGTTTAGGCAGGTTTATGGGGGAGAAGATGGTCCTTGAGATGTGGCATGGAAACAGGTTAAAGCTTTAAAGTTTAATATCATCACATTTCATAGAATCATAGAATAGTAGAGTTGGAAGGGGCCTATAAGGTCATCGAGTCCAACCCCCCGCTCAGTGCAGGAATCCACCCTAAAGCATCCCTGACAGATGGTTGTCCAGCTGCCTCTTGAATGCCTCTAGTGTGGGAGAGCCCACAACCTCCCTAGGTAACTGGTTCCATTGTCGTACTGCTCTAACAGTCAGGAAGTTTTTCCTGATGTCCAGCCTGACATTTGATAGTATTCCTCCTTGCTGCACACTTGGCCCTCCTGCTCCTCCAAAACACTTGCGAATCTCACCCTTAAACAAGATTTTGGATAATAATTTCTATGTGTACATATAGTCAATTTCAATAAAAAAATAATAATAAATAAATAAAAAATCCCACATGAGAAAACACATTACTCTTCATGCAATATTGCTTTCTATGGATTTTAATTGCGGAGCTTTACTGTATATTATTTTATTGTTTAAATTATATTTTAGGATGTTTTAATAATGTGTACTATGTTTTTAATCAATTTTATGTATTTATACTTATTGTTGTTCCTCACCTCGATCCAAACAGAGAGGCGGGTAAGAAATAATAATAATAATAATAATAATAATAATAATAATAATAATAATAATGTGAGGCTTCGTGGAAGTTTTTTTCAAATAGAATGGTGGCATATACATGTGCTAAATAAAGACATACATAAATACATTTCCAGTCCTACTGAAATCACATTTGATACAATGAAAAGACAGAGCTTCACCAAATCAGAGAATACATGAATTCTGCCACTTTTTACACAGGCATGTGAGATATTCTTCTCGTATTAGTGCTCATATTACAGCACAGTTAATTTCTGTAGAGTTACGATTAAATAAAACCAAGTAATAGTGTTGTTATTTGCGTCACTTCTTTTTCACTTACCTAAATAGCTTGAGGTTATCTGCAAGCTTTGGTATGTCAGTGATATCCTCCTACAGACAACCAGAATTATTTTAATACAAGACACTTCTAGGTATTATCTAGCACATATATTGATCACAGTGTGGACTATGTTCCCTATTATAGCTGGCTGCTTGATGTTTTTTTGCCCCTGCTCTATAATATTTCTTTAATCCCCGCTCAATGGACCAATTTACATTTTCACATGCCACAAACCAACCAATGATGGCCTTTTAAATTTGGGAGAGGTTTTGTGTCCCAGAGTATAACGCGCCAACAAACGTTTTTCTTTATGAAAATCTCAGCTGAGCCTGAGTCAAGCACAATCCACGCCCCGCTAAGAACATTGATTTCATTATGAGAATCGCAACTATAGGAGACGTGGAATATGATTACAAGAGGGGCTACCTCTATTGTAGGGGTGGGCAGCTTGACTCTCCAGAAGTTAGGAACATAGGAAGCTGCCTGATTGAGTCAGACCCTGAGTCCATCTAGCCCAGTATTGTCAACACTGACTGGCATTGGCTCTCCAGGGTTTCAGGCAGGAGTCTTTCCTTGCCTACAGCTCCTATCAGCCATAGCTAGCTGAGCCAAAGGTGAGGGATCATGGGAGCTGTAGGCCAAAACATTTTGAGGGCCAAAAGTTGCCCAACCGTGATGTACCGGATGTAGCTTGAGACACGCATAGTGACAAACCACCGCCCCCTTCACCCCTCTGCCCACCTTGTCTTGAACCTATGAGCCCTACAGCCATGTGCGTGACATACCAACATACTCTCTGTTTTCCCACCCTCTAGCGTGACTTCCAGATTAGAAAGAGCGGCCTCCACTTCATCCGTTTCAGCTTCGGTTGTGAAATCCTGCGACCCTGTCGATACCATCAGCTTGCTGACGTGATACTACAATAAAGATAGCAAGACAAAGACACGGAGGTGGACCTGAGGGGACTCCACATAGCCAGGAGGAATTTGCAGTATGTGTGTCGCAATCCCTTTTGAAATGAGATTTACTGATGGATTGGATTTGTATCCACCTTTTGACCAGTCCCCCAAATGGCTCAGAACATTCATAAAATACAACTGGTTGGTGATGGTGCTCTTGGCTGGCTGGCTGCATCCCTTGGTTCTCTCTCGTAAGATAAGGGCAAGATCTACACTACTGCTTATAATGGTTTATAATGGTTATGACAACTGTTCAGGCCCAGGACACATTACTTATACCATTTTCATAATGTTTTTAAAGTGTTATAAACAGTTTGGTGTAGATCAGGCCAAGGAGAGGCTTCCTTGACTCCCTTCACAGATTTCTTTCTCAGAGCAGTTAGCCTTACACCGTCTTTGCTTTCACTTTCCTTCCAATCTCCCACCTCCCTCCTTCCCTGTGTGTTTGTGTGTGTGTTCTCTGTTTTCTTTCTTTTCCATAGCTTTCGTTCATGCAACGTATCAGTAAATGTGAATACATGGATGGGAAGGGGTGAATGGGATTGTGCCATGTGCCCTCTGGTTTTGCCCTCAGCCTCTCTGCATGTGCAGAACAAGGGTGAGCAGTGAACAGAGATGAAGGGCTTCTCTAATTGAGCGATTTAAAGCACGCTCGTGACTGGCCACTCACTGAAATTTGTGGGTCGATTTCATGACGTTGTCAACAAACAGGATATCTTCCGCAGTCCCCCCTAGAACTGGGTGGTTCTAGCTGGAGTTAGCAGCAAGAAATTGGGGTGAAGTCTTGCGGGGCACAAGTTGCTCTCTGGGGATCTCTTGCAGAGATCAACAGACGTGCTGCAGGCTACAGAAGTGCCTGTTGGCTTGCACTTGTTTGCTGCTTGCATACTTGTAAATAAAGGACTTATTTACAGAGATGTCGTAAGTCTCCCAGTGCTTTCTCTTATCCAAAAGAAATTAAACCCCTTTGTGCAGGAATGGGGAAACCGTGGTCCCAGGGGCCAAATCCTGCCCCCCTGGGGTCCCACCCTGGCCCTCCGGGTCTCCCCAGATGCCCATGGTGCTGGTCCCCCCTTCCTCCCCCCCTACCAATAGTTTGGTAGCTTCCTGGCTTTGATGCATTTCCCCCATTCTAAAAGGCTGAGATGCCTCTCCTAAGGCTTAGTTAACTGGAAGGAAGAGCTTTAGGTGCAATACACTGGCATTTTTTTTGCATTTTGGCCCCACCCTTTTGCCTTCAGCTCCGCCCCCTTTGCTTTTGGCCCTGCCCACCATGGAAATGCGGCCCCTGAAAGCTTTTCCAGCATTGAATTCAGCCCTTGGACTGAAAGAAGTTCTGCCCTCCTGCCTTAGGGCTACAGCTGGAATTTTCCATTGCTTGGAAGCCAGGAGAGCAGAACAATCCCTTTTCGGGCAGGCAGGGATCCAGTAGTTTTGCTCTACAAAACTTTAACAACCGGTTGCTGCCGTAAAACGTCAGGGCTCCTGTTAATTATTGATGTAGGAATAAACAGAGTTTCAAACAGCAAACCAGTTAATTGCTACTGAAATGAGTGGGGGCGGGGGGGGGGGGCAAAAGACCTCACTTGGGAACAATCAATCGGTGCTCTGTTCATTGTGTTCATGTCCTGGCAGGTGCCAGGGAAAACTGGTTTGTCAACTTAAGATCAAGTACATACCTGCAGTGCAGCAAAGATGAAGGTCTCTTCCTCCGTACAGTCTATTTCTTCCAGCAGAATAGCCCACCGGGCTTGTTCGTACAGCTGGTTGATTCGCACGGCATCATACTGCAGAGAGAAGAAGCAACGGTACGTTGAGTTGGAGGTGGGCAACAGTTGACGCAGGCCCACCACACGTCAAACAGCCAAACAGTACAAACACCTCCACACATACCTTGAAGCGGTTTTACCCCTTAGGGGTAACTTGTAGCGCTTCAGTGGTTTGCTGTTGTTGATTTTGGCCTACAAATCCCATAATCCTTCACCACTGGCTATGCTGGCTAGGGCTGTTGGGAGTTGTAGGCTAAAACTTTGAGCTGTGGATTACCGAAATAATGAGTACAACCCTAGTCATCAGTCACGACAGACGATTAAGACTAGTCTTGAGAGTTTCTTACCTTTGCATTCAAATCGAAGAAAGAATAGTATTTAAAGCGTAACGAAAGCTGATCATCCTCCTGGAAACCCTGTTCCATAAGTGACCGAGAGGAATCTAACCACCTGAAAGAAGAGGGAAAGCACATGCTTTCAACTGTGTTGAGCAGGAAGGAAAATGTGAATTTGTGAAGCATCTGGAAGCAACAGTGAACAGGGCCTAGCTTATAACCCTGCAAATGACATTTGCATACAGCAAATTGCCACTTTTAAATGTTTGTGTACATTTTTTAACACCAAGGCGATGACTGTAGAAGACAAAGCCCTCCATTGTCCCGTAGTATTTTTGCACGGGCAAACTTGCCTACATTAAACAAATGTGTCAAAGATATTAAAACAGCACTGTATGAAAGCTCTTCAGTTTCACCACTGGCACTGTGTGAAATATAGAGGAATGAGAACATTGTTGTTGTTATTTTTATCATTAGTATTACCATTATTTATTTCATTTCTGTACCACCCCATAGCTGAAGCTCTCTGGGCAGTTTACAATAATTTATAAAAGTACAACATGATAAAAATAGTCTAAAACATTTCACTGTAGAAAAATTAAAACGATGTAAACAGCTAAAAACGATGTAAATAAACAATGTTGTTTAAATAAACAATAGGCCTTTTCTAAAAAAGCAGACATAGATGCCTCATCATATACCATTAAAAGCCTGGGATTAGAGGGTGGTCTTTAACTGGCGCCGAAAAGATGACAGGTGCACATGAGGTCTGCGAAAGGATAATTGTGGTAAGGAGGCCACGTCTCCTGTATCTTTAACAGTCGCACAGAAAAGGGAATTTCAGTAGGTGCCATTTGTATGCATGCAGCACCTGGTGAAATTTCTTCTTCTTCACAACAGTTAAAGCTGCAGGAACTATACTAGAGTGACCCAATACAAATGAGAGCAGGGCTGCTGCAGCCTTAACTTTTATAATGAAGGAGGGAATTTCACCAGGTGCTGTATGCATAAAAATGACACCTGCTGAAATTCCCTTTCCTATACAACTTTAAAGATACAAGAGCCCTGTCCTCCTTTTCATATGGTCAACCTAATGTTACTGCTCCTGTCTAACCAATTCCTACCCCCGACAACTTATCTCTTGATAACTTGTGACAATCTAGGATAGCTGCATCTTTAGCACACTCAACACACTAAGAATGTAATTTCAAGGGAGACAAACACTTATGTGATTTGAAAGACAAATGTGTGTTTTGAAGATGTAACCAAATGACGTACAAAGAAAATTACACACAAGCGGGAGCTTTGCCTAGCTGGCAAGTTAACAGGTCCCTTCCAGAACTCCTACATGGTGGCACCACTTTCCTCTCCTTTCACCCCCCCCCCCTTGAGGCTCACTTCTCTGTGGAACCTTTGGTTTAAGCCTTTCGTTCTCCTCTCAAACCAACTGAAAGTGCATGCTGACTGCATTTGCTCTGATTCACCCGTTACCTGGGCCTCTCCCATTCCTTCGCTCTCTTGTTTTGATTTTCTCATGTCTGCACTCGTCTTTCCCCTTCTTCTATTGCCTGCTCTACTGAAATCTAGGGCAGGTTCCTGCCTTTTCCCTTTGGGGTGATGTCCCACATTAATGGGTCGTGCACACTGATGGCACTGTGTACATCATCACACATTGGCCTCCTAATGTGCAAAGCAGCCTGAAGATGACCAGCATGCCAGGATCTGGAATTTTCAAAGAATTACTATCTTTTTAAAAGCATTTATCTTTGCTGCTTTTAAATACTACATAATTGCTCACTCGGAACACCCCAGCGTATGTTTTGGAACAACACAATCTTACACATGCTTTCTCAGAAATAAATCGCACTGAGTTCAAGGGGGCTTACTCCTGAGTAAATGTGAACAAGATTGCAGCCGTAGGTTAGATATCATTCAGAAATTCCTTGTATAAGCACACGCACACATATACACACAATTGTTCCTGGCATGTCAAAACTAGCAAATCCGGATGCTCAACAGTAGTGGCCCTCACCCGGCATTTAGTTTTGCTTTGTCGACCAATGTCCGAGGCTGGTACATTTTGGCAAGCGTCTCCGGTGTGCAGTTGGGGTGGCTGAAAGCAAGGCTGCCCCAGTTCTGTTTCGCCAGAGGGCTGTCGCCGAACCATGTGATGGAAGAAGAGACAGGTGTACCACTGACGGGATCATAAATGGGAGTCATGGTTTTACTATATAAGCCTGGGCTAGCTAAAATATTGAAGACAGGAAGGAAAGAAAAATCAGTCTACAACATCACCCAGTATCAAAATAGCCAGTTTTCCTATCTATACACAGATTAATAAATTTATATATGCATACGAATAGATACTGTCTATATTAAGAATTAAGAGTTGAATTTCTTCCTGGGGCTTAGCTTCCAAAGAGTTGCAGGGGCAAAAGCTTCAACAGGGAGCCAAATTCAATCTGCCCTATAAGCCCTGCTCCTTGCCTTGATTCTAGGCCTGCGAGGATGGGTTAGAGGCTTACTGAAGTTGTAAGACAAGAACACTTCTCTTATTAAGGCTTCATATATTCCAGAATCCAGTAGTGGTCCTGAAAAAGGGTTTTGGGGCAGATTCTGGGCATAAATTCAGCCATTTATGAGGCACTAAGATCCACAGAGATAACGTTCGGTGCTTTGACAGCCCCCAAAGATCAGCCCGATACTGGGAACTGAAAAGCCACTTCCATAATCTGTACAAGTAGAGCTACAGAGATGAGCTGTACTCAAGCTTCCAAGGTTATGTAGCTACCTAGGTTCACTTCAGCTGAATCACTGAGCAGAATGAAATTACGAAGTAAGACCAATTACCATTGCCCAGTATTCCGAAGCCTATGGAGCACATCGTACGGAACTGATACAGCACTGCAGCCTTCCACAATCTGGTGTCTTCTGGATGTGTTGGTTGGACTACAACTCCCATCAGCACCTGCCAGCAAGTCACTAGCCAGGAATGGTGGGAATTGCAGTCTAATATAGCTGGAATGCACCATGTTTGGGAAGCCTGCACTACTGCATTCCTTGTCACCCACCCCAGCCTCTCTAAAGATGTCGCTGTGCATCAGAACAGCTATCTTTAGCCTCTTATCCATAAGCTGTTATTACTCTTCATCTGTCTAGTCCTCCCACAACCTGCTTTTGCCATATTGATGGCGATAACTAATTCTGATGGCAGAGAGTTCTACAAACCATGTGTAGAACTGCGTATTCAACAATTCTCTCTATATCTTGCTCATGTAACAAGGCTGTGTGTGTCATCAGAAGGGCAGCTCCTGGGTTAAATCCCCCCTGCCCTTACAATGCCACACAGAGAGCTTCATCAGATGAGGGTTTTATTACACGCTTGTTACTGGGCACTCACAGATTTCCGCGAGTCCCTCTCATGTCGTCTGGCTCCTGCGCGCCTCCCGCCCCTTCTAGTCTTCTTCACGCCACAAAAAAACACCCCAGTAAGTCCGACTTATTGTTAAAGACGGAAGTTGCCGCTATCTCCTGCTGTGTGCAGGAGAAGCAGCGCGATCATAACGGCCCACTGAATGGGCCATGTGCCTGTTGTTTACTTCTTCTTTCAAAAGAGGAAGCAATGAGGGACAAACACGTGGGCGGAGAAGTGACGGTAAGCAAACGTGATTCCCCCCCCCCCCCCCCGTGTGATGACGCTCTCTGAGTAAGTCACTTTAAGCAGTATCTGCTGCCATCGCAACAAAGTGATAGTGGCACAGGCACTCTCTGGGGCCACCTCACCCACAATGCCACACTCCAAGGAAGGACCCCTTTTACAGACTGAGGCATGAGGCGGGCACTCTGGAGAGCCCCACAAGCCTTGCTCCAGGCACTTAGTTGTAGTGGCAAATCCTGCAGCAGCAGCAGCAAAAGGAGAAGCTCTCCACGGCTCATCGGCAGCAGCACTGGCTGGCCAGGGAGAGGAAGATGCAAAGGGCAGCCCTGTAGGTTGGACCACAACTCTCATCAGCCCCTGATCCATGTAGCTCAGTGTGGCTCATGGTAAGGCCGGACCCGGGTAGGTGAATATCACTGTCCCTGTATTGCAGATGCAGTGCTAAATCCTACCTAGCATTACATGTGAAGCAGCCCACTGAGCTTAATATACGAGTTCCACCCAGATGCTGAAGATAAAGGGAAAGCCTGTGTGAGTTAAGGAAGAGATTGGAGTTTTGACCTATGTTTCCTCTGAAGGCCTAAATCCTTTGAAATAGCGGGAAATGGTGAAGAGCTGTTTCATTCTCCTTGTCCCTAAAGAGTTTAAGAAGTTAAAACACTCCTTTGGCACAGCCGCTTGGTGCTCATCCCCTACTAAGGCTAAATATATGTAACTGAAATGAGTGCATATGCCTCTCCTCTCTCTAGGGCAGCCTTTGCCATCACACCTGACCAGCATGAGCAATGGTCAGAGATGGTGATAGTTGTAGTCCAACAACATCTAGGGACCCAAGGTTGCTACGGCCTCACCTGTGCTGAATTGTAGATGCTACGTTCCTCAGGACAGGGACTTTTCTTTTTCTCCTCTGTAAGCCAGGGATGGCAGCCAAAGAAATAAGCAAAATAAATAAACACAGTACTACCTACTGGAATGTTACCTGGCAATCCCAAACTCACTGGAGAATTGTGCAAATCTAAAATATTTTCTATGACTGGTTCTTTGTCCTTCTCTTTTCTCTTCTTCTTTTTTGTGTCTTCGGGTGGTTTCAGCAGAGAAAGTTCTTCTGACCGTCTAATACCTGCAAGGTAAAACGCAAACATCTTAAAACAAGAAAAGGACAGAAAAGACCGAGGGTTTCGTTCACTATGGGTTCCTTTTCTTTGACAGATTGGGTTCTATTGGGTAGCACAGCACAGCTTCAGAAGATCTCAAAGTTTGGACAGGCTCGTATAAGTGCTGGTGGGCTTTCGATAAACTGACTCGCACTGATCAAGGCTTAAAAGGCCAGCATTTTATATTGGGTCTGGATACAAACAGGCAGCCAATGTAACAGATTCAGCGATGGGGGCAATATGTTCCAACCATCTGGCACCAACAAGCTTGCTTTCTGACACATTTTAGACCAGTCTTGCCCAACCTGGTGCCTTACAGAAGTTCTGGCTAGGTTATATTGGGAGTTTGTAGTCCAACATCTCTGAAGAGCTCCAGGTTGGGTAAGTGTTCTATACCGATTGAAGTTTCTGGGCCATCCTTAAAGGGGCAGTCCATGCAGTTGGCATTACAGTGATCTAGCCTAGATATAACCAGAGCATGTGTCACTGAGGCATGGTCTGGTTCCTCTAGATCCGGCTGCAGCTGGTGAACCACCTGGCCACACAGACCTGCTGCTAATCAAGCCTTATTTGGCCTCCAATCACGATCCCTCCTGCCAAATAAACAATAAACCAAACCAATGACACTTCAACCCTACAGGATTAGCTTGGCCCAGGGGAGCTGTCTAAGCTTACAATGCTTTATTTGTAAGCTACCCTAGAAATATTTATAAATATAAATAAATATAAACCTTATGCTGGTTTCATTTACACTGATGCCATGTGGTTTATTTTTTTATATCAGTTACAGTTATTTTAACACGTATAAATCAGGAAAATAAATTAAAATAAAACAAATCTTAACTGCCTACTAGCTAGCAATTCAAACAGTACTACTGTGTGTTATTTTTCTAGCCCTTTCCTAGCAACTCCTTGCATTCTGTCTGCCTGCTTGAGATGATAGTTTGCAGGGCTGCATCTGTGCCCACGAATAAAGACCATGATCCAAATATATATGGTCATGATTTGTTTCCTCAGCTCACGCAACAGAACGAACTGCTGGTATTGTAGAAGTATCATAGGACTAAAAAAATCATCATCAGTTGTGTTATGGACTTCCTACTCTTCCCATTCTTTAATTATAGTCTTACAGAAAACAATGCCTTTATTCTGTTCATTCATATATACTTCCTGGAGGCTCAACTAATTTATCAGCTCCATAACTATTTATTTGTGGTTAGGAATACTCAAGCACCAAATTCTAGTTGAGCAATTTTCTTTCATCATAGTAATTGTAATGCTCAAGACAAGTTTGCAGTCATGTGCCTGGAATTTAGGTAGTGAATTGCACAGCTGTTAATATGGCTTGGGGTGACAAACTCCACTCCCAGGGAGTGGGTGCATTAATTCACATACCAGTGGAGATGCAAATGATATGCACTACCAAACTGGAGTAATTTTGAAATGCATGGCCTTAAAGCAGGCTTCTTGGGAGCCGGCTAACCTCAAACTGCTACACATCAGCACAAACCCTATTAATGAAATTTCACATCCAGAGAACAATCTGAGGATGGTCCACGAAGCTGTCAAAATATTGATATTCTGGTAGTCTTGGGTCATCTCAAATTTGATGTTTTCAGTTTTAACATTTATCCACTTGTGAAAATCAGCTTATCCATATTTCCTTGCCTGATCAACGTTATGTCATCTATGCATCTGCACCAGAGTTTAATGAGCTTGTTAAATGGACTATCAGGAGAATATACGTACACTTCTCCAAATTGTCCCATATGCATGCCAAATATATTTAGTGAAAAAGGAGGCAGGAAGGTTAAGAACAACCCTTTATAGAAAAAATACACATTGAAACAAATTTCTCAGATATGACAGTGTACATCCTAGACATATCAGAGAAAATACTCCTTGTGGACAATTCATAAGAAATAGGAGAAACTATACAAAAGATTCAGATTACAGAAGGGAATCTGATAACTTGCATCAATCCTGTATATGGAGGGGGTATTCAGAGAAAATATTACAAAGAACCAGAAAGAGGGTAGATAATTTAAATAGTTCTTTACTGTCACCCAAACAAAAGTCTTTGAGAAGCAGAATATGTAATTTTCTTTTGAATAAAATCAGTGTCTGTCTATGTCCATCCAATACTGGCTTTTGGTAAAAGACAGTGCTAGATGCAAAGAAAAGTCATATACGGCTTACAAAAGATCTAGGAATATAAGGGACTGGGTAGTCTGAAGTGATACATCAGAAAAGGGGGGGGGGACCTCATTGACCAACAACTTATCTTGCAAATTTTCATTGTGGGCACGGTAAATATTGTCTAAGATTGAGACACTTTCTGAATCCTGTAGTTGGGAAAAATATATGCTGAGAGAATTCACAACATGTAATAGTAAGTTTGTAGTATAGGCTACACTTTGCCCCTGGAACAAATTGCATGTAGGTAAAGCTACAAGCAATTTCAGTGTTTGAATAGGAGAATGTACCAGCAATATTAAACATGGAAATGTGGGAGCACTGCTAGTTCAATATCAGAATGATAAATGAATCCCATAGAATAAGAAATCTTTCATTCTGGATAACAGAGACCAGTTGCAAACAGATAGATGGGATTCTTTTAGAAAGAGAACTCAGGTGGATTTTGAAGTTGCAGACTATGACCTGGTTTGCATGACATGACAGCCTATGGGTTAAACAATCTGTGGGCTGTCAGGGATGAATGGGAAAGCAAGCATGCTGCATCCCAGTCACCTGCCACTTCTGCTTTTAACTAGCAACCCACAAGCGGCTACTTTGTAGGTTACTGAGAGTGTCATCCAAACCAGGAATGCTGGATTGTTTAGGGGCTCTCTTTCTTTAGATTTTGAAGTTGTGTTAGATTTAAAAATTGTGATAAATAATTGCATTCCTAACATTGTCTATTTTTGAACGCAGGGACTAGTTTTAAGTCTATACATTTTGCATACCATTTTTCAGATTTCCCTGAAGAACTTTTATGCGGTCTGAAACATGTTGGAACAATTCATTTTGTTGAATACATTTTTGTCTACCCTATTGCTTTTTGATATCTCCTGTGGGGTTTCCCATTTTACTGGGCTCTGGGATTCCCCAGATGGCCACGCCTCTTTTCCCCTGACCTGTGATGGTTTGGTACTTTCCCAGATTTTCTGCATCCCCCCGCCCAATTCTAAAGGCTTGAAGTGCCTCTCCTAGTGCTTAGTTACTGGCAGTGAGAGCTTTAAGCTACAACAGCCTGGATTTTTATTATTATTATTTATTTGTATTTTGGCCCTGCTACTTTTGCCATTGGCTCACCCTCCTCTAGCCTTCGGCCCCACCCGACACTGGAACGAGGCCCCTGGGAACCCCTGACAGCTTCCCCAAAGTGGAATTCACCCTTGGGCTGAAAGAGGTTCCCGACTGTGGCGTTACCCCCCAAAATTGAGTATCTTGCGTATGTCTAGATTAGTATGTCTGGTAAATATAGAATGTTAGAACTGAGTGGTTGTGGTTTATGATGTAATAGGTGGTGAGGGGGGAGAGTATATAAGGAGAGTGTTGGGCATTTGTGAGGGATGTAAGCCTATGTGGCAGGGTGTTGCTGTTTTATTCTTTTACTATGTACAGCACCATGTACATTGATGGTGCTATATAAATACATAATAATGCGTGTGAGTTTGGGTGTGTGTGAGAAGAGTAAGAAGAGTTTGGATTCTAGGGACTTAGGATTAGTGTGAAGACAGTGAGGTGGTTTGTGTGTGGAGAGTTTAGATCAGGCAAGACTGAAAGTATTATATTTTGATGTAAAGCTTTTAAATAACAAGAAACTTATTATTATTACGTTAGCTACCAAATACCACGTGTCAGCTTGGCATTATTTACCTGCCTTACGGTTATTAAACACCCACACCAGAGTATTCCCACAGTATATTTAGAGCAGATCCTGAATTAAACCTGTTTCCCTCGTAGCTAGGGGAAAGGTTTTAATTAAGCCTCCCTCAGGTTTTCAAGTGGTGGCGCTTGGCCTGAGGAGGGTTTAGGCGATGGGCCTAGTGTAAAGGTCTGTTACATTGCACCGACCTCTAACATAAGGTGAGAATGGGACATTCTCAAGCCACCCGGTGAAATTATCGGCTGAGCCAAGCTACCTATGAAACAAAGGCTGGGTAGCCTTTCGCCTTGCATGCTTTACTTCTTACTAGATACCCAGCCTATCTTACATTTACAAAGCAAGAACACAGACTCGGGATCTCTGAACAGTTAATGCATAACCAGTGTGCAGTGATCCTCATCTATGCTCTGGTCCTGGCTGCATCAGACCAGAGTCAACCTAATCCAGCAGACTCTGCTGAATAAGTTACCATAAAGTTTTCCCCTATTTTATCATGGTTCATTTGCCTTTGTGAAATTTAAATCCTAGTATTTTTTTAAATTCATGTATATACATATTAACATATACAAATGTTATACAATTTTGTGCCTCTGGGCCCATGCCCTAGGTCTTTTGAGTACCTAGAAGCACCCCTGCCAGCAGATGTAGGTTGCATGAGAAGTTACGTTAAATTCCCTCTTCTACACAACTATTAGAGGCGCAAAAGCCCTCTTACAGCTGTCCACCCTAGCAGTGGAGAGTGTTGAACAAAGACTCAACTGGAGTCCAATCAGTTTCTGTGCATATAATTGGGGTGGGGTGGGGGACACTCCGTCCTTCATTTGGCAATGCATTGATTGATTGATTTAAAGCATTTTAATCTCTACTCCTCAGCTCCAAAGGCTGCTAGAGCATCTTATGTATAATCAATAAAACCTTATGATATAAAAAGTCACAATGCAAAAGGAGAGCCAGTGTGGTGTAGCGGCTAAGGTGTTGGACTTGGAGTCAGGAGATCCAGGTTCTAGTCCCCACCCAGCCATGGAAACCCACTGGGTGACTTTGGGCCAGTCACAGACTCTCAGCCCAACCCACCTCACAGGGTTGTTGTTGTGAGGATAACTTGGAGAGGAGGAGGATTATGTATGCCGCCTTGGGTTCCTTGGAGGAAAAAAGGTGGGATATAAATGTAATAAATAAAATAAAAAAGAAGGGGATGGGGAGGAAAGAGGACACATCTCTCACCACCCCTAAAAGTCGGCCTGCCATGCAGTTGTCGGGTGGCGGAAAATGAAATGCTATTCAGAAAAATAAGAGGTTCCTTGGCTGTATGAAAAGTCGATTACTAGATGCAGTTGGCAGGGGTGTGTGTGAAAAGCCTTGGAGCATAAGGTGTGGGGGAAGGCAGCATAGATAAAGGGAAGGGCCTGACTAGCAGCAGAGCACATGCTTTGCTTAGAGAAACTCCCAGGTTCGATACCTCGCAACTCCAGGTAGGCCTAGGAAAGGCTCCTGCCTGAAACCCTGGAGAGCCATTGCTGCCAGTCAGTGTTGACGACAGTGAGCTAGATGTTTGAAGTGCTTGACTCAGTATAAAGTAACTTCCTATGTTCCATGATGGTGGCCACTTTGTCTAGTATTAGGATATCAATTAACTGACAGGATTACCCCAAGAACTCAAAAGCTTGTTCCATATTTTGTGACCGTTATGTTATAAAGGTATTATGTTAATATAGATTTTAGCATTTTTTAATATATATGTAGGTGATGTAGATGCTGAAGCAAAAGTCTCTTGATTAATGAATAAAAAATGCTAACTAATAGCTCAAGCCAGCCTTAATTAAATGACACGGGAGTAAAATTCATCAAGTGCAGCCTCCATTCTTTGCAATAGTGGTTCCATCAGGGCCCAAACACAACCATGTCCAAGTGACACGTCGGTCCGTGAGTTCCAATTATGTTAGCAGCAGCGCTTTAGGGGACCAGGTACAAAGAATATAAGAACAAAAGAAGTTGCAGTTAAACCTCAAAAAAAACCAAGATTATGGCAACCAGCTTGATTGATAACTGGCAAATAGAGGGAGAAAACGTGGAGGCAGTGACAGACTTTGTATTTCTGGGCGCAAAGATTACTGCAGACGCTGACTGCAGCCAGGAAATCAGAAGACGTTTACTTCTTGGGAGGAGAGCAATGACAAATCTTGATAAAATAGTTAAGAGCAGAGACACCACACTGACAACAAAGGTCCGCATAGTTAAAGCAATAGTATTCCCCGTAGTAACCTATGGCTGCGAGAGCTGGACCATAAGGAAGGCTGAGCGAAGGAAGATAGATGTTTTTGAACTGTGGTGTTGGAGGAAAATTCTGAGAGTGCCTTGGACTGCAAGAAGATCAAACCAGTCCATACCCCAGGAAATAAAGCCAGACTGCTCACTTGAGGGAATGGTATTAAAGGCAAAACTGAAGTACTTTGGCCACATAATGAGAAGACAGGATACCCTGGAGAAGAGGCTGATGCTAGGGAAAGTGGAAGGCAAAAGGAAGAGGGGCCGACCAAGGGCAAGATGGATGGATGATATTCTGGAGGTGACAGACTTGACCTTGGGGGAGCTAGGGGTGGCGACGGCTGACAGAAAGCTCTGGCGTGGGCTGGTCCATGAAGAGTCGGAAGTGACTGAACGAATAAACAACAACAACAAAGAATTGCCATGCTGGATCAGACCAAGGGTCCATCTAGACAAGCACTCTGTTCACACAGTGGCCAACCAGCCATCAGCCAGGGATGAACAAGCAGGACATGGTGCAACAGCACCCTCCTGGCCCACGTTCCCCAGCACTCCCCCAGGAGTGTATGAGCACAGCTCTCCTCATGTTCAGAACCTTCAAAAGGCACTGGTCTCCATGCTCACCGAGGGTCTTGCAGATGTCTCCCACGACCTTGAACACCACCGAAGAGAAGCTGATGTTCAGTCTCACAGTTTTCATGCTGGGCAAGCGAAGGCGCAGCATTTTGTGCTGAACGGTAAACAGCAGCTTGGCATCTGCCTGCACCCCGTATTTATCCAGCGTCCAATGCGTTTTGAGAAGCCAGCATTGCTTCTGCTCCCACCAGAGGGCGTAGTCTGACCAATCCTGTGTGACCCCTGGGGGAAACAACAACAACAACAAAGCAAGCATGAGCACTGGTTAAAGCAGAGCTAACACCCGTCTGACTTTCGGAATCACCAGCAGACTGAGAGACTGGCTACGCGTTACATTCACCACATCAGAAGCAGCCACCTGAAAGGCCAGTTCAGACAGTCGAGAATTCTGAAGTTCTCCTATGGACAGGAAGAGAAAGTGGGAGGGATCACAGGCCCTGCAAAGTCAAGAGCGGGTAGCCGTTTTCCTCCCCTTTGGTGGGGCACAGTCCCTCACGGGTAATCTGTTGGAGGCCACATGCTGGTAGTGGGCAGTGCCAAAGCCAGTGGCGGGCAGCCAAAAATGGGATGGTCACCTCTTTTTTTCTCTCTGCCACCCCCTTTTCTCGCTCTCCTTCCTTCCCACTGAGCGGGCTGCCACAGAAGGGAGAGATGGCTCCCGACAGAGGTCTGAAGTGCTCACATGCGGCGGGCTTTTGAGAGGAGGCCGAGGGCCACGTGAAATTAATCCGTGAGGCACGAGTTGCCCACCCCTGTCAGAGGCAACGGTGCTGTCATAGGAAACTGCTGTACATGAAGTCAGACCATTCCTCCATCTAGCTCAGCACTGTTGACACTTCCTAGCAGTGGCTGTCCAGAGTTTCAGGCAAGAGTCTTTCCTAATCTTACCCGGAGATGCGGGGGATCAAACCAGGGACCTTCTGCATGCAAAGCAGGAGCTCTGCCACCAAGCTCTGCCACTGAGCCTTGGCACTTTTAACATCGACAATGTCTAAAAACAGGGTCGTATCAGCCAAAAACTTTCTGTAAGAGCCTGGTCTCAGCCAAACGCCTGAAAGAGGAAAGTGCTGGGGCCTGGCAAACCCCATCAGGGTGAGCATTGAGGGCTACTGCTGAGAAGTCCCTGCTTCTAGCGGAGGCCCACCTACCCTCATTTGGTGACTTTTAACATGATAGTGTAGCATATAACTTTAAACTCTGCACAGGCATGTCAAAAACTTCACAAACTGTTGCTAACTCCAGCACTGAAGATTATGGCCTCAATTTTATTGTTTCAGATCCAACAAAAAGCAAAAGAACACAATACAGCCAATAAATGCAGAACAGGCAACTGCCACTATAAAATATATATATACAAGGATAATAAAGACAAATAAAATATAATCTTACAGCAGAATCGAATGGCAACAAATCACAATACTGCTGATGCAACATAGGGACACAGATTCATCCAGCCAGGGATTGAACTTTGGTCCTTCTGCACGCATAGCTGGTGCTCTGCCACCAAGCTATGCCCCCTCCCCCCGTGGGGGTCCTGTCAGGGTGGGAATTTGGGGAGGCGTCCAAGGTGCCACTCAGTGGAATGAGCAGGAGGACCCCCAAACACAGCAGGATTGACTTCCCACATTTTGGAGGAAGTGAAGTAATACGTATTAAGTAGTACACATTATGAAGAAGCCCCCGCCTCCCACCCCATATGACCAATAAGTCCCAAGTCTAAAATTACCTAAGTGCACGACTGGTCATGGGTAAACACACAGGGAAGGAGGAGACACTGGTTGCTTTTCTGCTTGTCTTCTCTCTGCTTTAGGAACTAATTATCTTAGCCCCTCCCCTTCTCAATCCCTATGGATAGAGACCCGCTAAAGGAGAGTTATGATAAGGAGAGATAAGATAAGGAAGGATAAACAACAGATGGAGATTTCTAACCACTGCAGGAGTGAAATTCAGGAATGATCTGTCTACAAAACACTTGCAGTCCAAAACATCTGGAGGGCACCCTTGGCTGGATGTAGGCACTGTAAGGCCAGAAGGCTGTATCTAGCCTGCCAAGGCTCCTCCTCCCCTGGTCCGCCTGTACTATTATCATGTTTCGAGTGACCTGCATAAAGCTTAGACTGGGCCCATGAACCTCTTATTGCTTACTACTATTTAGAACAGGGATGAGGAATATGTGGCTTTCCAGATATTGTTGGCTTGCACCTCCCATCATCCTTTATTATTGGCTATGTTAGCTGGGGCTGATGGGGCCATATGTTCCCCACTACTTGTTTAGTACATCAAGGGGAGCAAAGAGAAATAGCTTGATTTATGATGGCCACTTAATGATATATCTGTAACCTCTGTAATGGCCCAGGAGAATCCATGAAAGTTCCTCACACCCAATAATTTGGACATTCCCCCACACTCAACAAAACACCTTCTACTTTGGCATCAAATATACCAGTATTGCTTAACTTATCCAAAGCTCTACATAAGCGAGACAAGACTCTCCTTCCTCCTTCAAACCCTCTGAACATGGTGGTGGTAGGGAGGACAAGAGTTGCTTTCACTTTCATTTCAGTTTGAGGGAGAGAAAAAACAGCAGAAATGTCACCTGCCGTTGCTGCTTCCCTTCCAAACTTCAACATACTGACCGGGTTCGCACAATCACTCCACCCCACTGGATGCTAGCTGCCATTTTTAGTATTCAAACATGGCTTATTGTGTTGTGCGAACCCAGCAAAGGTGACTTACGTGAGGGTTAAATAGTGAGCTAGTCTAGGATTCTGTGGGGGTTGTTTAACCTTTGCTTAAACTACTCGCCTGGTTCTCATAACACAATAAGCCACAGCAACCACATGCTGTGTGGTGAATATTCAAAACAGCCACTGGCACATGCTGCAACCCACCATGGCTTAAATAAGCTATGGTGGACTGCAGTGCTTTTGCGAACAGGCCTGCTAAGAATCTGTTGGAGATTGCAAGGAGTCTTCTTCAGTAGAGGGATAGGGGCACTAGCCATGGGGAACTGAGTGGCATCACCATTTGCTCTATTCAAATATTTCCAAGGATGGTCAGTCCTCTGCCACCTGTTTGCACACTATAGTTTTCTTCCCATTTGATGTTTGTGTATAGATAGATGGATAGATAGGTATAGATATACAGAGTGAGGGACAGCAGAATGACCTATCCATATTAAGAGATCAGCCTTCTGGCACCCTCCAGATGTGCTGGACTACAACTCCCATCATCCTAGACAACAGGCTCATTGTCATGCTGGTTAGGGATGATGGAGTTGTAGTCCAAACCATCTGAAGGGCACTAGGTTGGAGAATATTGGATTAAATTATATACATTGAATTTATATGGGGTTGTTAATTAATGTGCCACTCTGGTACCTTTAAAAGACCCATATATGGGAAAGTAGAAATATATTTTTACTCACCAATTTGTTCTACAAGCTTGAGCATCACCCCTCCAATGTGAAGGTCTCCCGATACTTGAAGTTTGCTCTCTTTTTGTTCTCCTCCATATTGGTGATCAATAGTGATAATGAGCTCCCAGGAACTGGAACCATATTCATTTGAAGACATCATACCGCTATTGAGAATTCAACAGACTCAAGAATGGAAGAAAACTCAACGTCTGTTTGGAGGGAAAAGAAGTCAATGCATTTTTCTGACATCCATTACATGGTTGATGGCATGAAGGACAGAAATCCGACTTTCACATTCACTTTTGATGTGCTGAAGGACTCAGTGCAATTTGATTTTATCTCCTGACAGGGTTGGCCTAAGACATTTTGATGCCTGAGGCAGAGCAGCAAATGGCATCAACTCCAGGTCAAGGTGCACAGTACCTGAGGCCAGCTAAGTTATACTGGCACCCAAAGCAGAAAATCCCACAAGTACCTCTTCCCACTCCCTCATAGTAAAAATAGAACAAGTTAAAACTATTAACCATTTGCTGTCCTTTAATACCCCAAATCTGCCGTCTGAGGCAGCCACCTCACTCTGCTCAATGATAGGACTGGCCCTGCTCCTGAATTTCACATTGGGGGCATTCATAAAAAAATATTTCTCAGCTTGGCGCCCGCTCCTATTTACAATTTCCTCTTATATGGTGAATGCCAACTTATTACCATGTCAGGGAATATTAATAAGAAATGCTTCATTGATGTGACATCATCAGTTATTCCACCACGTGTTTGATGAGGAACTACCATAATACAATTGAACTTGTAGTCTCACTTCCTGTGTGGTTCTGGACATGAATCACACGAACACTTGTGTGATGTCTGGAATCCCCACTGAACAATCCTGCCAATTCTCTGGGAATTTCTTTAGAACGTCACACTCAAGATAACTACTCCACTTCTTAAATACTAGCTAGGCTTCATCTGGAATACTGGAACCCTATTTGGATACCATGTCCCTGTTCTAGGGAACAGAGTAGAGATACTTTAACCAGGGTCTTCTTTCAGAAAACAGGAGGCAGTTCATGAAAGCTTGTGCCACTATAAATCTGTTAGTATTTAATAACTTTTTCAGAATTATAATCTAGCAAAAAAAATTATACTCTACCACCGCTCACCTCTCAGTGCTCACTTTTTAAAGCAGGGCTAGGGAGCCTGTAGCCCTCCAGATGTTGTTGGATTGGAACTCCCATTAGCCCCAGCCTGCATGGGCAATATCAGGGATGATGGGAGTTGTAGTCCAACAACAACTGGGGGGCCACAGGCTTCCCACCACTGCTTTAAGGGCTAAAATTAAATCGTTGGGAACAGTCCTATGGCCCCTAGACAATGTCTGAGGGGCCATGGGATATTGGGGATTCCTTCCTCTGAGGTTGGAGACAGCACTCTGACCTCGGAAGTGGGAGCTGGAGATCTGACCACCCTCCTCTGCCCCCTCATAGCCGGTGCAGGAGGATCCAAGCCATCTGCCCTCCAAGGTCAGAAACATGACCTCGGAGAGGGGGAAACGGGGTGTTTCAGAATGTGGGGAGGGGAAGAGATTGGAGAAGCCAGGATACGAATTATCCTGAGCCTCTGCCAGCCTCCTTCCCTCCTCCTCCAAAGCGCCAGAGCTAAATCTGCAGGGCGAGAGGATAGAGAAGTGAAGATCGTCTCTGCTGCTCCTCTCTCCCTGCATTTGATGATTGGAATCCTCAGAGTTTGGGGGCTTCTGATCATCGAGGGTGCAATTGGGGGAGGGGATGTCTCTCAGTGATAGAGCATCTGCTTTGCATACAGAAAGTTCCAGGTTCAATCCCCGGTATCTCCAGGTAGGGCAGGAAAAATTCCTGCTTGCAACCCTGGTGAGCCACTGTTGCCAGTCAGTGTTGACAATACTGGGCAAGATGGACCAATGGTCTGACTCAGTGTAAGGCAGTTTCCTATGTTCCTATGATAGTAATGCACTATTCGTCTTTAAAGTGCCACAAACCTCTTTGTTATAATTGAGCTAGTAGCCCTGCCATGAAGATGCTTTGCAGAAACACGGAACAGCCCTTGCATTCTTTTGAGATGGTACTAGGATTCTTCAGGTGGTAGATTTTTTTGAGGATGTCTTTTTGGGAGTTCAGATAGAGATTCTGTGGGTACATCTCAGCTACTCAGGTAGAATCCATGATCTCTCTTTCCCTCCACTCCCCCTAATTAGCCTTTCCTAAACTGGTGCCCTTCAGTTGTGTTGAACTGGAGTCGGGAGATCTAGATCATAGTCCCCACTCATCCATAGACCCTCACAAACTCACAGAGCTGTTGTGAGGATAAAATGGAGAAGAGGAGGATTATGTAGACTGCCCTGGGTTCTGTGGAGGAAAAAAGGGTGGGATATAATTGTAATAAATAAACAAACTCCCAGAATCTCAAAGCTCCCATCTATATGACAACGGGATTGCTCCTCATTAAATATAAACCCAAATTTTCGTTGATTCAAATCTAGGTAAAGAGCGTCACACTGCCACAGCAACAACAATTTATTTGCTGAATTTGTTTTTACAGTGCAGTTATAAATATGCACATGCGCATATACGATGCTACGATGTAGAGACGATAGAAGCTATACATTTTATACGTAGAGCTCCGCAGATTCATATAACAGACAAACCCTGAGCGGAGTGGGGTGAGGAACAAGGCAGCCGATAGGTGGGAAATCAAGAAATCGGCCAATCACATTGCCCTACCCTCAAAGCTCCACCCACATGTCAAAATGCGATTTAACTCCCCCAAAGACACAACCATAATGCGGTGCAAACTCAGACGTGATTCAAAAGTCATGGTAAATCAAAAATATGAATATACGCATTATCGCGTTAAAAACTCGGCACTACGGCAAATGGACGGCTGGGTCATGTGTCCTGAAATGCGAATATGTGCATTTAGGTCGGGGTAAACAAGCCGTATAGACAAGCCCCCAACCATCATAGCTGGCTGAGGAATTCTAGGAGTTGTAGTCCAACACACCTGGAGGGTACCAAGTTGCAGAAAGTTGTCCTAATTTGATTCCAGGGAGCTTCATGAAACAAAAACACACCTACAGAAGCAGAAATTCTCAACAATTCCTCTACCTCAGTCAATGTTTAAATGCCCTTTGTTTTTTGAGTCCCTGGTGTGCGTGTTTTTTAAATTCCCTCCCCTTTTTAAAAAACCCCCTCCCCCCCCCCCCAGGACTCAACATTCCATTATTCTCTTTGTTTTGCGTTGCTTTAAAGTGTTCTAGCGGAAGAAACGACCTGCACTGGGAAAACCATGTTTGGGCTCTTCTCCCAGGCATTTAACAGCATTTAACAACATATGCTGAGTTTGTTTGTTTTTAAAGGACCCCCGAATAGCTGTTTTTATGAGGATACTGTGTTTTTATGCTTTTTATGTTTTTAAACTTGGTATATTCCTTTCAATGTTTACTGTTTTTAACTTTTGTACTGCCCAGCGAGCTTCAGCTATGGGGCGGTATATAAATGCAATAAATAAATACATGTATATATACTGTATGCTTTTACCTGTACGCCGCCTTGAGATCTTATTGATATAGGGCGGGATATAAATGTTTTAAGCAAATAAATAAATAAATAAGTTCTCTAGAGCTGAGAAACGACGCCTTCCTATTGCTGCCGGAGGAAGGAAGGAATTCCCTGCCTCCAAGGCTTACCTGCTCAGACACAAACACACATATCGGTTTAAGCAAAGCGTGCGGCATTTTCCGGGCTCCTTGTGACGCCTTGCCGCTTTTGTTGCACCCTAGCGCCCCTCCAGATGTTTGGGAGTGTAGCTCCCACTGTCTCCAAGCAACGGCCTCGTTGGCTGGGGTTGATGGGACTTGTAGTCCAACACATCTAAAGGTGCAGCAGGTTGGGGGAACGCTCCCAGAGTCTCTCTCTCACCCACACTTTATCCACCCCACCCCATTCTCCGGAATCAACCCCGCAACATCTGCTCGTACCTGAGCTATCCCAAGTTTCTTGCGCGCAATGAGAGGGAGAGCGCACCGACGAGCATCCGCGGGGAGGCCCTGACAGCAATAACAAGGCTGGCCCAGGCTGAGGTTCCCTACCTGGCAAGGCTTCGTGCTCATGCTGAAGTTATCCACCACTCACTCACAGGCTCCTCCTGAGCTGAGCGCCGCCGCCTCTCCCGTCCCAAGGAAGCTGCTTCCTGCACCAAGGGAGGAGGAGGGGGAGGAGGAGGTGCCTTCCCCTCCGACAGAGGCAGCCCCACCCTCCAAGGTGGTCGGGGCCCTTGGAGCGGGAGGGAGCAGCAGAGGCCCCACTTATCCGCCTCTCGCTCCGCTTGTCGGAGAGCCGCCCCCCGGCACAGCCCTGGCTGGGGCGGCTAGAGATCCCTCAGCCAGTCAGTCCCCGCCCTGTCTGGCACCTGCAGGCGGGCAGGTAAGAACAAGCGAGCAGCGCAGGGGGCGCTTTCGCCGCACGCCGCCCTCGGCTCCCGCCCAGCGAGGGCCTCGCTGAGTCAAGGAGGAGAGCCAAGCCCGGAGCCAGCCTAGAAGTTGCGCGGGGGGGTGGGTGGAGGGCAGAAAAGTAGGGCTTTTAAAGGCAAAATCGTAAACTTTTGTTTGTTTGTAAAAAAAAAAAAAAAATCTTTAGGGGGCAGCCCCCCTGTAGCTCCCCCCTCTCTACGGCAGGCACAAACCTACGCACACTTAGCTGAGAGCAAACCCCATTGAGCTCAGTGGACTTACTTCTGAGTATTCATGCATAGGAAGGATTGTGATGCAAGCAGGGCCGGTGCTACCATAGAGACCACTCAGCCGGCAGCACTCATGCGCATTGTTGGCTGTGAGCTGGGCCAGACAGGCCAGAGGATTCAGCTGGGCCTGGGCGGGCGCCCCGCGCTCGCCCAGCTGAAGCAAAGCCAGGGACGCTGGGGTGGGGGGACAGCTCCACGTACAGACTTCCGCCCAGAAGCCGCCCTCCCAGAGCTGCTCGAGCCACCCGGAAGCTGCCCTCCCAAAGCCGGGAGGCTGCCACCGCCAGAAGAAGAAAAAGAACGTGGCGAGCTCGACCCTGGCCCAAGCCAGCCTCTGCCTTACTCCCGAGGAAAAGGCACCAGGTCGCCTCACCTCTCTCCTCAAACAGGCCGTGATGTCCAGGCAGGTGGGCAAGCGGGACTCCCTCTCCCTTCCCTCAGGAAAGCTAGGGACTTGTGGACTCCTCGCAAGGCAAACTCTCCTGCTTCCTGATCCAGTGCGCATGGATCAACGGGACTTGCATCCGAGAAAGCGTTGCATCGGGAGGCACCAGTGCGGCCTGATCCGCCTATGCCTCCTTACTTGGAAGCCTTATTCCCCCGAGTAAACGTGCGGAGGGGATTGGGACGCCAGGCTGCATAGCGGGTTGCGTTTGCACAGAAGTCCTGATGAATTCCAGATGGCTCGGTCCCAAATTGAAGTGAGCCAGTCCCAGCTCTCCACTCGGCGCACATGTTCGGACTTCCGCGCAATTGGGGTGTGTGCAAGTAGCTCGCCTTGCCTAGGGCACAAAATAGTCTGGCCCTGGCCCTGGATGTAAGGCAGGGGTTAGCAGAATGTAGATCTCCAGATGTTTTGGCCTTTGGTCACACTGGCAAGAGCTTCTGGGAGTTGAGGTCCAAAACATCTGGAGAGCTTCCTCCTGCTCCAAGGGTTGTATCCAATGTTAGTCCTATATGACTAAGCTAGGTTCCATTCATTTCAATGGGTCTACTGTAAGTAGAACTAACATTGGATACACCCCTAGCAGATCTTCAATCTGATCTGTTAGGGAAAATCCCCAACCGGAGGGGAGGGAACAGGAAAACTCAGACAAGTTCAGATGCAGTGACTATTTCTTTATTGACTACAGGTGTAGGAGGAAACTCACCCTCGATAGATCGAAAGCAAGATTCTCTACCCATCATCCACAACCAACATAACATTCCAGGCCCCTCCTGAATGAGCTCATGCTCCTCCCATCCCTTATTGATTGCAGAGTTATACATTTTCCATAAACGAGACTATTTCCAACAACTAACAATACATATTCTGACAACTATGCCCTGTTTATGTGACTTACTGTAACAGATAAGGCCCCCCCCCCCCGCCCCATGCAAGGGCAGGCGAAGCTAACAAGCACAAGTGCGCCAGGGTGTCTGGGATACATGGATCTAGGATCCAAGCCTCAGAAGCTGTGGTGTCGTAAGTTGCCACTTTTAACCAGGCAGATTAGGCCTTTGTTTGTGTTCCTGAGAAGTACAGGGCAACCTTGAGCAACTTGCTGACTGCGTTTCCGATGACTCTTGGAAATGGAAAGGGGAAAAGGGAGGGCTGAGCATGGAGTGCTTGGTGTACACTTTTCCCCAGAAAGGGGGTCTTTGGTGGGGGTCTTTTGGCCCACCCTAACAGATCCTATGTGTATGATTACTCAAAATGGTTAAGAAGTACCATGCTGGATCAGACCAAGGGTCCATCTAGTCCAGCATTCTGTTCACACAGTGGCCAAACAGCCATTGGCCAGGGATGAACAAGCAGGACATGGTGCAACAGCACCCTCCCACCCATGTTCCCCAGCAACTGGTGCACGCAGGTTTACTGCCTCGAATACTGGAGATAGCACACAACCATGAGGGCTAGTAGCCATTGATAGCTTTGCCTCTAGGAATTTATCCAACCCCCTTTTAAAGCCATCCAGATTGGTGGCCACCACTACAACTTGTGGTAGTGAATTCCATAATTTAACTATGTGCTGTGTGAAGAAATCCTTCCTTTTATTTGTCCTGGATCTCCCACCAGTTTCATTGGATGACCCTGGGTTCTAGTATTTTGAGAGAGGGAGAAAAATGTCTCCCTATTCACATTCTGCATACCATGCATAATTGTGTCCCCCTCTATCATGTCTCCCCTTAGCCTCCTTTTTTCCAAGCTAAACAAGTAAGTTCAATTGCATTAAATGGCCTTACTCCCTAGAAAGTGTGCATAGGAGAACAGCTTTCGTGGTCCAGAGCCCACTTCCACTGATGCTTGAAGTGTTACCCACAGCTACCAGATATATTTTGCACATACACACAGGGGAAAAAATGAAAAATGAATTATTCTTCATTGTTATTATCTGCCATTGTTATTATCTTTTTGTGAACCGTCCAGAGTGCTCCGGCTATTGGGCGGTATAGAAATGTAATTAATAAATAAATTAATAAATAAACAGCAGCACTCAAAGGCTGTAAAATGCAAGAGATAGTGGTATTTCTAGGTAAAGTGGAACTGCACACAAAGAGAAGAACAAATTCCAGAGGAGAAGATGTAACAACTTAAAACCAATAGATATATTCTGGCATAAGCTTTGGTTGATAAGCAACCACTTTGTCAGATGCATGAAGCATTATCCTCAGGTGGCAGGTATATCACATCCACATACAAAGGGGGGAAAAGTAAATTATTTATTAGTATTATAGTGTATACCCAACTTTTCTGCTACAAACAGCACTTAAAGCCTATGAAATGCTGTAGGTCTGTGACTCAGTTCAAGGTGTTGTTTTGTTGGGAACCTGTCCAGTTGTTTACCTCTGTGGGAGAGGCCCTTCTGAGGGAACTGTTACCTGCAGAGGCAGCACACCGGAAAGGGATTTCTCCTGGGTTGGTCCCAAACTGCAATGCACTCTCTCAGAAATGATGCTTGGCCCCCATTCTCTTGACTTTCAGAAAGGGTGTGAAGACACATCTCTGTAATTAGTCTCTTAAATAATGTAATTGGCAATTGCTTTAATGGCCTGCACGTTATGGTTCTAAATTGTTGTGCATTGCCTTGATGGCTTTTTAGCAGGATCAACAGCAACAATGGCAGTTTATAAATGTTCATAATAAATAAATACTTTTGAGTATTTTTAGGTGAAAGCCCTCACAAGGTGGCTTACATAAAACGATCATGAAGCACAATATCATAATTCAATAAAAACAACTGTTTAAAACAGCAGTCTAAAACAATTCACAGCCTTACATTGGTTTGAGACCTGAAGAAGTGCGTTCTCCTAGCTGAACCTTTCAGATCATTTGTTGAAGCCCTTCTCCATGTGCCCGTCCTATCTGAGATGAGGTTTTTCAGCTGTAGTGTCCCAGCTGTGGAATGCCCTTCTCAAGAGGGCCCACCTGGAGCCAATAAACATAGGAAGCTGCCTTATGAGTGAGACCACCGGTCCCTCCAGCTCCAGTGTGAGTCTTCAACCAACGTTAGTGCCAAGGGAGACAGCTCCCTTGGAGCCCACCAGGTTCCCTGCCTCTCCTGATTTTTATTTTATTTATAAGGATCTTTTTAAATCAAAAAGGCCTGTTCTCCAGTGCCATCTTTATTTGGCTTCAAAAAAGTGGTTTTGTGTTTTGGAGTTCACACCCCACCTTGGCCTTGTACTTCTATTCTTGGGCAAGTTACTTTTCCTTTAGTCTCACCGGTTTGTTTAATGGGAAATGAGTATTTTGTGACTGGCCTGACCCACCATGGCATCCATTTTATGAATGGGCAACCCTCCTGTGGCAGCCATTTTGTGATAGCACCTATGCCACACTCTCAAAATTCCTAATGTGCCCACACTGAACCAAAAAAGATGGGGAACCTTTGGGTATATCTCTTTCCACGGACCTGATGTAGGGTACCATACCTGATGCTTCGTAGGTATATCTCTTTGCTCCCTTGTATTCTGTGCTTATATAGATGTGAATAAAGGAAATATTGCAATGTTCTCTTTTCATCCAACGGAAACCAGCCCATGGTAACATTGCTCCCCGCGCCACCACTGGAACTTTTTACCACCTGCAGGGCATGAGGAGTACACAACGTTACAAATCAGACAGCCAGAAATGTAAGGAGCTTAAAAACAAAGGTAACAAAGAATGCAATCCTATGTACGTAGAAATAAGTTCTACAACTCCTAGTATGCCCCAGCTAAGCTGGCTGGTTGCAGCATGCTGGGAATTATATGATTCCCCCTACCCCCGTCTAAACATACATACGATTGTAACCTAAAAGAAGCTAAAGGATTCCAACTTACCTCCATTTTTCAAAACAGGGACAGGATAGTTGAGAACAGGGGGTACAGTTTTGTAGGGTGCCCAGATAAATGATACTCAGGGCACCAGGTATGAAGCTTCAACCAGCGTAGCCCAGCCCTGATTTCACAGTACTACTATGCCAGTGTGCAAATTCACTGTGCAGACCTTACTGTATGTTTTACTAGGGCACAATCCTATCCCACCCATAAGAAGAAACTTGAGGTCAACATTGCTCTTGTCACTTTGTTTCAGTTTGAAGCCCTCAAGGTACACATTTGTTAGGATTTCAATGCACAACACACCCTTACTGACTGCCTCATGCCTGAACCTGAAAGGCAAATAATAACATGGCAACAGTACCAATGAAAACCCAGAAATGTTTGCATGAAGTCATGCAAGCTCCAAGCCCCCACCATCAGTGAGTAATCATGTGATGTGTAGGGGCAGGTGAAATTCGTATCCTGATTCAAAGGGATCAGTAATACAGGAAACAGATCACAACAGTGTGGAGTGTCCTGTGCAAAGTCTGGGGTAATGAATCAGGTCTTTGTCATCCTTTCAAATATGAATCCCCAAATTTGGATCCCATTAGATTGGAAAGACTCTCCAATCTAGTAAGCTTCCTGCAAAGCTTCCACTAAGATAGGGGAAGGCCACCTGTTTGGCCCCTTAGGCACATTTGACAATTTGAGAAACTGTCCTGGACACCACCACAAAATGGCCACCATGGAAGGCATGGCAAAGGACCAGTAACCTGCCCCAAAGACAGAGTATGAGGCAGAGGAGTCTGAGCCCAAACACAATGAACAACTCCTTTGAACCCAGTTTTCACAACAACGGAAACCTATTTCATGTGGCTCCCAGCTGCTGGTGAGAAAATGTGTTAATTGATTTCTTTACGTGGGATACATAGGGCACCTTTGTGGACACCAAGAAAGGCTTTGGGAATTCATTGTTGCCTATCCCTGCACTAAGGTGTCATTGATTGGTGGCAGGCAGTGGAAGAGAAAATTATTTCTGTTGGGTAGGAGTTGAAGGGTGAACAGGAAACATATTGGAGAAACAGGGTGGGAGGAATTATGAATAATTTCTGTAAGATTTTCCATATTAGTCTGCAATAATAGAAAGGGGGAAATGTACGTGCTCATTAGACTAACGGGCATTATGGCAGGAACTTAGGTAGTAGCCTACTTATTGTCTTCCACTTAGAGCTTCTCTAAACAAGTGATTTATAGCATGTTCATGATTAGCCATTCACGGAAGTTTGCAGATCCATTACACAATGTCATCAGCATCCGGGGGCCCTCCTATGCTATCCCCTGGAAATCACAGGTTTTTAAAAACAGATAATGTAGGGATATCTTGGAAATCGTGTGATCTCCCAGTATGTAAACTTGATGGAGGGGTATTGTTACACCACTAGATGGCACTGTCTCATTAAAGTTAATCAGAAGTGAATGGAGTACATGAAGCTCGCAGAGAGAGGACGTATACAATTCCAAACAAGACAGGATGTAGAACTTCAGGCCTAAGGGCCAAATCTGGGCCTCCTGGGGCCCCAATGAAGCCCTCTGGAGTTCCCAAGGTAGCCACACACCCTCCCCATGGCCTCACTTCTTTCCCCCAGCCACTGTTTGTTTGGTGGTTTCCTGCCCCACTCATGTAGGAGACAATGAAGAGCTACTGGTTATTCTCTGCAGGCTCTGTACAAAAAACTTGATTTCAGTGGGCAAATGTAGGTTGTGACAGGCCAGCCAGAGCCAGGATGAGGTAGTTTCTTCAGGCAACAGATAGTGGGAGGCAGCAAGAGGTGGCCATGTTGGAGGAGAGAGCTGTGTGCTAAGAGGCTTGCCTGCTGCCTTCAGATGTGGAGAAGGACGCCAATCCTTTTGTACATGGAATGGGAGGGGGCGCCATCTTGTTTTTTGCCTCAGGCAGCAAAATGTCTGGAGTCATTGGTACAGAGGCCAGCAAACTGGATTAGTGATTTCCCTTACCTGTGGACTGAGCAAAGACGGGAACATTGTTCTTTCCCAGCCACTTCCTAGTGTTTACTTTTCCAACAACAAACATTTTGCAATCCCATTAAGACCTTCCTTTTTCTTTTTCTATTGAGCCGCTCAAATGTCAATCAAAATGTGTTTTTTTTCCAGATGAGGATGCTCTCTAGTGGCACCAGTGTTATGACTTGGCTCTTTTAATGAGTTTCACTGCATGTGCGCCAATGGAATTTCACAACGGCAAGAGACAAATATATTTCTGTCCCCAGGCCAGCGCTCAGTTGCATGTTTCTGAAAGCGTTTCTTGGCACTGAAAGATATATGCATAATAACCCTGTCAAGGTTACACTGACCCAGACATACCTACACAGACTCGTAAGCCCCACCGAATACAGTGGGACTTGCTTCTGAGGAGACAGGCTATATGGGATAGCGCTGTAAAAGTCTTGAGGTACTTCCAGATCTATGGGCTTCTAGTGGTATCAATCAAAAGATATTGTAGAGCTGTCACGTCTCCTCCCTCCCCTCCTTTATTGATTTACTTGTAAGAAAAAAGGCAGAAGCAGCAGTGGGAAAATGAGGGTTACAAATGGAAAATTCTGATGCCTCCCCACCCTCCGTCCCATGGTAAAATTTCATGTTTGAGGCAAGGCAATTGCACCAGAGAAGCCTCACCTAGAAGCACCCAAAGGCTAGGTAAAGTCAGGAACAATCCATTCTAGAATGGTTCATAAAATGCTTAGTACCCGTCCAGTGCAGAAAAGAGCCTTTCAACTTCCAGTGTGCCACAGTCAGCTTCCTCTCGCATAATACTAGGATCCGGGGTCATTTCATGAAACCAATTGATGAGAGATTCAGCTCAGATAAAAGGAAATACTCCTTCGCACAGTGCATAGCTAAACAATAGAATCTGCCACTACCAATTTGGATATCTTTTACAGAGGATAAGCAAATTCTCAGGATGCTGAACTTCTTATTTGTAGGTTGAAGAGTCCGACACGTTTCGGCCTGTATCTTTTCCAGGGGGTTGTAGGATGATGTCTTCTTATCAACAAAATGTCTTTCTGAGGTTGTTAATAGCGCTATTAACAATCTCAGAAAGACATTCTGTTGATAAGAAGTGTTTTGCAGACATCTTCCTACAATCCCCTGAAGGCAGCCTTGAAAAGATACAGGCCAAAACGCGTCTGGTGCTTCAACCTACAAATAAAAAGTTCAGCAGTCTTCCCTCTGCAGTCTCTCCCCTCACCTGCTGGGCGTCAGCTGACTGAGTGCTCCACCTCTCCCTAACAGGTACATCTGCAGCCTGCCAGAGGCTGGGAAGGTGGGGGGGGAAAGAAGAACAGGGACTGCTGGGGCTTCCCTCTGCAGTCTCTCCCCTCACCTGCTGGGCGTCAGCTGACTGAGTGCTCCACCTCTCCCTAACAGGTACATCTGCAGCCTGCCAGAGGCTGGGAAGGTGGGGGGGGAAAGAAGAACAGGGACTGCTGGGGCTTCCCTCTGCAGTCTCTCCCCTCACCTGCTGGGCGTCAGCTGACTGAGTGCTCCACCTCTCCCTAACAGGTACATCTGCAGCCTGCCAGAGGCTGCGCCTCGGCGACGCGCAGAGTGCGGCGCCGAGTGCGCACTTGGCGGCGCACTTAGGAGATACCATACTACTGTACCTGCAAGATCTCCAACCAGCCAACCAGCAGCAAATTGTAAAATACATTTTAATTACTTTTTAATATGTGCCTGGGGAGCTCTGGGGGATACGGGGATGCCCACATAACTGTGGTCACGGGTAGGGGGAGGTATGGTGCTAGGGGAGGAACAGGCCAGATGAGGAGAAGAGGGGATAGATTCCTTACAGCTATTCCCTCTTCTGGTTCCTACCCCAACCGGATAGTTCCTGGTGGCCATATCAGCTTGCTCTCAGGTCTGGTGCTGCTGCTGCTGAACGCCAGGTCAGTCCAGAATAAAATCTCCCTCATCCATGATTTGATTGTGGATGAGGGGGCTGACCTGGTATGCATCACTGAGACCTGGGTGGGTGAACTGGGTGGGGTTGCTCTCACCCAGCTCTGCCCTCCTGGGTACTCGGTGCAGCACCAGCACAGACTCGAGGGCCGGGGAGGGGGGGTTGCCGTGGTCTATAGGAATACAATCTCCCTCTCTAGGCTTCCTGTTCAGTCGAGTGCTGGTCTGGAGTGTTTGTACTGTGTGTTGGGTACTCGAGACAGATTAGGGATTCTGCTGGTGTACCGTCCACCCCGCTGCCCAACAGTCTCCCTGCCTGAGCTGACGGAGGTTGTCTCGGACCTGGTGTTGAGGACCCCCAGGATGGTGGTTCTGGGGGATCTCAACTTCCATGCCGAGGCTGCTGTATCCGGAGCGGCTCAGGACTTCATGGCTGCCATGACAACCATGGGGCTGTCTCAACATGTCATCGGCCCAACACATGCAAAGGGACACACACTTGATCTGGTTTTCTCGACTGGACAGGAGGATGGTGATCTGGAAGTGGGGGAACTAACATCTACCCCCTTGTCATGGTCGGATCACTTCCTACTGAGGTTTAGACTCTCGGCGGCCTTTCCCCTCTGCAAGGGTGGGGGGCCTATTAAAATGGTCCGCCCCCGGAGGCTAATGGACTCCGATGGATTCCAGAGGGCTCTGGGGGATTTTCCTGCTGATATGGCTGGTGCTCCTGTCGAAGCCCAGGTCGCTCTGTGGAATGCAGAGATGACTCGGGCGGTTGACACGATCGCGCCCAAGCGTCCTCTCCCTCTGAGCAGAGCCCGGTCAGCTCCTTGGTATACACCTGAGCTGAGGGCGATGAAGCAAGAGGGGAGACGGCTAGAACGCAGGTGGAGGAAAACTCGTGCTGGGTCTGATCGAACACGGGCTAGAGCTCACTATCGAGCCTACTCTGTGGCGGTGAGGGTGGCAAAGAGGCAGTTCTTTTCCACCAGCATTGCGTCTTCTCGGTGTCGTCCGGCGGAGCTTTTCCGAGTGGTTCGTGGCCTGTTACACTCTGGGCCAGGGCGTGAGATAGTTGAACCCTCGGTAGCACGCTGTGACGAGTTTGCACGGCACTTTGAAGATAAAGTCGCTCAGATTCGTCATGAATTGGACACCACACTTAATGCAGCACCACTAGTAGAGGCGTTCAGAGCGCCGTCCTGCTCAGTTTTATTGGATGAGTTTCAGTTATTGAGGCCCGAGGATGTGGACAAGGTGCTTGGCCAAGTCCGGTCGACCACCTGTGTGCTTGACCCTTGCCCCTCGTGGCTCATTACATCAAATAAGGAGGGGATCGCCGGCTGGGTCCAGGAGGTTGTAAATGCCTCCTTGAGAGAGGGAGTGGTGCCGGCCTCTTTAAAAGAGGCGGTAATTAGACCACTCCTGAAGAAGCCTAATCTGGACCCGGAAGATGTTAACAACTACAGGCCGGTGGCTAATATCCCTTTCCTGGGCAAGGTGCTTGAGCGGGTGGTTGCAGGACAACTCCAGGCACTCTTGAATGAAACGGATTATCTAGATCCATTTCAATCGGGTTTCAGGCCTGGTTTTGGAACGGAAACTGCCTTGGTCGCCCTGTGGGATGACCTCTGTCGGGAGAGAGACAGGGGGAGTGCGACCCTGTTGGTTCTCCTGGACCTCTCAGCGGCCTTCGATACCATCGACCATGGTATCCTTCTGGATAGGTTGTCTGAACTGGGAGTTGGAGGTACTGCGTTGCAGTGGTTCCGCTCCTACTTGGATGGCCGATTCCAGAAGGTGGTGCTGGGGGATTATTGCTCTTTGCCGTGGCTCCTAAGCCATGGGGTTCCGCAGGGCTCTATTTTATCCCCTATGCTGTTTAACATATACATGAAGCCGCTGGGGGAGGTTATCCGGAGATGTGGACTGAGGTGTCATCAATATGCGGATGACACCCAGCTCTACCTTTCCTTTTCATCAAACCCAGGTGAGGCAGTGACTGTTCTGAACCAGTGCCTGGGCACGGTAATGGACTGGATGAGGGCTAACAAACTGAGACTCAATCCAGACAAGACGGAGGTACTGTTAGCGGGTGGTTCATTTGTCCGGCGAGGTGATGTTTGCCCTGTCCTGGACGGGGTTGCACTCTCCCTAAAGGATCGGGTCCGTAGTTTGGGGGTGCTCTTCGATCCAGAACTGTCACTTGAGGCACAGGTGAACTCAGTGGCAAAGAGCACCTTTTATCAGCTTAGGCTGATATACCAACTGCGCCCTTATCTGGACAGTGATAGCCTAGCTACAGTTATCCATGCTCTGATAACCTCTCGTTTGGATTACTGCAATGCGTTATACGTGGGGCTGCCTTTGAAAACGGTCCGGAAGCTTCAGCTGGTACAAAACAGGGCAGCCCGTTTACTAACAGGGACTGGCTGGCGAGATCATATTACGCCAGTCCTTTTACAACTTCATTGGCTGCCAGTCCAGGTCCGGGCCCGATTCAAAGTGCTGGTATTGACATTTAAAGCCCTAAACGGTTTGGGGCCAGGTTATTTGAAGGAACGCCTCCTCCCATATGTACCTACCCGGACCTTAAGATCATCTACAGGGGCCCTTCTCCGTGAGCCCCTGCCAAAGGAAGTGAGGCAGGTGGCTACTAGGAGGAGGGCTTTCTCCGCTGTGGCACCCCGGTTGTGGAATGAGCTCCCCAGAGAGGTCCGCTTGGCGCCTACACTGTACTCCTTTCGTCGCCAGCTGAAGACCTTTTTATTCACTCAGTATTTTAACACTTAATTTTAACTTAAATTTAAATTATACTGTTTTAACTCTGTATTTTAACCTTATATCAATTTTGCTGCGTGGTTTTATCCTGGTTGTGCTTTTTATATTGTATTTTGTATTTGTGTTTTTAACTTGTTGGTTGTTTTATGATGATTTTAATTTTTGTGAACCGCCCAGAGAGCTTCGGCTATTGGGCGGTATAAAAATGTAATAAATAATAAATAAATAAATAAATAAATAAATAAGCATCCTGAGAATTTGCTTCTCCCTTTTCCCCCCACCAGATTTGGGTGCTTTTCTCCCCATTTTTGATTTTAAAGGGGATTAGGCAAGTTCATGAAGGATAACGCTATCGATAGCTACTAGGCCTGCTGGCTCTATGCTGCCTCCAGTATCAGAGGCAGGATGCCTGTGTATACAGGTTGCTGAGGAACATGAGCAGGAGGGGCCTATTGCACAGGCAGGTCATTGGCCATAGGGTGAATAAAATGCTCAACTAGAGATGGACCCTTGGTCTGATCCAGCATGGCTCTTCTTACGTTCTTATTACAGTAGTGCTCTTTGCACAGCTTATTCTGCAGGCTAATTAAGGGTGCAATCCTATGTATGCTGGCTGGGGAATTGTGGGAGTTGTGGTACTTTTTTTTTCTTATGCATGTTTTGACAGGAAAAAGTCCTTCAACTCCCATAATTCCCCAGCCAGTCATACTGGCTGGGGAATTGTGGGAGTTGTAGTACTTTTTTTCCTCATATGTTATTATTTATTTATTTTATTTAAAGCATTTTTATAGCGCTGCCTCACCATTTCCGGCATCGAGGCGCTTTACAATAACATAAAACAGTTCCATTAAAACCCACAATCCACATTAAAACAATTCCATTAAAACCCTCACCCTCAAACCATTAAAATTGTGGAAGTTATAGTAGTTTTTTTCCTGTTTAAGAATGCTTAGATTTGCACCCTAAGAGACCTGTGGTGTTTTCAGACCGACTACTCCCAGCACTACCAATCAAAAAGCATTGTGCAGCTATTCTGTCTTTTCCTCCTAAACAGATATTTTTTGTGGGAAGGAAAAAGATGGAAGAAACTGTGGGGAAACATGGGAGAGTTACAAATGGAAAAAAGGAGGTTTTTATTGGTTGGTCCTAATTGTTTCGTTTGTAGTGTTTTTAATATTTTTGGGTTTTTTGTTTGTTTTATGCTATCTTTTAATTAAGATTTTGTTCATCTGGATTTTACTATTAGCTACCATAAACACATTTTTTGGGGATAGAAAAGCAGGATAGAAAGATAAATCTATATTCATACACATACATACATACACACGCACCGCACCCCAGTAGAATTCTGTGAATGAGGCTGGGCGATTTCAAAATAGCCTTTGGAGCTGGAAGCACCCAAAGACTAAGATGTATTGTGGTATAAACCTTCATAGGTTAAAGCCCACATCGTCAGATGCGCAAGATGTCCGTGAACAATTCCCAAGACAGAGAAGATTGCTCATCATATAAATGTCATGATAAGCATATACTTATATTTTCCATGAAATCACTTTGGGGAGGGCAATTTGTGGCCTTCCTGATGTTTTTGCCTACAACTCCCATCATCCTGCATAGCCAAAGGTGAGGGGTGTTGAGCATTGTAGGCCAAAACATCTGGAGGCCCATAAGTTGCCCACCCTGACTTATAAACATCTAAGTACATATATACTACTTGCGAGGCATGTACACCTTTCTCAGTTGCACATGCACATATGTTAAAAATACATTCTTGATGTAAACAACCTCCACTCCTCTACCTGCGATGAGTCGGAGGAGCCCCTGAATATCCCAAAGCTGCTGATGACAACATCAGCGAGAAATACGCACGAGCAGGCGGCATCATTCCAAAGGGCTTCACTGATCTGGGCTGCAAGCTGGGGCATGCTGAGCACGGAGTCATGAGGCTAGCCAAAGGAGGAACGTAGGGAAGGAGCCATTGTGGCTGGGTGTGTGTGAGAGAGAGGCAGACAAAAGGTTGCAAGGAGCCAAGGAGCTTCGGCTTGAAGTTTTGGCACACAGCTTGCTGGGACAGCTGAGCCCTTGGAACACTCTGTTGCACAAGTGTGGAAAGGATTGTTCAGAGTTTCCTGTTTAAATGTCTTTTCCCATGATCCTCTTCCTCCTCCTCTTCATGGTTTCATTAAGAGTCGTAAGGAGGCTGTCTGTCCATTGGTGTGCTCTGCTTCAGTCCCCATCATGCCTTGGGGCAAGCAGACCTGAGGAGGAGGGAATCACTGGTCAAATTTAGGAAACATCCTTAGACCAAAGCAGAGCCATGCTTCCTTATGTATTCATTTATTCCAATAGCCAAAGCTGTCTAGGCGTTTCCGTGAGCCTTTGGGAATGGGAAGAATAATATGGATTATTTTGTCCTGTGAAGAAAGGTGGAAGGAAGGTCAGCAGCTGTTAATAGCCCAGTTGGGGGACTCTCACTTTAAATGTCACACCACCAGGATGGAGGGAATGTTCATAAGTAAATTCCCAGCCGCCACAGAACATTGCAGTTCTGTATGTGGAGTGCCTTTCTGCACACCGCTGTTGACCCACATTTAAGTAGGCTTGTGGTGGCATGGAAACAGCCATGTTTTGGTACATAGTAATTGCTACACACAAACTGCTTCCCAGTCACCCTAAAGCAGGGATGAGGAGTGTGAGGACCTTCAGATGTTGCTGGATTGCAACTCCCATCAGCTCCTCACCATTGGCTGTCCTGGCTTGGGCTGATGGGAGTTGCATCTGGAGGACCACTCATATCCTCTGCTATAAAGGATGAGCTAGTGGGTAAATGAATTTAAGGTGGCTGCCAGATGTCCTAGGGTACATGCATATCGACTCTACACCAGTGCTGGACAAAGAAAAAGCACATGCTTTCCTCCGGTCTCTCAAATGGTAATGTGTAATAGCTTTGGGCCTGCTGTTGAGGACAAAATTGGTCAGGTATTTTAATGCAATAATTAGTACAGAACCTTCACTGCTAAGCAAACATTAAAGCATCTTTCTGTCCAGTCATCTATGAGACCTGTGGAACCAGTTGGGCTTTTGAAGCCGCTAAGGTCAGTAACCCTCTCTAACAGTTAACCTTAGCTAGGGAAATGTAAGTGATGACTTGGTACTTTTGCAGCAAACACCAATCCTGCCAGCTTGTTCTATCCTGCTAGATAGTGCCATATCCAGGTTTTGGAGGACCTTTGGGCAAGCTACCCTCAATTCGGCCTCACCCTCAGCAAGTCTACTTTCTCATCACCCTTGTCAACAGCGACTATTGCTCCTCCTCCTCCTCTTCTTCTTCTTCTTCTTCTTCTTCTTCTTCTTCTTCTTCTTCTTCTTCTTCTTCTTCCACTTGCTGGCTTGACTGGCAGAGAGCTAGTGAACAGTTAGGCAGTGGCACATACTGTTCCTCTTTCTCACCTGGGCCAGAGTGAGAGGCAGGTGAAGAAGCAGGTTGCAAGGGTGAACAGGAGGAGGAACTCCAGGTGGCTCTTGCCAGCCATACTCGGAGTTGCTTAGCCATTCCTACCCTTGATGCCTGCCTGCCAACTTGACTCTTAAGTCTGGCCAGTGGTGGTGGACATGACTTAAAACAAAAACATTTTAACATGAACTCTCAATCAATCTGTGCATGTGGTCAGTCCAGTAGGTCATAGCTTTATCACAAGCAGAGTCAACACCTGCACTAACTACCCAGCTTCTGTAGCACCAAAATGGCACTGACAGCAATGAGAGTAAGAGCTTTATCACACTAGCGTTATTCTGTGCAATCACTGCGAATTGCATGCAAAGGACTCCGAAGTTTTCCACCTTATAATCTGCTTTGATTGTGAAGTACTCCCAGGCATCCTGCTTTAATTGTGCAATAAAGCCAAAAGATTCGCCATATTTAGCCCCTACTTTTTGAGCGTATCTTCAGAGCTGCCGCTGGGGCGCAGGAGCAGGATTTCAAACAAATGCTTACATCTGCATAAGCTTTAAAGCTAAAGACACCAAAATTGGCACAGTAATAGATATTAGGGAGAGCTTTAAGCATACCAAATTTGAAATGAATTGGGTCATCCGTTGATTTTTTATGATTTTTTTTACATTTCCCCCCTTAAACTCACTTCCTGGTATGCAAAGGATCGCTGTCACCCAGTAGCAAAAACAACAACAATGGCGAAAGCTTAGCGCTCCAGCGATAATCTGAGGGGAGCAGGTACATGGGATGAAGCTCTAATAAAGGAAAGGAACAGTGCAGCAGTTTCTTGAATTTTTGCGATTTCTATTTGCCCGACCTACCTGCCTGTAAAGCTGTAAATCCTTCACATTTACAGCTTTTAAACAACAAGTCACTCCCATTTTAACAAAACAAAACACCTCTACCCTTAGAAGAGGGGGCACGGATGCTCCCAGGCACCCCCGGACCGTCTGCGTGAGTGCTCGCGTGGGCGGGTGCGTCGGGAAAGCCCGCAACTGTTCTCCTTCTGATGTAGATGGTCGGAAGGAGCGTCTGTGCCACAGCTCGTGCCACTGGGCGCAGCATTAGTGAAGTCATGAAGATGAGGGCAAGGTCAGGAGGAGCCAATAGCCAGCCTGGGTGGGTGAAAAACTTCCAGGGCCTAGAAACAGTTTAGTATCCATCACCCTGTAGCTAAACAGTTTAGTATCCATCACCCTAAATGGCTTGGGGCCAGGCTATCTGAAGGAACACCTCCTCCCGTATGTACCTGCCATCCTCAGGAGTCCTTCTCCGTGAGCCCCTGCCAAAGGAAGTGAGGCAGGTGGCTACCAGGAGGAGGGCCTTCTCTGCTGTGGCACCCTGGCTGTGGAATGAGCTCCCTAAGGAGGTTCGCTTGGCACCTACATTATATGCCGTTAGATGCCAGGTGAAGACCTTTTTATTCTCAAGCATTTTAACAGTCTATAAGTAAATTGTAGCTAGGTGTTTTAAATTTGTAATTTTGCATTGCTGCTGTTTTTATCTGGTTGAGCTTTTATATTGTATTTTATATCATGGTTTTATACTGTTGTTTTATACTTTGAATGTTTTTTTAATTTTTGTGAACCGCCCAGTGAGCTCCGGCTACTGGGTGGTATAGAAATGTAATAAAATAAATAAATAAATAAATAAATAGCTGCAGTGGTTCATGACATGGAGCAGTAGCAGCTCAGTGATCTGTAGGTTTCTTCCTGGTGCCAGAAGGCCTCTGACCTCTCCAGACCAAAATGTTGGGGTCTGAGTGTCCATGGAAACAGAGTCATCAGTGGTCCATTGTGACTACATCCATTGTACTTGTGATGACATGTTGCTGATCCCCATTAAGGTGGATTGAACAGGGGGCAAAAGCTCTGTCAGGATGGCTGCACTAAGAAATAGATTTACTTCCAATACTCATGTCAGGAATCTTGGGAGGAGTTACAAGTTGCCTATTAAATACAACACCAGGTAAGAGAATGCTGAAGGGCATGTTCCCCATGGAAAATAAATATTGCTTGGACACTGTTTGGGATAAGTGCTAGCCTAAAGCAGTACATTTCCTTAGTTGCTGTGATGAAGTGGGCACATAGGCCAGCCTCCCACAACCTGGTACCCTCCAGATGTTTTGGGCTACATCTCCCTGCATTCCTGATCACTGGCCATGGTGGCTGGGTTTGATGGGAGTTGTAATCCAAAACATCTAGAGGGTAACAACTGGAGAAGGCTGGCAGAGACCATATAGACTAGGGAAGGTGGGTGTTGCCTTTTTAGTTTTTGTGATTCATGACTTCCTTCCGGTTTACCAATGTCTCTGTGTATGAATACATATATTATTCAGACTTAATGGCCTTGAAAAAAAAGGTGTCCACTGCTTTAGTCATCACAACAACGTCTTGATTGTGAGACAGTGGGCTCATCTACACCAAGCAGATATTCCACTATGAAAGTGGTATATAAAAGGCAGGAGCCACACTACTGCTTTATAGTGGTATTGAAGTTCACTGACAACTGTTAACAGCAGTAAGATTAATGATATCTAGAAACTGGAAGGTTCAAGGGGATTATCATATAGAAGATTGGTATAAAGAAATATGGGATATTGCTATCAACGATAAATTAACATGTAATATAAAAGTTAGAAGAGGGATGATAAAAACGAATGATTTTGAGGGAATATGGAAACAGTTTCTAGAATTTGTTTTATCAAAGGGGAGAGGGAAAACACCTCCAGAGGAAGCAATGAGATTCTGGAAACATGAATAAGATCCCATGGGTGGGGGGAGCACTTTTATGTTAAGTATGATTATGTTAATAGAATTAAGCTAGAATATATGTTATCAAATGTTTATTTTATATTATTGTGTTTAATAAAAAGTTAAAAAAAGACAACTGTTGGGACCCATGACGCATACCATATACTGCTTTCATACCACTTTCATAGTGTTCTATCCTGCTTAGTGTAGTTGTGTCAATGGGCCCCAACAGTTGTCAGTGCACTTCAGTACCGCTATAAAGCAGTAGTGTGGCTCCTGCCTTTTATATAACACTTTCATACCTCTTTCATAGTGGAATATTCTGCTTGGTGTAGATGAGCCCTATGTCAATACTGTTAGTAGTTTAGGGTGCAATTTAGCATGGCTGGCTGGGGAACGCTGGGAGTTGCAGTACTTTGTTCTGTCTAAACATGCATAGAAGTGCAATTAGTCACTTATTAAGGCCACAAGGGAATTCACAGATCTTCACTGCATCTCATCTAGGCAATTCTTATGGCAAGATATATATATTTGTGTACATGAAGCTTGGGAAAGTACCAGCCATTATGTTTTCTCTAAACGCCCGTACATAGAGAACAAACTTGTATTTGCATCTTTGTTTTGCAAATGCCTATCTTTGGTGTCATTTTGCTTTCTTAACAATGCTGTTCTTCGAATTCTGAGCTTCAAACTATTTTTAATCATTAAATATTTATTTTCGGGACAACGTTGCAGGAAATATGAACATGCAGTGAAGTCATTGCAAAGCTGGCAGGGGGGGAGCATTCATTGAGTACACTTAGTATGTGCTACTGTATTATGGCCAGGAGATGTCACCATACTCACATCTAGAATCAGCACTGAATTTTGTCGAGGGTGCCATGATCAGATAAGGCTTAAAAGAGAATTTGGCAGTGGGTTTGGGTGGGAAATGGCAGGTTCTTCACTTTGTATCGTTTGCTTACTCAACAGTCACTCACAGCTGAATGCGTGAACTGATGCCACCGAAAAGCATTCAGTTTGGGGCGATAAGAATGTTTTAATCTGATCTGTGAAGGTGAATTCACGTGTGTAGTGACCGGAGAGCTGTATGAATCAGCCAAAAGACCTGGAGCATTACCAGTTTCCACAGACCAGGGGGGGATCTACACTACTGCTTTAAAGCGCTTTATAACAGTTTTGACAACTGTTGGGGCCCAGGACACACTGCATAGACGGGTTTCAAAACGTTTTCAAAGTGCTTTAAAGCGCTTTAAAAGCAGTAGTGTAGATCCCCCCCCCCCCAGGCCTCTACACTGGTTCTGTCTTTAGTGAACCCTGATGGCTGATTTTGCTGACAGGGACCATCACAAGCCCAACGTGGCTGATTCCCTCCCACCATTGTGTCTTAAGGCACAATCCTATGCGTATTTAGACAGACAAAAAGTCCTACAATTCCCAATTGTAGGACTTTTTTTCCTGTCTAAACATGCATAGGACAGTACCCTTATTGTGCTATTCATTGTTTATGGCTCCAGCTCTTCTGGGTTGTCTTGCTTTTGGTATAAAGTGTGTGTGTGTGTGTATGTATGTATGTGTGTATATATATTCCACGGTTCCTTTACCATACCTTGAGTGTCACTCCCTTTGAAGTTAATGGATGTTAATTCATTCAGATGCTCATAGGAAACGGCTGTGGAAAGGAGTGCACAGGTGGTAGGTGACAGATTTCACCGAAGAGCTGATGTCATCTTTATTAGATGCCAAGAGATTAAGAGTTCAGAGGATCAGGAAATGTCTGCAGAACTTAGAAGTAGTTTGCGACTTCTCTCAGATGACAGGTTTATTTGGGCATTCTGTGATAAGTGACTTGTTAGAAATTTCCTTACTGAACAAGCAGTTTGTAAGTCACATTTCATGTGTGCTGTGTGTGTGAGTGAGAGAGAGAGATCTTGGAGAGGATGAGGAACTAGTTTGAGAAAATAGTTTTTTTTAATTTTATTTATTTAATGTCCTGCCTTTCCACCAAAAATGGCGTTCAAGGTGGCTAACATAAAATACAGATTAAAAGCAAAATCCTATTTCAAATGTAACTTAAAAACAAAGTAATTAAAGACATAATAAAAGAAATGAACAGCATTCAAGCAATTAAAAACTTCTTCAGCTATGGACCAGTTTATAGGCTAAAGGCCTGTCTGAATATTGCCTGCTGGCAGAAGGGCATCAAAGAGGGCCCCAAACTAGCCTCTCTCAGCAGGGACTTCCAGTGCCTGGGAATGGCACAGAGCTTCTTCAGACACCATGGTGGTGGGGGATCGCGTTTCCCTCCTATTGCTTTGCCTTGGGCTACTGTCATGCAGGATAGGAATGTGCAGCTTCCTCTTTCTTCACACACTGAAGAAAGAGGAAGTAAACAAAGACCATGTGGGCATTTTTATTGCACTGCTTTCCCTGCACACAGTAGGAAATGGTGGCACATTTTGCTGTAGGAGAAAAAAATCGGATTTTCCAGGGTCTTTTTTTTTAATGGGAAAATGACCAGAAGGAGCAAGAGGTGGATGGTGTCATGAAAAGGACCTGTGAAAATCCGTGAAGGGCCAGTAACGAGCATGCTGTAAAATGCTCGTCTGATGACCCTCACAGAGAAGGTCCTCTCTCATGACCCCATGAGATGGACTGAGAGAAGGGCTTCTCCTTCTAGGCAGGCTTGTGTGGGAGAATGCAATGGTTTTATGCCATCTTGCAGTTTTGCCTGGTTCGTTCCCTCACAGTTTATGTCCACATGACTTTTTACATATGCACCTTTTATGCAGATCAGTGTTTTCTTTTTTTGGCAACATGTCAGTGGCCACCCTAGCTATTGGGTAGTTGTACCATCTATCCAAGAACTCCTGCAAAGGAAGGGCACTCTGGCTCCAACGGATATAAGAGCCCAGTTCTCAAATTATGGGAAGGAGAGAAGGGTGCTTAATGAAACACACAGCTGCTGCTGCTGCTGCTGCTGCCTAACTCTCCCAACTGTTAACTGGGGAGGGGCATTAAAAAGGGAGGCTAGACTAGGGTGACCATATGAAAAGGAGGACTGGGCTCCTGTATCTTTAACAGTTTATAGAAAAGGGCATTTCAGCAGGTGTCATTTTTAGGCATGTAGCAGCATACAAATGTATCTGAATCAGATAAAAAAGAGGGCATGGCTCCTGCAGCTTTAACTACTGCGATGAAGGGGGGATTTCGCCAAGTGCTGCAAGTATACAAAAGACACCTGCTAAAATTCTCTTTGCTCTACAACTGTTAAAAGACACAGAAGCTCTGTCTTCTTTTTCATATTTTCACCCTAGGCTAGACCCACTCTGCCTGCTTGTATTAAGAGCAATATGAATCTTCTGTAGGTAAAGTATCTGTCCTGTAATTTGATAATGAATGGTGTTATATAAATATTTAAAATAAATCAGTAAAGCATGTGTTCCGCCACTGAGCTATGACCAAATTTAGCAGTTCAGCAATAGCCCCAGTATCTTAAAACAAACCAGACTGAAAAGGGTGGAAGGTGATAAACAAAGCATTAAGTCTCCCTGCCTTCTCCCCTTTAAAAGTGCCTCTTTCCTTATGTTAATTCTCTGATTTTTTCCACCATATGCATGTGCCTCATTTTCAAGCCCAGACACTTAGCAGCTTTTTGGGTGTGTGAGTGGGAGGTAGCAGTAGTACTGATTCACAGCCCTCTTGTTGTGCATTTGGTTTCTGCTTCCTTCGTAAACAATATAGTCATTCTCCAGGTGTTGGGGATTCCCCCTCACCCCCACTCCATCTCAAGGATGCTGTCTGAATAGAGTAAAGGCAAATCAGGGCTAAGCTGCTGTGGCATGCCAATATTTGGTGAGATTCCCACCTGAAAGTATACAAGTGGGATCACAGAACTGATCAGAACGCAGCCAGCTTTGCCTCCCACTGGCACAGTTCGCAATAGTGATGACGACTTTTATGTCACAAATTATATGTGCAGCTTTACTTTACAGGCAGTAGTGCTGATGGGAACCTCTTGCCTCTACCCACACGGGGGGGTGCTGTCTTCACGGTGCCAGGTTGGCACCGCCTCCCTCCAAATTCCCACGGTTGTCCTCTCCCAGGGTGGTGTTGGGTAATCCTGACGTGATGAGGGGCCATGGAGTTTCCAGCAGCCATCTGGATACTGGACTCACTCCCCCCCTCTTCCTGGTGGAAGGTGACCAAGTGATGGTTGCCTTCCACCAGGGACCTGGATTGGCCCCAAAGTGACGTCAGACAGCGGAAGAGCTGTACTGATGTTGCTCCCATTGAAAAAGTTGGGCTAAGTCCCTAACTTTTTCAATGCGCAGCTTTGCGGGAAAGCCCCACAGTGGCTGTGAAGCTGTGGCTGCATCTAAAACCAACCCAGCACAGATCCGCTGCCGCTGCCACAGGACTTTCCACACCTATAGACAGCCCTTAGGAATCAGCAAGTATTTCCACATAAGTAATTTATTTCTGAATGATACAAAATGCAATGGCTGAGATCCAAACGGCATTGTAGTGGTCATTTCCGAAGTGCAGGTGCTCATTGTGAAGTCCCCATAGCCGCACCCACCCAAAGAGAGTCCAAAAATGCAGGCAGCTGTGTTGATTCATATCAGCAAACCAGTTCTAGCAGTTTTCATCTCCAACAGAAGCAGGCCTTTTGTAAAGCTAATGGATTTTAATTGCTCGTTCAAGAGCAAGCCACCCTAAAATACTTTGCACTACAACCAGAAACAACGTAGAGCTTCATCCCATGTACCCGTTTCCCTCGAATTATCCCCTATAGTGCTAAGCTGTCAGTGTTGTTGTTGCTACTGGGCGGCTAGATCCTTTGCATACCAGGAAATGGGGAAATATAAAAAAATCATAAAAAATCAACGGATGACCCAATCCGATTCAAATTTGTTATGCTTAAAGCTCTCCTTAATATCTATTACTGTGCCATTTTTGATGTCTTTATCATTAAAGCTTATGCAGATGTAAGCATTTGTTTAATTTTTCTTCAAATCCTGCTCCTGCGCCCCAGTGGCCGCTCGGAAAACAACAAATGATCCGCTTGAAAACTAGTACCAAAATATTGCACTTCTTTTGGTTAAGAAGCGCAATTAAAGCAGGATGCCTGGGAGTACTCCACAATAAAAGCAGATCATAAGATGGAAAACTTTGGAGTCCTTTGCACGCAATTTGCAGTGACTGCACAGTATAACACTGGTGTGATAAAGCTCATAGAGTTGCTGGGGGAAATTCATTCCGTCTCCTCCCACAGCTACTGTGAGGACTGCAGCTAAGCTAAGAGGGAACAGGGAAGGCTGAAGGGGGTGGCAGATTAGCAGGGGTCAGCATCTTTGCTAATCCGAAAGTGCCAGCACTGTGTCCCTGTGAACTCTGGCTCCACTACACCACTGGGTCCAAGGAACGACTAATTCTGCATTTCCATAGAGCAACTTCCCATGGCGCAGAGCAAGCCATGTCTGAGACCAAGGGCAGTTTCATAACAAATTTATGATGTAATGCAAAGAGGGAGGAAGGTTTTCCATAAAAGGAAAGTAAAATAAATAAATAAATAAATGCCAGTGGCCGTATTCAAACCCTTGGGCAAAACTAAAGTAGATCTTTGAATCCCAGCCTATGTGCCAATATCTTTGTGCTATGCGCATCTTGCTACTTTCCATGTAGAAATGCAGAGTTGTGATTTGCTATATGAGAAGGACAGTGGAGGTGTTTTGAAAGAATTCCTCTCTGGGCCTCAGATCGAATGTGGGGCAAGGGTTTATTTATTTATTTGTGGAATTTGCATACCCCTTTGTCATAATGGTTCAGAAAGCAGTTTACAGTATTAAAGACAACTAATTTCATGATGTCAACAACAATGACTATGGTGATGATGATAGATATATAATAATAGCAATAATCATAATATCCGTCAAAATCAATCAATCCAGTGAAACAGATAAAAAATGGCAGCAGACAGATATTCAGTTCTCAGCTTTGGTTAACTGAGGTTTCTCTCTTCAAAGCTCAGCAAGCCAAAAAATGTTTGTGCCTGCCTCTGGAAGCAGGCAAGTAGTCAGGTTAAATGAGCCCCTGAGGGGACACATTCCATAAGGCTGAGATGCAGGGCTGGCCCAAGACATTTTGTTGCCTGAGGCGAAGGATAAAATGGCACCCCCTCCTATTCCGTGAACAAAGGCTGACTGGACTGGCAGATGAATGTGTTTCCAATGCTAATGATGGGACAATGTTCTCCAGTGAACTTGAAGGGAGCTGGGGCTGTTTTCACAGCACCAGGTTGGTGCTGCCCCTCTCTCGGGGTAGTGGTGGGTAATCCTGACGCCTAGGAGGGAGCACGGGGTTTCTGGGCGGCCATGTGGATATTGGAACTGCCCCCCCTCTTCCTGGTGGAAGGCGACCAATCAGCGATCACCTTCCACCAGGCACCACCACCGGGTTTACTCTGGGCTGGCCCCGGAACTATCTTGATGTCACTCCGAATGAAAAAGTCAGGGTAAATCCCGACTTTTTCAAACCGCAGCATTGTGGGGAAGCCCCATGGTGGCTGCTAAGCTGGCCACTGTGTGAACAAAATACCAGACTAGATCGGTTGTATACTGTTTATTTCTTTTATTGTCTTTTTAATTGTGTTTTTAATTCATTTGCTTTTATGTTACGTTTTAATTAAATTTTCCTTTTAATCCCGGTTTTAATATTGGTTGATGCCTTGAGTGCCATTTTTGGATGGAAAGGTGGAATTAATAAAAGAATAGATAGGCCTTCGGTCTGATCTAGCCAAGCTCTTAGGTGGTGTACTGTGCCATTATTATCAGCCAATATTATAGTCATGGTTCACTTATGCACTTCACTTAATTTACCATTTTAACCACTTGAGTCCTATACATTGGGTTTGTGCAAGGTAAGTGGGCAATGTGTAAAACATTGGGATTAGAACAATCCCCTTACTGTAGAGTAGCAGTTTTATCTTTCTACTGAATGAAATTTGGAAGTGATTTTCTATTTAGGCCTTTGCAATACTTTTAAAGTTATGTACTGTTATTGTCCTTTTCTCAATGAAAGGGAAATTATATTTTCTTGGTGAAAAATTGGAAATACTTTCCATATGGGCTAATGCAGTTTGAGAGATCTATGCAGTTTGTCGGAGTTCAAGCAATCCATTATAAGATACCTGTAACAGGAAATTAAAGGTAATAGCATAATGAAAATTAGAAGTGGGAAAGGTCAGCAGGAAAAAGAAATAGTCTTTCTTCTACAATATTATTCCAGTCAATGCTGTCCGTAGGACAATAAATAAATTGGTGTCCTTCCCAATACATCTTTTATTAATATTTGGATTATCAGAATGGAAACAAAAATGAACAAAGAAAACCGAAGATCAAGTTGATTGTCACTTAATTGTTTATCTAATTTCAGTTCCACTTTTTTGGTATTATTTCATATTTTTGAAGCACAAATTCATAAGCTTGTAGGGTGTTTTTTTTAGGATGCTTGAATTCGTCTGTATTTGCCTTTTGGGGGATTAGGAATAATTATACTCTGCCTAAAGTCAAGAGACGTATACATTACCCTTACTTTGTACATATCATTGATTGGTTTAGGGATATCTGTTTTGAAGTCGTTTCCTGCTTGTTTCAGAACTTCAGCTCAAACATTATCTCTGCCAAATTATTTCTTTCTTTTCAGTTCCTTTAATCTCTCTCATGTCTTCTTCTGCCATTTTCACCTCATCTTCTCTTTCCATTACATTTTGCTCATAATTAGTGGAAATATGCATTGGCAGAGACACTTGAAAATGATATCTGAGGCAATCAATTCAGTCTTAGAAACTGGTGGGTTTCCTTGCCCTCCTGCTGAAGAACGAGACAATAAAGAAGTCTGCCAAGTAATCCACCAAGCTTTATTCAGTAAATAAACATCTCTTTGCACCTCAAGAGAGTTTAAAGCCTAGGAACTTTAAACGAAGCAAGACAACTGTTCTTTCAAGAAAAGGGAAGAAGGGCCTTTCCCTGACACCCTTTCACTTCAAGAAGGATTTCTTGGAAGAAGGCTTTAGCGAGAGGCTAGTTGAGCTGACTGCCTCTCGCCTACCTTTAGCTCCACCCATTTGAACTTACAGCGGACCCTGGGATCCGCCAGTTCTGAAGTCCCCTCCCCATTGGAGGATTCCTGAGTTCCCACAGACTGTGAGTTGTTAACGTTTTCACTGATAAGGTCTGGTGAAGATTCCTCCCTGGCTTGTGAAGAGCCTGGGAGAATCACCGCCCCAATTCCTGTGTTAACTGGGGTGTTTCTAGTCCTGTTTCTTCAGCTTCAGAATCTGATTCTGATTGATAGCCTGAAACTCCTTCCCCCACACCAAGGAGAACACGTTTTGTCATGACAGAAACATGATTAACTTTGGGGGGCAAATGTCCTCAAATGGCCATAGGATATGGTGGAAGACCTGCTATACCAACAAAACTCAATTTATGCTTCTGCCACTGGAAATATGCTAGCACAACACTATGCCACTGTTTCTGCAGCTGCCATTATGGAACAGTGACATGGGTGGAATGTGGACAAAACAGGAGGAACAGAATTACACCAAATCCTATATTCCTTCAGACCCTGAAAAATTATGCTGAGCTAGCGTATGAAAAATCCTCTCACGGATCTCAATAGAGAGGGGAGAATACTACTGCCACCTCCGTCTTCTTCTCCACCCACATCACCACATTAGAGTGTACGACCGGTTTCTCCAATGTGGTGCTCATGGGCACCCATCAAGCTCATGGGCATACATCAATGTGACAGCCATCAAGCTCTCTGCACCCCAATTTTAATTTAATATCTTAAGTAATTCATTTTTAAAAAAAAAAACCTGGGACACTGCCATGCCGAAGAGCAAAGTGCTGTCCCCCAGCACCATCTTTATTTGGGTTCAGCTGAGTGATTTTCTGTCTTAGAGCTCAGGCTGCACCTCAGCCTTGTATTTAGGTCCTTGGGCAAATTACTTTTATTTTAGTCCCACCAATTTGCCCTCTGGGAAATAAGTCTTTTATGCTGGCCATGCTCACCATGGCAGCCACTTCATGAATAAGTGAGCCTTCCATGGCAGCCATGTTGTGAGAGTGCCCACGACACTCTCAAAATTTTGTTTGAGCCTATTGACCCAAAAAGCACACCAGCGTCCTATATACATCCCCAGCAGGGAGCCCATAACTCATATGACAAGGTACATTGCCCTCGGGCATCATATTGTGAGTACTTAAGAAGAAAGAAGACTGTTGATGGATGGGAATTCTGGAGAAAAGAGCATTTTTCACCAAACACATATATAGGAACACATGTATAAAAAGGACACATTTCTGACACTTCTCTTGCTTAAAATCCTTACAGGAATCCTACTTCAGACACAACACTGGAGATGCTTAGCCTATGATTAGTTGTGAATACAACATGTGCTCTAGGTCAGTTACATGACTAAAAGAGACACAGACTTTTTAGTTGCCATGTTATTGTCAGATTCATTTTCAGTTTTGCAGAAATAATAATAAACCTGTTAAATGGAAATGTGGCTAATTGAATTATGGGGAACTACATAAAAAGATTTAAATTAGAATAAATCAAATTAAGACAAATCAAACCCATCATGTTCACAAGACTGAGACGGGCAATGATTTGAAAAGAAAACGGAAAAAATATAGCCTATGAGGTAAAACAAAACAAAAAGAACCCTGGTTATGGATTGGATCCAGATTTAGAGTAGACATTTAAATTAACAGGACTTATATTAGTCGCTGATTTAAATGGGTTCAATTCTACCTATGACTAAGTCTGGATCTAATCCTTTGAAGACTGAGGCCCTTTCTACACCTAAGGGTTATCCCAGGAAAATGTAGGGACTGTCCCTGCCTGCTCCTAGGATTCCTTGTGGCATTTGGATGCACAAGGACGATCCCGGGATATACGGCTGGTGCAGACATGCCCTGAGAGCGGTACCCAACAGGGTGCTGTTCCCCTTCCAATTCCATCTGCTGCAAGTTCTACAAATTTCATTAAACAGCCACTAGATAGCATTGTGATTTAGCACAATTGCACACTTACATGCAGCAATGTTGCGCTTCTCAGATTTTCTCCATTAAGGGAAAAGCCGCGATATTGGTCACTGGAGGTTGACGATATCATGTAAAAGACCCACAAACTTCTGTGAGTGTCCAATCATGAGCAGATGATAAAAGCCTTGTGTAGAGGAGCCCTCACTTCTAAGTTAGAACTATGGCACACTTTTATAATGATCAGTGTACAAGGGCACAAACTCTGCTCCCCACATCCAGGGAATTGCCCTGGAAAGGCCCATTTTACCTCCGTTCAAGTCACTTCTCCAGTGAAACAGGAGCACAGCCCATCCCACCACCACTTACAAAACGGGAGCGGGTTGGCATAGATTTTTTAATTGTCTTTCTTCTTAAATTATATTATTTCTCATATTATTATTAATTTTTGCATCTCACCTTTCTTGGAAGGAGTGCAGGGCAACATACATAGCTCACCACCCCCTTTTATTCTCACAACAACCCTATAAAGTAGGTTGAGCCAAGAGGTAATGACTGGGCCCTTAGTCACCTAGTCAGCATGAGGGTTGAAGAAGGATTTGAAACCACACCTCCTAGTTTGATACTCTGTTAATCACGCCACACTTATTAGATTTTTATAAGGAAGTCTATGATTGCCTTATTCAATACACCCTTCCAAAGCCTCCACCCTTCTCTCAAAGATTCTGGATATTCACAACTAGGGGTGTGCACGGACCCCCTGATCCGCTTCTCTTCCAGATCCGCAACTTCCGGATCAGGTCTGTTCCGCTCCGCTCCGCCTATAGTCCGCTCCGGTTCACTGTGAAGCTCCGGATCTGGATTGGAGCTCCTCTTCCCCCCATAGGCTTGCATTGAAATTAGGCATATGCTCCGCTCCGATTAGAAGCGCAGAAGCAGGAGAGAATTGGCCTGCTCCGCCTTGCCCAGAGGCGGAGTAGAAGTGGACCGCGGACCGCTAGAAGCAAGGCGAAGAGAAGCGCCCATTTTTCGGAGCTCCTCTTTCAGGCGGACCGCTCCGATCGCCATCTTGAAACATTTCGCCCATAGGATTGCATTGTGGAAAAGAATCGGGGATAACTGGGTTGTTTTTGAAGCTATCGTTCTGGAAATTCTTGTGCTCAGAGAGTCGTGGATGGGGGTCATTTTGAGACTACTCTCACCTCTCTGTGTCATGTGGTTCGCGTGCTATATTTTTTAAAAAATCGGGTAAACAAACATTACAAACAGGGACAGCGCGGGTCAAACGGCGGTTTTCACCCATAGGATTGCATTGTGGAAAAGAATCAGGGATAACTGTGTTGTTTTTGAAGCTATCGTTCTGAAAATTCTTGTGCTCAGAGAGTCATGGATGGGGGTCATTTTGAGACTACTCTCACCTCTCTGTGTGGTGCGGGTCGCGCGCTAGAATTTTTTAAAAAATCGGCGGGAAAAATACCTTTTTCGAAGGGCTGAGGGGCAGAGTCAACTCCTGGTCATGATCACATGATCCCAAAGTTGGAGGAGGGGATAGGCAAAATGGGTAACTTGGGATTCTGAGAACTTCTCTTTCTTAGTCTGAACGGACTTTTCCTAGTGTTTTTTAAAACAGTAGCCCCACCAAATGCACAAACACAACCTGAAATCATATACTAAGCCAATAATAAGAGAGCACTGCTACCCACCCTAACTTTGGGGAACAACTGAAAAGATGTGGTGCAAGGGGATGAGCTCCCCTAGGGCATCCCATGTGGACGTGCCCCCACTCTCTCCTGTACTTGGAAGGCCATCAGAGCCTTCCAAAGAGAGTAACCCAGTGGAGCAATGCCTATCATGAGTTGAAGTGAGCATTCTACTTCTCTTAGTGGTGGAGCAATGCCTATCATGAGTTGAAGTGAGCGTTTACTCCTCAGAGCTGTTGGTGAAGCAATGGCTTTCATGAGTTGAACTGGCAGCTGCTTCCCCCTCCCCTGGGCACGTCCCCCTATTGCTGGTAAAAGACAGATATAGCCTTTTTAAAAAAAGTTTTTCTTGTTGTTTATTCAGCAACACTGCTGCTTTTAATTCCACCCCTCCTTTGTTTATTTATTTATTCCATTTTATATGCATTACTGGCTTATCCTTGGCTCACTTCCTTATGCCCCCAGAAATGTCTGCTGCCTGCCTGCCTTCCCTCTCTCCTCCCCTGCCCGCCTCGCAGGGATGTTGTGTGTGTGTGGCTTTGACTCAGGGGAGAAGTCCTTCCTGCGCTCACTTAGAGTTTTGGAAGTTCCAAATCCATTTTTCAAGTGGGGAAGAAGATTCATTTAGGTTGATCTCTACTCCCCAATTCATGGCATGTTGGGATTTCCTTTGAAATGGCCCCATTGAGATGTCTGCAGGTTTAAGCCCCACCAAAAATCAGGGGATGATGGGACTGCCTTGAGTCTCGGCGTGCATATGTATCCCTGGATAAGCTTTCATGGTGGTGAGTTTGAGGTTTCTAACGTGCAAATTGACGGAGCTATGGAAACGGGTGTGAATGGGGTGCCCGATTTTCCTAAATTCCCCCAAAATCAGGGGATGATGGGACTGCCTTGAGTCTTGGCGTGCGTATGTATCCCTGGATAAGCTGTCATGGTGGTGAGTTTGAGGTTTCTAACGTGCAAATTGACGGAGCTATGGAAAGGGGTGTGAATGGGGTGCCCAATTTTCATAAATTCCCCAAAAATCAGGGGATGATGGGATTGCCTTGAAACTTGGCATGCATGTGTATACCCCCATGAGGTGTCATAGTGCCAAACTTGAGGTTTCTAACTTTCACAGAAAAAAAGTTGTATACTTTTTTAGCTTAATGCAAGCCTATGGGGGGGGGAAACGGAGCTCCGATCCGGATCCGGAGCTCCGAGCAGAGCGGAGCGGACATAGGCGGAGCGGGGGCGGGGCGGAGTGGGCCGATCCGCAAATCGTGGATCTGGAAGAGAAGCGGAGCAGGGGGTCCGTGCACACCCCTAATTGAAATACAAAAAAGCCTACAACTTTTTTTCTGTTAAGGTTAGAAACCTCAAGTTTGGCACCATGACACCACATGCACGTATACACACGCATGCAAAGACTCAAGCCAATCCAGGCCTCCCCTGATTTTTTGAGAATTTTTGAAAATCGGACACCCCATTTTCAGACATGGACTGTTCTCTGACATTTTGACAGATAAAAACTTGGAAGCAGGCACATCCGCATTCATGGCAAGTTTCAAGCAAATTCCATCATCCCCTGATTTTGGGGGGGCTTTAACCTCTAACGCAGCACCCCTAACCCCAATTCACACCCCTTTCTATATCTCCGTCAATTTTCAAGTTGGAAAGCTCAAGTTCGGCACCATGACACCTCATGCACGTATACACATGCTTGCCAAGACTCAAGCCAATCCAAGCCTCCCCTGATTTTTGGGGAATTTTTGAAAATCGGACACCCCAGTATCTCAGGGATTTAAAGCTGCAGACAGCTCAACGGGGCCATTTTAAAGGAAATCCCAACATGCCATGAATTGGGGAGTAGATAACCCTAAATATGAATCTTCTTCCACACTTGAAAAATTGATTTGGAACTTCAAAAAGTCTAAGTGAGCGCAGGAACGATTTGTCCCCTGAGACAAAGCAAGACACACACAAACCATCCCTGTGAGGCGGGCAGGGGAGGAGGACAGGCGGGCAGAGAGCCAGGCAGAGATACGCCATAGATCTAGTATGGGGGAGTCAGTCCCGGCAAATGCCCCACCACGGACTTAACCGTTTGATTTTCACAGCAGGAGAGGCGGCCTGCTTACTGGTGCCAGTCTGAGCCTTCCCTTGACCACCACTGCTTTCAGCACGCCTAGCCACAGACGTGCGCCTGCTCCCTCTTCTCATGATGATAATAATATAATACTACTACTAATACTACTAATATATTTCGGGAAATGGGACAAGTGTGTATGCTTTGCCCAAACTGGATTTGAAATGCTCAAACTGTATTGGCTTTTTTTTGCACTCCACAAGCAGTGCACACAGCACACTCACACAATAACACACAGTTACACACACAGTCCAAGTAACACACACACACACACACAGAGAAGAAATAGAGAATATTTTTTTTGGTGTATTTTTTTGTATTTTTTTTTATGTAGAAGAAAGAAGGAAGATGAAACACAGTCAGGCTTTAAGAGGGGGAAGGGGGGAGAACCAACCAACCAACCAACCACTCCAAAAATTGAAAATAAAGTTTATATAAAATCAAAGTAAGGGAAAAACACAGAGCAAACTAAGCAAACAGAAACAAGCAAACAAACACACACACAACCCAAGCTAAATCCTAATCTAATCTCCTCCAACTCCAAACACAGCAGCAGCACCTATAACCAACTCCTCTCTCCACGAATGCCAACCCACAAAGAGACACAAAGCAGAAAGCTCTCAGGGTGGCTCTGCCTTAGTCCCCCCTCCAACGCTGGGATTGGGGGATGCTTCATGAGGTCATCACTTCTCATCAGGATTGGGAGTTGAATCTGCCTCTCAGAACATCAAAAAGGTACCTCTCCCGCTTTTTTTACCCTATTTTTTTAAAAAAATACAGCAAGCGAACCGCACTATGCAGAGTGCTGAGAGTAGGCTCAAAATGACCCCCAGCCACGACTCTCTAAGCACACAAAATTTCAGAAAGATAGCTTTAAAAACAACACAGTTATCCCCTAATCTTTTCCACAATGCAATCCTATGGGTGAAATTATCCAAAATGGTGGTCGGATCGCTCCACGAAAAGAGAAGCGCTTCTCCTATGGCCGCTTCTCTTCGCCATGCTTCTCCAGGACCCCGGTTCGCTTCTACTCCGCCTCTGGGCAAGGCGGATCAGGCCAATTCGCTTCTGATTCTCCGATTCTAAGCGGAGCGGAGCACATCCCTATTCACAACACATGTTATTTTTATACAATTACACTTGTAATTTTATTTTAATGTGTCAATTGCAGTTTAATTCAAACTTTTTACTTTGTTGAAAGCACACTGGTTTGGGCCAGAAAAGGCCTAAATGGTTTGGGTCCTTAGTTTGAGCCTTACGCACCCAAAGGATATGTCGTTCTGATTTTGTCAGAGAGAACCCTAGTAAGAATGTTATCCATGAGCCAAGTTCAAACAAGAACGTGTAGAGAAGCATTCTTAGTGATTGCTTCCTAGCTCTGGAACTCCCTTTCCACTTGAAAGTAACCAAAGCATAAACATTTTGTCGGATTAAAGGCAGTCCTTATTATTTAGGATGGTATTTAGTGGCTAGGGATAGGCAAGGGCTTATTTTAGCAACTTATGCTTGCTATACAAATGTCAATCAGTTGTGTATTTAAGAAGTTAAATCCATGATTTATATACATACATTTTTATTTTATTTTAAAAGCTAATTTACTTTGAGCCCTTACAAGTAAGGCAGATTATAAACTTAGCATGGAATTACTATGATTAATCATTGAATTGTTTAAAAGAGAACTCAAGACTCTTCATATGATCATGCTAAATGTATTAGTGCTAATTCTTTGTAATACAGACACAGTATGCCATGCTGCTGCAGAGGTTCCGCTAATTCTGTTCCATCAGCGAAACCAGCTGCTAGTGTATCTGGAACTAGCAGTTCCTGTCAGTTGCAGTAGTGCGAAGGCAGTGTAGGGTAGTGCCCAAAGTCAGGTTATGATTTAGGAATTAGTAGTCGTGTATGTAGCACTAAAAAGTTGCATGGACGCGGACACATGTACAGAGCTGAACATACACCTTAACCTTATTAGAATGTAAGCCTATGCGGCAGGGTCTTGCTATTTACTGTTTTACTCTGTACAGCACCATGTAGATTGATGGTGCTATATAAATAAATAATAATAAACCTGTGTGTGTGTTTTCTTCTCTTCTTCTTTTTCCCTGGATGTAATGTTTCTATGTAATGCTTTTATGTCATGTATGTTTGCGAAACAACAACAACAACAACAACAACAACAATAATATAAAATTAAAAGTTGCATGCGCGCGAACACACACATACAGTGGTGGTCAAAATTGTGGACACTTTTTGAAATTTTCATGTTTTGCAACTATGCATGCTTATAGAAAATGTTCTGTTTCACAAAATTCAAATGTTTATATATCAATTGAAAGAGAATTTAATGCTGAATTCAATACAAAAAACAATGCAACTATCTGCAGTACAAAAAAAAGAGTTATGCTTACTTTAGTCTAAAAACAAACACAGGTGTGATTGAGTGAAGAAGCAGATTGGAATTGCAAACCCTACTGGCCAATCACAGTCCTTGTTCTGGGGACCAATCACATGGCAGTAGCTGCGATACATCATGTTTCAAGTTGGGGAAAGTTAGTTTTGCTCTTTGTTCCGTAACTGAAGCGCAATTGGAGATTGTGTGAATATTTGAAGTATTTCTCAAATTAAAAGTGTACGTACGTACATCATAAATAGAGGAATGGCAACAAAGAAAAGAGTTGATTGGACATCCAGGAAAAGAAGCGGGATTGCTGTATTATGTGAATCAGGTCTTTCAATTGATATATAAACATTTGAATTTTGTGAAACAGAATATTTTCTATAAGCATGCAAATTTGCAAAACGTGAACATTTCAAAAAGTGTCCACCATTTTGGCCACCACTGTATGTCAGTGTTCAGAGTAATATTGGAAGTAGCTGTGAAGTGTAGCAGAGGCATCAATACAAAAGCCAAGCAATTAACACAGGCATGGAGGACTGTATTTAAATTGTAGCAAGCTACGCAGATTCTCCCCACCACCACCTCCACTTATTCCCCAAAGTATGTTATTAATTCTCTTGGCATGTAACATAGCCAGAATGATTGCATTTATGAGCTTGGCTGCCTCTTTTAACATGATCCAATATCTGCTTCCTAAACCTCTTGTTTTTATATCCATTACACACAGTAAGCGATGAAATCGTCCAAAGAGCAAATCGGGAGGGCTGCTCGTGTCGGAGCAAGATTGCCAACGGTAAAATGTGGATATAATTTTATAACATTATATTCATAATTAAAGTAATAAGTGAGGTTTCCTGCTATTGTTTGAAAATGTGTCATGATACATTTAAATCACAGATAGAGACACAGAAAGGGCTGCGGAGTAACATGTTGGCAGCAAAGATGGTATATAAAAGGAAGGACGCAGAGAGGGACATGTGCAAACAATTTCATTGGAATAGTTCTGTTTATGGCATGTCGATTCTGTTTTAGAAACTCTAACCACTTCGAAAGTGTTTTCGTTCATGCCAGAATGAGGTTAGCCTGTTTGCTGGTGTACATCTATATGGATAGTGGTGTGTGTGTGTATGTGTGTGTGTGTTATACTGCCAACGAAATGTAATATGTTGGTTTTATGAGCAAACGCTGTTTCAACCAAACTGTAAAGAGCGCCCTGAAAGAATGCAGGTGGTTAATCCGTTTGAGTGCAATCCTGCTTTCTTTATGTGTATATGTAAGTGTGTGTGCGGGCGTGTGTGTGCTACTGAAGACAATGGCCAGGATCCAAGGAACCACATAATTAGTTCCATGCACACAAAGGGGTTCTGATCTTGCGGTTCCTGAACATCAGTCCCTCCATACTGCTTTTGAAACTGAAGGGGCTTCCAAAGGCATCTTGTAGCACAGCTTGGTGGGGTCTGCTGTTCATTAAAGGCAAAAAGGAAAATCGTCATCATCATCATCATCATCTCACTGGGGATGCATCTTGGATGCACCTAAAATAGCTCTTTGGATTCTATCCAATGGTTCTTCTTACCTATGCATAATTGGTGGTGGGATTGTATGCTTTATTTGTGGACCCAGGACACAAGGAATTTTGTTTATTTGTGTATTTGTAAAATGTATAAGTCACCCTATGTCATTAGATTTCAGGGCTGCTTACAACTGTGTAAAACAAAACCAGCCATCACTCAAGCTACAATAAACCAGCACAAGATGGGGTTCACCCAACATATCTAAAAGTCCTCAGTGAGCAATGTATTTGTTGCCTAAGAGGATTATCAGATGGGGGAAATTATGTTTCCCTACCGTCGCTTTTCCTCCTGCTTCTATCCCACAGGAGGGACAAACAGCTTCCTCTTTTTTCACACAAAGAACCATCAGAAGGAAGATCTGGGCCTTGAAGTTGCACATCAATAGTTAGCCCCTAAACTTACAGTTATACGTATGAATCGCCAATGGACACGTCCTTTAAAAATTATCTACCACTTCCTGGAAGTTAACGCACAACTAGCGCAAATGGATTCTCTGCACCATTTTGACAGCTCAAAGACTGACATTACAACATTGGGCTCACATAGTTGCCATATTTGCAGTTGTCATATGGGCAATCATTTCTATGGCTGGTGTTTAGGAGGAACCTTTAAAATGTGCTAATATCCAGTCTGTATGGGATGTTTTTCAATAAATGTTTGAGAGCCAAAGTAGACCCAGTTGTGGATACCACATTTGTTTATTTGTCTACCACATTCATGTTTAAAGGAAGATGGGGTGGGGTTCAAATGTTAACGTCAAAAGGAGCATATGAAGGAGGGGGACAGAATTTTCTCCTCTTCATGATCCATTACACAGGGCCATTTTCTCCCAGCCCATCTCACTTCCAATATTGGAGATGAGTAAAAAGTTTATTGACTTATTGTAAGGTGGTAATGTAGGTTAATGTTGGGTAAAATGATGTTGGGTAAAAGCTGGATACTCTTCTACTAGGTTTTTATCTGATTATGGTTTTTTATGTTTTGGATCTTTTATAAACTCCCTTGATTGGTCTAGGAAGGCGGTCCAAAAAATAAAATACATAAATAAAATAAATAGGAGTAGGGTTCATTTCCTCACAATGCTGGGCCTCAAGGCGGCCTTACAAAGTTTAAAACATACATTGGGAGGGACGGAACAAAACCATAAACGTTTAAAATACACAACAAAATTATAAGACATTAACATAGATGGAGGGCTGGATTATTCTCCAAAGGCCTGCTTGAACAAAAAAGTTTTAGCCTGCTTCCGAAAGCCCATCAAGGAGGGAGCCAGCCTAGCTTCCCCGGGAAGAGAGTTCCAGAGCACTGGAGCAGCCACCGAGAAGGCCCTCTCCCATGTTCCCACCAAGCACGCCTGTGAAGATGGTGGGACTGAAAGAAGGGCTTCTCCAGAAGATCTCAAAGCATGGGCAGGCTCATAATGGAGAATATGTTTTTTCAAATAACCTGGACCCGAGCCATATAGGGCTTTATAGGTCATAACCAGCACTTTGAATTGTGCCTGGAAACAGACTGGAAGCCAGTGGAGCTGTTTTAACAGGGGAGTTGTGTGCTCCCTGTAACCAGATCCGGTCAACAATCTGGCTGCAGCTCTTTGAACCAGCTGAAGTTTCTGAACACTCTTCAAAGGTAGCCCCATGAAGAGCGCATTACAGTAATCCAATCAGGATGTAACTAAGGCGTGTGTCACCGTGGCCAGGTCCGACATCTCTAGGAATGGGCGCAGCTGGCGCACTAGCTTTAACTGTGCAAATGCACTCCTGGCCACCACCGAAACCTGGGCATCCAGGCTCAGGGCTGAATCCAGAAGTACACCCAATCTGCAGACCTGTGTCTTCAGGGGGAGTGTAACTAACACACCTTTTCATGTTAATATCACTCACTCACTCTCACACACACACCCCCTTCCTTTTTATACATAGATAGGCTGGACTCATGAACATGGCTGCTATTGCCACATCTAGTACGTTCCTTAGTATGAAGTCAAATTTAACAACAGTGACCAAGAGGGAAAAAGCGAGCATAGTGTAGCTTTCAGCTCCTCCCTTCCCATCTGGGCCTCTCAGCAAGCCCCAGCAACCACAAGATCCCCACGAACAACTGCTGGTCACCGTCCTTAATTTGCTACCGACACTGAGACCACTAAACTCCCTGCCAGACTTCTAGTAGAGAGGTCCCACCTAATAGGAGCATTTGTACCCTTAAGCCTTCTGATCACCAATGAAATGAAAGACAGACTCTCTGTTCATTTCAATGAGACGACTGGGGATTAGACTCTTATTTCAGATGGTTCAAACCTGATTGTGTGATGCAATCATCATGTTGTGAAAATTAAAGGAAACTTGAAAAGGAAATCAGCATACCGTGATGGGGGTGTGGCTTTCCCCCTTAACTCTGGAGTCTCTTACTGTTACTCCTAGTCACTTTTTTAAGTGTTGGAATTTCTTCCGTTTTGGTTTTTCTTCTTCAAAGCATGAGAACACAAACATCTCTATACTTAATCCAATGAAAGAAAATATGGGTTAATCTAGTTCACTTCCACTATTTACTGTTCTAGCTAGTACAGGAAGGAAATGGATGCTTTGAATATGCAATCAAACACCAAGCTCACAAACTGAGCTAGCCTCTCATAATGTTTGAGAACCAATACCGAGTGACCTCATCTCGGTAGGCTGTGTGTTGGATTAGACTCGATGTTCCTAACTTAAAACACAATATTCAATCGTAGCATTAAGACCACAAAATAAAAGCGACCCGGAATGCTCAAAAAATGAGGAATTTCTGTGGCGAATAACTTAATTCCAATGGGAAACTATCGCCTAAAACTTAGTAGAAGCTTGCTCCTGTTTGTAACACGTTATTACATGCCACATTTATGAGTGCTTACTGTCCCCACCTCTCATTTTATAAGACTTGGGGGGAGTTTGCCTTATTGGTTAGCATGACATGATTTTGAATGATCCAAATAGTTGCAATTGCATTGGTCTCAGAGAATGAGACGTAAGTTTATGAAATTGTTGGTGGAATCCCATTAACTCCTTCTACTGATGGAACTGCTTCCACTGGTGGAACGGGAAGGGCAATTGATTCCTCTTTCTCACAACCTCAAGATATGCTCCAGAGGGTTGAGAGTTCCTCCTGAGGGCATACAGGGTCCTCTCGGCAGCGAGTTCTGGTGATGCTCGATGATATAGCCTGGTTTGCAGTGTTCTGCTATGGGGAGGTTAGCAAGGGTCAGGGAAGCGTAGAGTGACCATACGAAAAGGAGGACAGGGCTCCTGTATCTTTAACAGTTGCATAGAAAAGGGAATTTCAGCAGGTGTCATTTCTATATATGGAGAGCCTGATGAAATTCCGCCTTAATCACACCAGTTAAAGCTGCAGTTGCCCTGCCCTCTTTTAAATCTGGTCACTCTAGTATAGCTCCTGCAGCTTTAACTGTGATGATGAAGAGGGAATTTCACCAGGTTCTCCATATATACAAATAACACCTGCTGAAATTCACTTTTTTATGCAACTGTTAAAGATACAGGAGCTCTGTCCTCCTTTTCATATGGTCACCCTAGGGAAGCGAGATGGGAAGAAACCATTACCACTGAAAGTTCAGAGTGGTGCTGGGGCTGGAAGCCACTCAGGGGTGTCTTATGTTACTCCAAGAAGCAGCAGATAAAAACTGAGCTTTTAGGCTGGTTGGCTCTTTATTGACTGAGGCTTGGTTCCTTAAAGGGGGCTGACCTGTTTTAGCCTTAAGCTGCAATGTCATGGGAGTGGATGTGGCATGGGGATGTCCTTATGGCTAGAGTCCTCAGAGCCCGAAGACGGCAGAGGCCACAGCCAAGCTGATCCCTGGGGCCTTACTGGGGGACTTGGCCTTGGGGACGTGTAAGCCTTGTGATGTCTTTCCGTGACCAAATCCTTTTCCTGATCTCTGAACTCTGGAGCTTCCTTGGGGGACAAGAGGTGAGGGTCCTCTGAAGATGAGGGTTTAGAGTCCTGGTCCATAACGGAGGAGGGACAAGAGGAGGAGGGAATTCTGCCATTTTCAGGATTCCCCCTTAACTTTCCCCACTAAACTCCCATGCCCCCTTGTTTGCTCACCTTACTTACTCCTAAACAACAGAAACTCTTCCTACAGAGCTCACCTGTTCCAATTACCCCAGTTGTATAATATGCCCCCACCCACAAGCCACAGTCTTTAATAGCAGCTGGCTGAGTAAGGTGCTGCTGCAGCTAACGCTCCATCCTCAAGCTTTTTTTTTTTTTTAAAAAAAAGCCAGCAGGTTGAATCAGATTTGAGTGAGCAGACTAATCAAGGAAAGGGATGAATCATTAGCAGGATGAGTCAGGTGACTCAGCAGCCTAAACCAAGACCGAGGAAAAAGCAAACTTCAAACAGGCCACAACGCAGTGGCCTCTTAGAGCAGTCCCACCCAAAGATCCCTGCTTGCTCTCTCCTGGGAAACAAAGAGACTTCTTACATAGCTCAACTACTCTGAGTAACCCCAGCTGTGGACTGCAGCCCCACTCACAAGCCACAGGCTTTTATGGCAGCAGGATGAGTTGAGTAATCCAGCAGCCAAAATTCCACGCCCAAGTTTTAAAAAGCAGTTCAGTAAAACACACCCATACACCCCCCCCATAAACCATAATAGCAGTCTGAGTCAGGTGACTCAGTAACCTAAGAAGAGAGAGAAAGAAAGCGAAAGCACAAACCAAAGAGTGAGAACGCACACCATCACAAGCTATTCAGTACAGCAGTCTAAGAAAAAAATGCTTCCATCTTCAATTCACCGCATCCTAGGATGAGGCTGAAGTGACTATGGTCTATTTAAACAAACCAGCTTCATAACCCATGTTTTGAAGCTGGCTTGTTTCAACCATCTGTCAGGGATGCTTTAGGGTGGATTCCTGCATTGAGCAGGGGGTTGGACTCAATGGCCTTGTAGGCCCCTTCCAACTCTGCTATTCTATGATTCTATGAAATAAACCATGGTTAAGATTAACCTCAGTTTGTTGAGTTGGATAACACAAGAAGCTGAAGTTAACTTAAGCCGGAAGTAAAGGCTTTCAAATTATTCCCCACAGCTGCTTTAGAGGAGACATGGGTGGGTGGGGGAACATGCAAGCCTGGGGAAAGCTAGACTTATAGCTTCATCCCATGTACCTGTTTCCATCAAATTATCCCCTACAGTGCTAAACTGTTGTTGTTGTTCACACCCCCGGCGGCAGCGCTCCTAAGATCCTTTGCATACCAGGAAAAGGGTTTAAGGGGGGAAATGTAAAAAAAAAAAAAAACATTAAAAAATCAACGGATGACCCAATCAGATTCAAATTTGTATGCTTAAAGTTCTCCTTAATATCTACTACTGTGCCAATTTTGATGTCTTTATCTTTAAAACTTATGCAGATGTAAGCATTTGTTAATTTGAAGCTTAAGAGTATCAAATCCTGCTCCTGTGCCCCCAGTGGCCGCTCGGAAAACAACAAATGATTCGCTCCAAAACTAGTAGCAAAATAGGTCGGGTCTTTCGGCTTTATAGCACAATTAAAGTAGGATTCATGGGAGTACTTCACAGTCAAAGCAGATTATAAAATGGAAAACTTCGGAGTCCTTTGCACGCAATTCGCAGTGATTGCGCAGTATAACACTGGTGTGATAAAGCTCTTAATCTCATCACACTAAACTACAGCATGATGTTGAGCATGATATCTGAACGCAGCCACTATAATTTTGCTGGGGGGATAGCTAATCCCATACAGCAAAACAATAGACCCTTGCTGAAATACAAGTTACAAGATGTGTTGGAAATTGGACCTACTGTAGATTCAAGTAAGTGGCCATTGCATCTTCCAGGCTATGGCCTATATACTAATACTGGTGTAATAGGTTCCAATGGATTATTTGGTGGTGAATATACGAAGGTGCCCTTTCACAAACTGAAGTTGTCCTTCCATTATTTGCAGATGTGGATTTGATCTAGTGAAAGGCTCTACAAACCGAAGCCCCTCCCCCTTTCTGGGTGTCAACTGAAGAGCAGATTGTCTTTTCATGCTGGGAATCATGGGGCTTGACTAGAAGCTCCATGCAGAAAAGATGTCTACACATCATTTGCAGTTAAGAGGCCTTCTTCTTGGGAGCAAAGATTCACAAAGAAGTTTTTGTTGATGGAGATCACAACGACCTATGATCCCAGGGTGGGGAAGGTGCCCTATGTTCCAGTTTTGGACAATGACAGGCCCCTTCAGGCCCCTCCTATATTTGGGGGGGGGGAGATCTCCACCACCTGCTACCCCATCAGCCTTTTTGGCTTGGGGAAGGGGGCAACAGGGATGGGGCAGGAACAGCAAGATTTAGCAGTATCAATCACTAAAAAAAAAAAAATGTCCTCTGAGTCTTTCCAAGTGATTAACACACACACACAAAATTCCAGGGCTTTTTGCAGGATGATCACTGGGTTTGAGCAACATTTCTAATTTTAAATGCTTGTTCTAGGTCCCCCAATCAGTGGGGCTGCTAAGCCCTTGGCTGGCTACAGAACATAGTTGACAGTCTGTGTTTGGATTGCTGGGTCATGGGTTGTGCGAGCATGATGTGATTGTTTAACATCTACCCATTATGAGCTTTATCACACCAGCGTTATACTGTGTGCAATCACTGTGAATTGCGTGCAAAGGACTCCGAAGTTTTCCAGTTTATAATCTGCTTTTATTGTGAAGTACTCCCAGGCATCCTGCTTTAATTGTGCTATAAAGGGAAAAAGAATCGATGAATTTAGAGCTTCATCCCATGTATCTGTTTCCCTCAAATTATCCCCTAGTGCTAAGCTGTCGCCGTTGTTGTTGTTGCTACCGGGCGGCTAGATCCTTTGCATACCAGGAAATGGGTTTATGGGGAGAAATGTAAAAAAATCATTAAAATCAATGGATGGCCCAATTTGATTCAAATTTGGTATGCTTAAAGCTCTCCTTAATATCTATTACTGTGCCAATTTTGATGTCTTTATCTTTAAAGCTTACGCAGATGTAAGCATTTGTTTAATTTTTCTTCAAATCCTGTTCCTGCACCCCAGTGGCCGCTCGGAAAACAACAAATGATACGCTCGAAAACTAGTAGCAAAATACGACGAGGCTTTTGCCTTTGAAGCACAATTAAAGCAGGATGCCTGGGAGTATTTCACAATAAAAGCAGATTATAAGCTGGAAAACTTCGGAGTCCTTTGCACGCAATTCGCAGTGATTGCACAGTATAATGCTGGTGTGATAAAGCTCTTAGCTACGCAAGCCAGCTACTTTGCGTAAGCTTTAAAGATAAAGACATCAAAATTGGCACAATAATAGATATTGAGAGCTTTAATTTGAATCGGATTGGGTCATCCATTGAATTTTTAATGTTTTTTACATTTCCTTTCTTAAACCTATTTCCTGGTATGCAAAGGATCTTAGGAGCGCTGCCGCTGGGGGTGTGAACAACAACAACAACAGCTTAGCACTGTAGGGGATAATTTGAGGGAAACAGGTACGTGGGATGAAGCTACAAGCCTCAAAACAAGTCTGAGGATAATAGGTTACTACTATTTCTTCGATTCGAAGACACACTTTTCCCCCATATAAACATCTCTAAAAATGAGGTGCATCTTAGAATCGCGGGTGTGTCTTAGGTTTTTTTTTTCTGTTGGTGGTACTGAAATTAGTGTGCGTCTTACAATCAATGGCGTCTTACAATCGAAGAAATACGGTAGTATGGATTCTCATTTTCCCAGTCTTAAATTTGGTTTACCTTGAACTTTGAGAATTTATGCAGTCTTTTCTTTCTTTTCTTTATATAAAAAAATATTGTGTTTTATTCATGGGTCACATAACACTTGAAGCTGCCCTACTTTGGGGTTGGATGGGTGGAGTCCAGTGAGTAGAATTGAAGGTAATCAACCATGTAGGTGCTGTACAGTGAATGAGAGAGGCTTGTTCCCTGCCCCTGTCAACGCTCCTCTGGTCAAGGAAATTTAATGGAAATACTGAATTTAGCCCCTGTATTTTACCCCACACCTCTCCTCTCTCATCCACTATCAGGGCTGGCACTACCATTAGGCCAACTAGGCAGCTGCCTAGAGTGCAGGCCTCAGAGGGGCGCAGTACTGACCTTCAAGGGTCACAGTTTTATACAAATTAGCTGTTTTAAGAAAAAAACATAAAGGAAAATATAATAGTTCAGAAACTCTTCTTGAACGGCTGAATTGACGTTGGCAATTTTTGGTGTGTGTGTGTGTGTGTGTGTGTGTGTGCAAGTAGCTCACCTTGCCTAGGGCGCAAAATAGTCTGGCACCGGCCCTGTCCACAATTGGGATATTGTGAAAGGTTAAAAGATTGCTACTGCAATATTGTAAAATATTTTTTTTTAAGTGCTGCTAGGATATTGTGAATTTTAAAAACAGTGCTATTGCGCTACTGTGAATGGTTAAACCAGCCCTGTTTCTCTATTGTGAATGGGAAAACCACGCTACATATTGTGAATGGGTAAAGCAGGCTACTGTGCTATGGTGAAAGCTTAAAATAGTACTACTGCTTTACACTGAGAGGCTGAAACTGTGCTACTGCAAAGTAGTGCTGTGGGGGGAAATCTTGTGTCCAAAAGTGCCCTACTGTGCATGAGGAAAAAGAGGGAATTGGGGGGGGCAGCCCCACCCTTTGACCAGATCACAGAAACATCCCAAGGCATACCCAGGAGTTAATTCAGGGGGACGGGGCACACTGCAGCCGAAACATGTGGAAGACGCATTTAAGGAAAACAACACACTAAAAATGACTTTGCAACAATGTGCCTTTTCCAGAGGTAAAGTATGAGGTTGGTGTGGGTTGGCGACAGCGTCACCTGTCACAATGACCCCAATGCACTTTCGCTGTGCTCTAACCCACCGTGTAGATTGATCCCATTACAAAATTCAGAGAAGCGTAACTTTCAAAATGTAATTGAGTTTTGATTCACACAGTGGTCCGAAAGGGCAGAATGAGTCAGTTTGCATAAACATGAGAATGGAACTAATTTCTCCCCCCATTCCTAGTTTACTGGTCCCTTAAGTCAGATATAACAGCCTTGACTTCCAACCAAGTAAGATTAAGATTGCCAGCAATACCCAACTCAAACAACAGGTGGCACTGCAGACTCATAGTTGTTTAGCTGCTCTCATTGATCGCTGTGGTGCGCTTTGCCAACTAAACAAGCATCTGTATTTCCCAAAACAACAGGGACATTGTTGTTTCCAGCTATTCCAGAAATATATACAAGTCAATTTGGTCATTCGTAATCACGCCTCTGCAAACATTCAAGATATTGTAAGCAAGAAATGGCCATCAGAACGTAAGCGTTTTATGGAATTCCCAGCGTCATAGGAAGACATTTCAGGTAAACTTATAACCTGCATCTCCTTTGCAGTGGAATCAATTGACTGATGATATTTATAACCTGTTTCCTTGCAGCTCAAAATAAAATAGGATAAAAATATGTACAGAGCAATAAATTGGAATAATAGTAATAATACAACCAGGAACTAACGAGATAAAACAGCACTGACTGTGAAAACAGCTAGCTCCAGTTATATAGTTAGGTCGTAAAAGCCTAAATACAGGTGAGGAGGTCAAGCTTCAGTAGGCTGTGCTCTGGTAACCTCCAAGTCAGGTTATTGCAACATGGAGGTGGCACTGCCGCTAAAGTCAGTTCAGAAGCTTGTGATAACAGGGGCCAGAAGAGCTGAACATAGATCTGAACCCACTTGCACTGCTTGCCTGTATGTTTCCATGCCCAATTCAAAGTGCTGATTTTGACCTGTAAAACCGTACACACCTTGGGACTGCAATACCTGCTACCCCTCCCGGCATGAAACTATCCATATCCATCATCAAAGTCCCTCCTTCAGATGCCTCCCGCAAAGGAAACACGGGAGCTGGAAACAAGGGGGAAGGGCTTCTCAGTGGTGGCCTCCCAATTACGGAACAGTCTCCCTACTGAGGCCCATGTGGTGCCAACCCTGCTATCTTTTCAGTGACAGTTTAAGACCTTCCTCTACTGTCAGGCACTTGGTTTAATTTCGGTCCTGGTTTTCTTATTGTTAATTGTTCCAAAGTGCAAATGGAACTTCCTTCCCTCGCACTCAAAGGAGTTGGGAAGTGTATGAACCCAAGGCTCACTGTAGTAGCCCATTCTCATGATGGGAAATCAGGATTTCCCTTTATGTCTGAACAGGGCCAGAGACTTGCCCATCGATCTTAAAGCCAGACTGTGGCCAGGGCCGGGCAAAGCTGGTAATAGGCCTGGGCCAGATAGGAAATGCAGGCCCCATTTCAAACTACTTATTAAATATTTTTTAATCAGTTCTAAATACATATGAACTAGCATGATTTATTTAAAAAGGTAATGGCAAGTACTTTTATTCAAGATGCATATAAGACATAACTTCTTCACATTCAGAAATGCTTTACGTGCTTTTGTCTCATCTCTGCTGGAGATGGGGGATGAAGACACCTTGGCTTTTTGGCTGTCTCAAAATAGAGTTAGTACTGCTCTCTCACAGGAGAGCTACTTTGTAACAATCTTTACGAAAGGGTCCCCCTTTGCCTCTACCAGGGGGACTCAGAGTAGGCCCTCTCAAAATTGTAGGCCCATGCCAACTGCCCCCACTGCCCCCCCTCTGCCCAGCCCTCACTGTGGCAGAACTAGAATCTACACCCCACGTTTCCAGTGTTTCATCCCATTCATGTTTGCCATCGAGGGTGGCCAGGTGCAGAGGGCAGTCATCAATTTGAAGGTGTCCTCTGTGTGTAGGGCTGTCCAGCAAGTCTAGTTTAAAGATAAAGAACCAGAAGAAAGAAGAGCAAGCAGAGGCCTTGAAGTTGCCTGTCCACAGTCAGCACCTGGACAGCAGACTGAGCAGCAGGTACACAGGTCACCTAGTGGGTCTTCTCCACTATGGGGTTTCTGTTTAAATTAGGACTGGGCAACCTCTAGATCTTTTGGCCTAGAACTCCCTTCATCCCTTAGCATTGGCTATATAGAACTGTTAGGAGTAGTAGGCCAAACTAGGGATGTGCTCCGCTTCTAATCGGACCGGGGAAGCAGTAGCGGAGCGGGGGGCTTCGCCTGCCCTTAAGGCGGAGGCGAAGAGGATTGGGGGGCTGGTGGAGCGTGGCGAAGAGGATCGAGGTGAAGGCGGATCCTTCGCCTCGATCCGGAGCTCCACCGGAAAGGTAAGTGGGGTTTACCGGGCCCTGCCGCTGTCGCTGTTGCCCATGCGGCGACGGCAGCAGGGCCCGGTAACGCCCCCCGCCCTCCTCTCCCTTACCTGCCTCCGTCCGCGGTCCGTCAGCGTCTCCAATTGAGCCTGTGGTTCCAGCAGGAAGTCTGCTGGGAGGGTAAGGCCCCCTCCCCCTTGGTCCCTTACCGGGCTCTGCCGCCGTCGCCGCATGGGTGGCGATGGCGGCAGGGCCCGGTAACCCCCCCATGGGGGGGGACCGGAGCTCCGATCCGGATCCGGAGCTCCGAGCGGAGCGGAGTGGGCACAGGCGGAGTGGGGGCGGGGCGGAGCGGGCCGATCCGAAAATGGCGGATCTTAAAGTGAAGCGGAGTGGGGGGTCCGTGCACACCCCTAGGCCAAACCATTTGGAGGGCCACAAGTTGCCCCCACCCCCGATTTAAATGATGGTTATTTCTAAATTTGCACACAAGTGAGCACACATGCATGCACATTCACACAATATGCATATGTCAATTGTATGCAAATTGCCGTGCTCTTTCATCCACCTTTTTTGGAGGAGGTTTTCCTCTCTTTTTTTTGGCAATACATTAGTGGCTGCTATAATGCCTGCACAATTTTTGATCTGCTAACCTGACTTCAGCCAACCAGCCAGGGTATGGTGGCTTACCAGGTGCTTGACAATTCCCCTGTTTTACAATCCTGGGGAGGCAGCAAAAAATAACAACGCCAGGCTCATTGAGTCCCAGGTGGGACTCCTACATCTGCCTTCCTACACAGGGCAGATGGGTCATGTTTGACTTGATAAATCACAAATTGGGCCAACTTGTTTGTATCACACAACGCATACCTGATACATACGTCCAAGATTCAGGTTGTATTTTGCTTTCCACAGCATTAACTTCCTTCAGCTTGACAGGGTAAAGTGAAAAGATGGTATCTTTGTTAGGAACTGGCTTCCTAAATACGGTTCCCCTTATTAGGCTGCAGTGCTCCATTTGCAGAGGGGGGCTGAGTTGGGATCAAGGTTTTGATTGCTTATGCTGGACAATGGTGAAGATTATTAAGTGGAGCAAAGCTTGCCAGCCCATCCTGATTGGCAAATTGGAAGTCACTTCACAGCTGATGGCAAGGTTGCTTACTCTGGCAGCTTTGTGTGTGTGTGTGTGTGTGTACCTCATTATTTTACTGCTCTTTAAAAGCCAACATTTTCAAGAATCTCATTGTTCACATAAAAATAATAGCCCAAGCCATTTGTGGCTGAAAAGAAAAGGTTGACTATGTCAATGTTTAATGCCTCCAAGTCATTAAAACAAAAGTAAAAGGAATGCACACAAAAATGGAAATACCATGCTTAAATTTTTGGGGATAAGCCAGTTCAACTGTAGCTTGTGGCACACCAGTCCTCCTCCTCCCCTCCTAAAAAACACACGTCAGGTCACAATCCAGACTAAGTTAAGCACTCTGAAGTCCCATTGATTTCAATGATAAAGAATAAAGTATATCCCAATATCTCCTATAGAAATAAATAAAGTTTAAGAGCATTTTACTTTGCATCTGCAGTATTTTGAAACATGAAATATCTTTTTTTTTGTCAACAGACAGGGTTGTGGTTTTTTTTTTTTTTTTGGTCAACAGAGAGGAAGAAGCTTTCTACAGATACATCATCTCTTGGCCCATTTGTGAAGATCCATGCCACATCCTTTCTGTTGGCAGACATCTCATCTTGTGATCCTACTGCTCTCCCATTGCAGATCTGTGAATCATACATCTTCCATAGCTCAGGGACTCTACAGTTAATGTCACTGACTTTAAAAATGAAGGACAAATGTCAAACTGAGTGCAATCCTCTATTTTGCAACCACACTTAGAGTACTGTGCAGGGGGCGGGGAGATATTGTAGAGGTGGAAAAAGTGCAGAAAAGGGCAACTGAAATGATCCAGGGGCTGGAGCATCTCCCCTAGGAGGGAAGGTTACAACATCTGGGATTGTTCAGCTTGGAACAAAGGAGGCTAAGAGGAGACATGATAGAGGTGTACAAAATTGTGCATGATGTGGAGAATGTGGATTTTTCTCCCTCTCCCATAATACAGGAGCCCAGTGGTGTCATCCCATGAAGCTTTTTGGTGGGAGATTCGGGACAGATAAAAGGAAGTACTTCTTTCACATAGTGCATAGTTAAACTATGGAATTCACTACCACAGGACGTAGTGATGGCTACCGGTTTGGATGGCTTTAAAAGGGGGCTGGATAAATTCCTGGAGGAGAAGGCTATCAATGGCTATTAGTCCTAATGGCTATGTGCCACCTCAAGTATCAGAGGCAGTAAGCCTGTGTGCACCCGTTGCTGAGGAACATGAGTGGGAGGGTGCTGTTGTACTGTGTCCTGTTTGTGGGTCTCTGGTTGACAGCTAGTTGGCCACTGTATGAACAGAGTGCTGGACTGGATGGACCCTCGGTCTGATCCAGCATCAGGGCACTTCTTAGGTTCTTAAGGCATGTCCAGTCCAAGTCCAATATAAAGATAAAGCACCATCAGAAGAAAGAGCTTGGCCTTGAAGGTGCCCATCAACAGCACCTGGACAGCAGACTGAGCAAGGTCCACCATTCACCTTGTCACAGTCTTCCACACTATTGTGAGTTAAACTGTATTTAAAGTATAATTTCTAAATTTGCATCAATACATATAAATTAACATATGCAAATTTTATGTAAATCATTATCTACCTTTGGCCTCTTTTTTGGCGATTCATAAGTAGCACTGGAATTAGTGCACTGCTGCCTTGCCCGCAAGGCTTCCTTGGAAGATAGGACTATAGGAAGAAGCTGCTTTATACTGAGTGCCCTTCACTTGGTCCATCTAGCCCAGTGTTGTCAACACTGACTGGCAGCAATGGCCCTCTAGGGTTTCAGTCAGGATTCTTGCCTTATCTGGAGATACCAGGGATCGAACCTGCGACCTTCTGCATGCAAAGCAGGGTCTCTATCGCACTGAGCTAAGGGCCCTGCTGAGCTACGCACCCTCCTTCAACAGCCTCCTCAAATATTCCTCGCAAAATTGGAAAGAACTTCTCTCCCATAATCACAGTGATGTTCTTGAAAGTAGAGCATCACTTCTTATGCCAAAAATGAATGCTGGCTATTAAATATGCTTACTGCTTCGCCCACCCTTCCCCCGTGACAACACTTACTAGAGGAAAGGAGGGCCAGCAACAGAAAAACTAAGAGCCCTTCACTTCAACAGAACCAGAGCACTTCAAAGAGAAGTCGCTCGGCCCTTCTCCCTGGCATTAGCATATACAGGTAGCTGATCATCTGCCAAACCAGAGCTCAGCCTCTCTTGGCAGCAATATGACAGGGATTTTCAGTAAATAAACAGTGGGCATGAGTGTTTCTCCCCCCCCCCTCTCCTTTCCATTCCTGGATCACTGACTACTCACTTCAGAAGTAGTCCAAAAATCACATAACCTTCTCCTGCACTTGTGTTAGCATAACTAATTTACATCAACAGTTCTGTTGGGGAAAGTGGTGGTTTGGGAAGCGGGGCGCATCCCGTGGGCGTGTTGTGTGATATAACCTGACAAGAAAAAATGTTTTCCCCACGAGGAAAAGGTTGCTTATCCAAACAGACTTTTGCTCTCCCTGCAGAAATGGAGTCACTACCATAACCAGCTGAAGACTGCCCAGGCACTTGCTGTAGAGAGTTCTCTCCCCAAATACGCTTCTCCTGGAAATCCCCTAGAAACAAGCAGTCATCTGAATGTGAGCTCATGTGTTACTTCTAGCAGCTTATTCAGAATATAGCCTACCCCAGTTTGAAGTAGAAGGGAGTGTAGTTGAAGAGGCACGTACAGGCAATTTACACGACCAGTGCTAGGTGTTTTTACTTTCTCGCTGTGGAATAATTTGGGCCCCAGTTTCACTGAGGTAGTGTAAGCCTGGGTGTGAAAAGATCTGGTGGATAAATGAAAATGTTTCATTTTGGAGTTATCCCTGATTCGTACAGCCCAGTCATATGCAGAGCTAGGCATACTGTAACTAAGAGCCTTGAAATCAATGGCTTTAGATGTGTCTCGCAAGGTGCCCATGTGTGTTCGATATTACTGTCTTTTATTTGAAAGGCTGTCAGAGGACAGTCCTCTGTTTAGAGACATCATTTTTTGGAAAGGCTACCTAGCCCAAGTTTGAATGTTAAAGCCCCATAAGAAGGGACAGTGAGCTTAGGAAACTTGAAGTTGTCCATCAAGGCATCTACAGTACCAGGGCAACAAGCTGAGCAAGGCGCACAGGTCACCTGGACCTTAATTAGACCTACTGGTCTAGTGGGACAGAGGGGTGAAGATCCTGTGATATTTTTATCACAAGATCTCCCCCTTTGTTCACACACGGCGTGCGACGACCTCAGAGGGAGAGGTATTGCGCCCGCCATTTTGGGTTTTTTCATTAAAGGAGAAGATGCACACGATGCGCAAAAGGTAAGGGTTTTTTTTTAAAAAAAATCCCTACTCCCCCCATCCCACCCTCAATGGGCGCAATGATCCTGAGGAGTAACTGCGAGGAACCGGAACAAACCGTGAAGCCCGGCCACACATTCCGTGGTCTCGGGCTCAGCCCAGGACCACGGAAAAACTGGGCTCAAAGGGTAGGGCAAGATCCCGGGGCAAGGGAGGGATCATCCCTCCCTGATCCCGGGATCCGCTGTGCATCATGCGACTGCACAGGGATGATCCTGGGAATCACCCTGGGATTTCACCCCATCTAGCTAAGGCCTCAGTCACAGTCTTCCCCACTGTGATGAGATGTGATGTATTTCTAAATTATGGTCACTATTTCCATATGTGCATCTATGAATTAGCATTTCTAAATGTTATGCTAATCAACGTCCCCCCCCTTTTTTTGGTGATGCTTTTTCTTTTTTGGCAATATGTAAGTGGCCACCCTGGCGCCTAACCCTTCATAGAATCGGGGCTGTTAGATTACAGTCCCAAGCTATCCAACATATAGCTGGCCTTAGTCTCATCCCTCTAATCGTAATGCTAAGTAAAGCGTTAAAATGGCATCTGAATAATTTCTAAAACCGGGGTGATCTTGCTTCCAATGAAATAATTGTGGTAAATCCACAACTTTTTAACCGCGCAGCTTTGCGGAGAGGCCCCATGGTGGCTGTGAGTCTGTGGCTGCGTTATATAACTGACACAGTGCTGATTTGCAGCCACTGTGGGGCTTTGAATACCCAGGTTCACTTGATCACAGCGAGTGAAATAAGCCACAGTGGGTTATTTCCCCATTCCACATCTGAGTAAACCGGCAGTCTGTGACTTCACCATCTATTCACTCTCTCTCTCTGCATCCCACTTTTTATACCATCTTGCCCGAAGAAGAGATCTGGGGATCTCAAAAGCTTGCACAATTTTTGGTGTGAACTTTTGATTGGCCTCACAGCAATATGGGGTTTGGAAATTTCCTTGTAGTCAACACGACGACCTTTTATTTTATGTTTGTTTGTGAGACTGCAGGTAAGGGCTCTCACCCTGGACAGTCCTCTATACAAGAATATTCCCTGCATATATAGAAGATTAGTATATTAAGAAGAAGGCCAGGCTAGAACCCTCCTCCTCACCATTGCTGGTTTTCTGTGTGGCCTGATCAATTGAAAAACGATGGGACAACATTCATCCATGACAGCCTCTACCTGCAGCCTTGGAATGATACAGCTCAGAACAGGTGGAACGCCTCAGTGAGAATAAAGCCTTGTTCTTTTGCCGTTCAGCCTACTACTTAACATTGGACATGGAGGACTGGCGCTCAGGACATTGTTACATTGGACAGAACAGGACTACCATCTAACAACTCCCATTGAATGCAGAGTTAAACACAGTTCAGCCCATTGATTTCACCAGCATGCCTAACTCTGAATACGTCAGAGATGTACGATTCAGGGAGATGTCCCAAAGGAGTCATTTGCATTTGTTTCTAGATCTTGCTGCCCAGACAGAGTGCTCCTAGCGCTAGACGTTGTGCAGCTATTCCATCTTTCCTGACTTAACAAATCTCAGTGGCGAGAAAAAGATGGAAGGAGTAATGGGAATACATAGGAGGGTTACAAAGGTAAGAGGGCACCATCTGGATCCCCCTGTAAAATCTCACAAAGGAGGCAGGGTGGTGGCACAACAAATGCTTTTCCTGGAAGTACCTTTCTTTTTCTAGAATCACCTAGCTTGGACAGGACGGAAAGCATGAAAACATCATTGAATTCCCAGAAGGAAACAGAGCTGTACGATGCTCCAACTTTGCAGTCAGCCCATTCTATTGCGCGTGCGCATGCGTACACACACACACACACACACACACACACACACACACACACACACTCCCAGGGCCAGCACTACCATCAGGCCAACTAGACAGCCGCCTAGGGCACAGACCTCAGAGGGGCGCAGTACTGACCTTTAAGAGTCACAGTTTTATACAAATTAGCTGTTTTGAGAAAACACACACAATAAGTTCAAGTTTTGTGCTTTTAATTATTTCTACAAAACATCTGTTCGTAAAAATCGAAGTTGGCAATTTTGGGGGGGCGGGGTGTGCGCGCGTGCAAGTAGCTTGCCTTGCCTAGGGTGCAAAATAGTCTGTCACTGGCCCTGCACACTCCAGTCCTCATTGACCTGTTTTGTTTCCCCCCACTCCTTAGGGCTATTTCTCCTAAAGTATGTGTGAATATGTATTTGCAAGACGTGTGGTTCCCCAAGCCTGCTGTGACACATCTCTCTTATGAGCAGGTGCTGTTTTGGCTACATAAGCAAAAATCTTATGCTTTTGAGACGTAGAGATGGTCTCACCACCCTGGGGTTGCCTTCACAGCACCATTGCTACTGCTTTAGAGAAAACCCTACTGTTTGCAGGGTGGGGGCGGGAAATCCCCATGGTAGGAGGGAGGGCAGGGTTTTCTAGCATCCATCTGGGTACTTGAGCCTACCCCTGCCCTCTGCTCAGCTCCCAGCGACCAATCCGCGGTCACCATCCACCCGGGAATGCCTTGAGCCCAATGCTGGAGCTTGGTTACACAGTGGAAGGACTGTGGTGACCTCGCTTTACAGGGGAAAGTCAGGGTAAGTCCCTGACTTTTTAAATGCAGAGTTTTGGGAGAAAGCCCCGTGGTGGCTGTGAGTTGGGAGCTGGGTCATATAACCGGTGCAGCGCCACCGCACAGCCACCGCAGGGCAAATAAGCCATATAGACAGACCCCTGAGAACTAGCACATCAATTTGATCACTACCTGACAGATATCATGAGTTGAATCTGACTGTCCATTTGCTAGCGGAATGGAAACAGCTAATTGCACTGAGTTCCTGCAAACATCTGGAGGGTTTGAATCCCTTCTCTTCACATGTTGGCACTACAAAGACGTGAAAACCTCACCTTTTTTCATTCATGCATTATTTGATGTTTCTGAAAGAATGGGAGAGAGAGAGAGAGAGAGAGAGAGAGAGAGAGAGAGAGAGAGAGAGAGAGAGAGAGAGTATCCATGGGCCAAATGAGTTTGTGTTTGCCCATGAATGAGCCATGTTTCCGATGAAGCCTTCCCTGTGTATAGCAGGTATATGGCATTAGAAAATGCCACAGTAACTGCTGAAAGAAGCTGTTACTGAAAATTAATGTGTGTCCCGAGGCATGTGAGATGATTCTGGAGGTGACTGCACGGAGGCCAAGGATGTGCCTATGGGGGAGGTTGTGGGAAAGCAGGCTCTTGTCTTTTGGAGAAATCTGCTCTGGTAATTGCATGTGATAATTAAAGCTGATTCAATCTTTCTATCGGGCATTAATGCTGTTAGTTGCCAACTATGCTCTGATTCCTAAGTGCTGTCAGTCCTCCCCCTCCCCCGCTTTTAAGGCAGCACAATAAGGGAAATGGACCATTTGGATCACTCTAAATGCAATTTGTTCAGTTCTTTTCAAGCATATAATCCTGGTACAAAGAAAGGATTTGGGGGGCATTGGGAGCTCCACAGGAACAAAGGCCCAGGCCAGTGAGAAGGCAGAATTGTCACTTGCAGCTGCGCTGATAAAAGAGCAGCCACTAAATGCCTCCACAGTTTTGGAGGCTTCTTAGGGGAACGGAACTTTCTCTGCAGCAGGTGCTTTGGCCGCAGCGCTCCGGCTTCCCTTTGGGACTGGCTGGTCATCTCCCTTTCTAGGTCAGGGGGCAGAGCCAGTTCAGGAACAACTACTGTGGAAGCGCGTCGTGAACGTAGGACGGTGGTCTCATGCCGAGCCGAGCCATCTGGCCCGGTATGATCTACTCTGACTAGCAGCCGAACCCCCACCCCCACCCCCAAGTTCTCAAGCAGGTGGCATGGCGCTCTGACAACATTGCAGACCCTAATGATGGTGTTTCGGGGAGAAACGGAGAGTGGAACTAGACCTTGGGAGCTCCCAAACCTGGGTTGGATCCAGATTTATGCTGGATCAACTGCGCTGATGGGAGCGGACATCCCGGGGCCCTCCTTCTAACGGCAGCCCCTCAAGCCTCCTGAAAGTGCTACACTGAGTTAGGAGACCCTGCTGAATGGGATGAGATGTGATGTGGGCAAGGGGGATCCCCACAGATTGGCGACAGGGACCTTCCTCTAATGGGAGGCAGATCCTGGATCCATCCCTACATATATTATCCTAAGCTTTTGAGTTAGACAACCAGGTATGTGAGGTAGTGAGGGCCAGGGGAGACACTAGTAGGACAAAATCAGTGGAAGGGGATGGAACATAGGAAGCAGCTTCATACTAAATCAGACCCTTGAACCACTTAGCCCAGTATTGTCAACACTGACTGGCAGCAGCTCTCCAGGGTTCCATGCAGGATTCTTTCCTAGCCCTTCCTGGTGATGTTTGGGGATTAAAACTGGGACCTTCTGCATGCAAAGAAAGGGCTCTGCTCCTATGTGCTTAACTCCTGCACCAATTCTCTCCTGCAAATTCCTCCCCCAGGCTTTAGAAAACCCCCCCCCCCCACACACAGTCAGGCTCCCAAATTATAGGTGCAGCTGTCAGGCACAGTCTCAAGAGGACATTTAGAGGGGAGACCGGTGGGCTCAGGTGAAGCTAAGCATCTTGATCTCTTTCCCAGCAATCCTTCCCTTTAAGTGTCCCTCCTATCTCTGGATCCTGGTTATCTTGGGAAACATGACTTTCAGAGCATATGTTTGCAAAGATCTCATGTACTTCAGCTTTTCTTTGTGAGCAGATTTTTCATGGCCCAGACTATGATGCACATGCAGAGTGTCTCTACCATGAAGGGAAATTGCATTGTTTACCTGGGGCTGTTGTGCTTCCTGGTTCTTTGGCGCGGTTGATATAGGGTGCATTACATGGGAGGAGAGGGGTAACAAGGCGGAGCTCTTTTAAACAGTAGACACGTTTGAATCGAGGGAATTGCTCCCTCCCACCTTGGCATGTCGGGAGGAGGGGGAGGCTTGATTTTCATCTGTTTTAAGGCAGGATCTAAACTACTGCTTTCTAGTGGTACTGAAGTGCACTAGCAACTGTTGGGGCCCATGAAACATCTACACCAAGCAGGATATAGCACTATGAAAGCGGTATATGGAATGTGTCAATGGGCCCCAACAGTTGTCAGTGCACTTCAGTACTGCTATAAAGCAGTAGTGTGGCTCCTGCCTCCATATACCGCTTTCATACTATTTTCATAGGGCTATATCCTGCTTGGTGTAGATCTGGCCTAAGCCTGCAACCCTCAGTACACTTACTTGGGAGTAAGCCACATTGACCACAATGGGACTTACTTCTGAGTAGACACGTGGGGGAACCAACAGAAAGAATAAATAAATAAAAAGAATCACATTGGATTTAAACCTAGCACAACTGTAATCTAGCATGAAGGGTCATGTTCTTGTGGCACACTTACTTAGGAGTAAGCCCCCACTGAACTTAAAGGGGTGCTCTTGGTGGGGTGGGGGATCAGTTCAGTCTCCCTTTGTTGCAGGGAGGCATTTTACCCTCTTCTCCCTCCAATAGCAGGGAAAGTCCTTCCTCTGCAAGTTCATAGCTCAATACCAGCCTTACACACTGCCAATTTTGTGCCATTAGGGTTTATTTCAGATTATCTCTAATCTTTTTAAAAACAGAATAAGGGTGCGGGGGGGACACACGGGGGGGGGGGGACGGGACATCCTGTTTGCTGACAATGTCATGAAACTGACCTCCAAACTTCCCTGAGTGGCCAGTCATGAGTGTGCTATGAATCGCTCATTTAGAAAAGCCCGCAATCTTACAAGGTCTAAATCATGATGGCTGTGATGGTTTTTTTGATGTATTAATGCAGGCTTCCCCACCTAGTGCCCTCTGGTGGTTGGAGCCTTCAACTCTCATCAGCCCCAGCCATCATGGCCAATGGGAGTTGTAGTCCCAAACAACAGGAGGGCAACAAGTTGGGGTGATAAGCTATTCTAGTCTGCTTTTAACAGGTATCTGAATGAAGCATTTGGTTTTAATTCGTGACCCCACAGAAAGACCTTTAGAATTTGGTCGAGATCTTAGACGTTGCATTAAGGGATGGGAGAGAAAAGAATGAGAGTTGAGCCATGTGAAACACTTTTTTCCAAAGCAGAGAGCACCCTTTTCCATTTCCTTTCCATTCCTGCTTTGCTCCTTGCTGACAGCCACTATCTGCATCGGGATGTGAGCGAACACCAGTGCCACTTTGTGTGTCAAGTGTCGGGACATGGCACGGGCTGATACTGTCTGTAGTTGCTCCCTCTATCGCCAGAGATAGCAAAGCCAGGTGCTCTTGAGAGCAAAAGTTCAATTCCTGCTTGCCTCCGTTTAGCACTTGGATCTGGGAAGGAGGGACAGTGGCAAGTTACCTGGTGTTGACAAGCCAGATGAGAGAAGGGTCATGGACCTATCAGTGAATTCCTCAGCAAACAGAGCAGGAGGCAGCTGGTTGAGCAATGTATGCACTTGGGAGGTAAATATTGTTGAATCTTTTGTCCATGGTTGTGGCACTGAAGCACTAGAACAACTTCCCTCTACAATGAAGGATTCTCCACCAAACCACAACCCCTGACTGGTTCCACAAGACTTAAATAGAATTCTGCTTATTGACATTTATTTTATAATATCACTCAGGCGTGGGGAACCTCAGGCCCATGGGCCAAACCTGGCCCTTTTGGTGTTCCAATCTGGCCCTTTGCCCACAAAATGTATGCTGGCAAAATCTCTCACCCCGCCCCCTATGTTCTCCTTCCCCTGTGCAAATACAATAGTACGGCAACCTGAAACTGTACAATTAAGCTAAAATAACACACTATGCTTTCCCCTAAGATCATAGTAAACAATGTACATGACAAGAAGGTATTACAATTAGTTTTTGGAGAAGTTTGTGGTCAATGTCGGTATGGCAATGGGAAGCTGACATTGTTCTGGTTAGGAAACCTAGGCATGCCTACTCAGGAGTAAGAACCATAGCGTTGAATGGGACCGAGTCCTAGACATGGCTAGCAGTGGCCTCGCTTGCCTTCTCCATTAGGTGTTCGGGAGCCCTCTCTCTCCCCCCCTTTATGGTTGAGCCATTGAGCAGAGAAACGCCCCGCCCTGCCCCGCCCTCCTCTTTCATCAGCAACACCGCCCGTCGACACCCCCCCCAACAAAAAACAGGATGGCCTGATATAGCGCAAGGACAGCAACACATGGCATGAAGGAGCAACTTTATTGCACACGGAGGGAAAAACCTGGACTTTCCCCACTCCAAAATAAGACAGAAAAGGGAGGGGAAGAGGTGAGATAAGCGCAAGACAGGGATGACGTCATGTGAGTATTGTGCTGCAAAAACACATACCAGACATGGCAAGAGTGCGATAAATTGCTGGTGTGGTGGAGCTCACAGTTAGCCAGAATGGCTGAGCATTCTGGCTTACCATGAATAAGCAAGTATTCTGGTGTATGCTGCTTGATCGCTCCTTCTTGTCTCCTCCTGCCAGCAGGGAGTGGCTAAACAACCCAGGAAACCTTCATCCATGGTTTGTTTACCATTACCAATGAACCAGGATCTCTGGCTTGTTCCTTTCCTAACAGGCCAGAATCATAAGCCGTAGGGTGGCCACTTACACATTGTCAAGAAAGAAGAAATGTATCACCGAAAAAGAAAAGGAACACAAAAGAAGACATGAATTTGCGTATGCTAATTAATACATATGGATGCAAATACAGAAATAATTACTAGAATGTAAATAGAAATATGATATATCTCACCCTAGTAGGGAAGAGTATGATCTTGGGACCTGTGTGCCTGTTGGATCTGCTGCCCAAGTCCTATTTGTTGATGGGCAACTTCAAGGTCCCTTCCTGCTCTCACTTCCTAGGGTTCGTTCCCTTAAAAACAGACTTGAATAGGACAGTCCTCCAAATAGAGCTCCGTGCACATCAAGGATGGGGTGGGGGAAGTTGGAGGAGCTGGGACGGTAGCCCACACCTCCAGCAGTCTCGGGATCATCCCGAGACCGTGGGAAAAGTTGGGATAGAAGTGTAGGGCCATATCCCTGGGAAAAGGAAGGATCATCCCTCCCTGTTCCCGGGATCTCCTGTGCATCATGTGGACGCACAGGGCTGATCCCGGGGCAATCCCCGGGATATCACTCCCTTCTAGCCATGTCTATAGTTAAGCAGACTATAAATTGATTAAATAAATAAATACAATCCATATATTAAAGATGGCAAGTGAAAATGTTTCTGATTAGACAGGCACTTTCTCAGGGTGCTTCCAAATGAAACTTCTGTCGTGGAATCTCACTGCCTCGTTCACGGAATTATATTGGGGTAGCGGCAGTCCACACAGCATCGTCTGCCAGTTCTGTATTCCCAAAGCATCTTCCAACTTTTTATTGTACCACAAAAAAATCCATTGCGGGGAGGAGATAGAATTGCAGCACAATGTTTGTAGATTGGTAGCGCTAGGAGCCCTCTTTATGGAAAGGTCCCAAACAATTGCTGGCTGTGACTATCTTACGCAGGGCTGGTGCCAGACTACGTTGCACCCTAGGCCAGGCGAGCTACTTTCACCCTCCCCTCCAAAAAAATGGCAACTTTGATTTTTAAGAACATATGTTTCCTGGAAAAAATAAGAAGCACAAAACTTGAAACTGCTAAATTTATTTTAAGGTGCAAGAAATACGTCATGTCAATTATAGCAAATAAATTGGAAAGGAACGTCTATGGGTCTAAAATGCATTATTTAAGAGGAATATCACCTCCAAATCATCCCTCCCAACCCCCCCTTTCGCGCACACACACACACACACACACACACAGAGCATCACTCACTCCAAACAAACACACACATGAACACATGCATTCACTCAAAGACCCCATGATGCACCCCATTCACCCATACATTCTCTCTCTCTCTCTCTCTCTCTTCTGGGCGTGTTCCGGAAGTCCTAACGTGGAGCCGCCCCCACCCCCACCCCAGCGTCCCTGGCTTCGTTTCAGCTGGGCAGGCACGGGGCGCCATCTTGCCTGCCCAGGCCCAGCTGAATCCTCACAGCCAACGCGCGTGAGTGCTGCGCTGTGCCCGGTGCCCCTCTTAGCTTGGCACTCTAGGTGGCCACCTGAGTGGCCTCTATGGTAGCACTGGCCTTGATCTTATGGTAACATATTTGCTGAGCTTATTTTGCTTTACCTAGTTTTAATTATGGTGTTATGAGTAATTTTCTGAGCAGCCATGGACTTCTTTTTTACGGAAGATAGATAGATACCTGCACTCACCTAGGCTGAATTCCATCAACTGATGGAATTAATTGTGGTTTAGTATCAAGAATACTACCCTCTCTTCCATGCACCAATATTTGTATCTTCTTTAAATTGGACAGCCAGCCAACACATCAGAATTCTTTCTCTGTATCATTATCCAGTCACTTCAGAACACAGGCTGGCTTTTTAAATGAGCCAAACATGAAGTTGCTGGCTGATACTTCTCTATATTCCTCTGGTAGGCTACATACCGAGTGTATAAGCTGTAGGCCTGTCTCCTTGTTGATAAGAGATGCTGAAAGACTTCTGGAACAGCCATCCTTCTCAGGCTGAGAGAGAGGGAGAGAAAAAGGGATGGGATGGAGGAGCTGAAAGAAATGGGAAACGAACTAATTTCAGGTCTGAAACTCTGTGTTGACCATCTCTTATAAAGCTGAAACAGACTTCAGGAAACATTTTCCCTGTCCCTTTTTCTAGAGGGGATCTACACTAGTATATGAAACGTTGTTTTTACAGTCATTGAATGTTTTGTTTTTGAATGATTTAAAACATAGCAGTTTTTAAAACGTTTACTTACTTTTCTCTTTCCGTGGGAATGCATTCTTTTTGGCCACACTAAGAAAATAAATCCGTTTGTTCTTTTTCCCCGTCTTCCAATTTCCCCTCCCACTTCCTCTTCTCTCCGAGAATCCTCCACTTACAAATGATCCAGCAAGCAGCCTCCCAAAAGTGAAACTAAAAGTGTCTGCAAAAAAGAGGCTTGAAAGAAAAAAACAGCTCCAACTTTGGGCATGGAAATTACATAAACATGCCCCCAGGAATGCGATTGGCTAATTAAGAACTACAGGAAACCCATTTAATACGATGAAATCAGCCACATCATACCAAATAGAATGACTTATTTCAGAGAAGTTCAAAATAAAAACCAGAGAACAGACAACAATAAAACGTCACAAACTGAACATCATGTGGCGAAATACTACCAAACGCACACTTAAAAACGGTAAGACACGTTCTAACTTGACTAGTGTAAATCCCCTCCTTGTTCCGCATAGAAGTAACTGAAAAAGTCAGATTCCCATTCTCTTCTCTGGTATTCATCACCACATTTCACCGTTGAGGCAGGCAATTCTTCAGTCTCTTTTTTTGAGGGGGATGGCGGGGTAGTAATCGAACAATGTCAAAAGCGATGTGAATGGGGAGTCTATGCATTCAACGATCATTCCAAAAGCGATGGTACTGAGTCCTGCTTTGGTTTAAAAATAAAACTTGCCTGAACCATCTGAGTTACTACCACCTAACAAGGGGATGAGTAACTACAGAAGGTACGCGGGTACCCCAAAATGTAAAAAAAAAAAAAGGGGGGTCAGCAAATCACTCCACAGTACCGTGGATCACTACAAGAGTTAAACTTAGCTTGCTTGAAAGCTAAATTTGATCTTTGTAGCACTCCATAGTGCTGAAGCCACCATTTTTTGGGAAGACATATTTTTGCAGGTGCCGAATTTGAGGGCGGGGTGGGTGGGTCGGTAGCTACATGCGACCTGCCTGCCATCTGTTGCCCACCTCTGCCATAAATTGAGTTTTGAGGCAAATTCTGATTATTATTATTATTATTATTATTATTATTATTATTATTATTAATTTATTTACATCTGTATGCCACCTCATAGCTGAGGCTCTCTGGGTGGTTTACAGGATAAAAACACTTAAAAACAATATACAAACATTTAAAATCACAAAAACATACAATTTTAAACCACAAAAACAAACATAGGCTAATTACATATTGCTAAATGCCTGGGAGAAGAGAAAAGTCTTGACCTGGCGCCAAAAAGGTAACAATGTCGGCATCAGGGAGATTGTTCCATAACTGGGGGGCCACCACAGAAAAGCCCCCCTCTTGTTGCTGTCCTCCGAGCTTCCCTATGAGTAGTCACTTGGAGGAGGACCTTTGAAGTTGAGCGCATTGTACGGGTAGGTTCATGTTGGGAGAGGTGTTCTGTCAGGTATTGTGGTCCCAAGCCATGTAAGGCTTTATAGGTGTTATATTTCTGTTTGCGTGGACTGCCTAAGGAATTTTGAGGGAAGCAAAAAGACCTTTGATTAAGACCAGCAACATTTATGTTCCTCAAAAACTGTAACTGAGAGGAATCCGCAGAAAACATGAATCCAGACCAAGTTGTGCTGTTTTGTGTCATAATCCTCTACCTCTCAGCAGTTCATGTCCTGTTAGGAGTGTTACAGTAAAATCCTGTACATGCATCTACCCTGAAGGAACATCCACTGAGTTCAATGGGATTTACACCCGGGTACGTGTGTATAGGATGGCAGCCTTAAGCAGGTGAAGAAAGTCTCCATTCAGGGGGCAATGTCAGTTAGGTCTAAGAGTAGAGTTGCTGCCACTGAATTTCACGTAAAGTGAAAGTCTAAGGGGAAATTTGGAGGTTCCTGCTTAGGAGAAACACCCAGAGAATCTGTAGAAAGAGAAATGGATGGGTTCTGGATTACTTAGAGAAACAATGTTTAAGGCGTATAATGAGCTTCATCCCGCGTACCCGTTTCCCTCAAATTATCCCCATAGCATAAAGTTGTTGTTGTTGTTAGCTAAATCACAACCTGGGCGGCAGCGCTCCTAAGATCCTTTGCATACCAGGAAAAGGGTTTAAGGGGTAAATGTAAAAAATCATAAAAAATCAACTGATGACCCAATTCGATTCAAATTTGGTAGTCTGAAAGCCCTCCTTAATATCTATTACTGTGCCAATTTTGATGACTTTAGCTTTAAAACTTATGCAGATATAAGCATTTGTTTAATTTGAAGTTTAAAAATCATCCTTCTGTGCCCCCAGTGGCCGCTCAGAGAAGGACAAGGATGTATGTTAAAATTAGCCTTGGGATTGTGGGGGAGTAAGAAGAGTCGCTCTTTCCGCGATTCTATTTTTGGTGCTTCTTTTAGGGAAGCAGTGCGATCACAGCAGGATGCATCGGAGTACTTCACAATAAAAGCAGATTATAAAGCAGAAAACATCAGAGTCCTTTGCATGTAATTTGCAGTGAATGCACAGTATAAAGCTGGTGTGATGAAGCTCAATGTCTCACCTCACCTGCCTTGGGAAGGCCCCCTCCTTCTCCTCCATGGCAGCAGTTTGCAGCCTCCGATGGGAAGGATTCCCCCCCTCCTTCTACAGGAGAGCGGCAGTGCTTTCGTTGGCAAAAGCTTCATACAGCATGCTGAATTTATTAAAATGGGTGAACAAGAGAGGTGGTCTTCTGAGTTACAAGAAAAACACACACACATTGAACATAGGAATATTAACTATATCAGACTGTTTAAAATAGCACTTAATTGACTCCTTCCAGTAGAGCTTGGTAGCAAATGCTGTACACTGCGTACAGAGATCTTGTCTGGACTGGCAGAAGGGTGGGTGGGAGCTGGGGAAAAAGCTATAAAAGGTACGCTTAAATTTATTATATGAACAAAGTCCTCCTTAAACCTTTTATTTCAAGCCTCTAGCACCTATGTTGTTGGCTTGTTAAATATATATAATATTATATGCAGGTCAATTCCAATATACTTAGCATTGTTAAATACTAGAAGAGCCAAATATCATTACATCTGAATGGTGCCTATTTTCTCCCCACATGAAATGTAAAACGTCTCGACTCAAGGGGGCCTGGGAACACTTAAAAGGCATGTAGGTTTTTTGTTCTATTTTTAAGCAACTAATCCCCTGGAAAAAATGTTTCTCTTAACTGGTTGAAGCTGTCCATCTTGAACGATTTTTTTTAAAAAAACAATCCAAGTAGTAAATTTATTCGAGAACCGCACTGTGTATGTAGGGTGCTTCCAGTTGAGGCTTTCATCGTGCAATCACCCTGCTTCAAACACAGATTTTAACGAAGGATCAAGTTGATAGGGTTTTCCTTTTGTAATCCCCCTGTGTTTTCCCACTCCTTCTTTGGTCTTTTTTGTTAATACCAAAGAATCGGTTAAAGATGAAATGATGGAATAGCTGCACAACGCCCTTTGATTGGTAGTGCTAGAAGCTGTCTCTTTGGAAGCCCCCTTAGTTAACTTCTTGACTTATTGACACAGATTTTAAGGGCCTAGTCACATGATGACTATTGGGCATGTGCCAGCCATGAAAAAGCAGGGAAGAATGTTGTATGCATCAGCTCCCACCTTGAAAGGTTAGATCCTGGTAGAGTCTTCAGTGTGGTGGGCCCCTTCCTATGGAATTCCAAGGGCATGTCTACACCAGCCCTATATCCTGGGATTGTCCCAGGATAGTTCCTGTGCATCCAAATGCCACACAGGGCATCCCAGGAGCAGGCAGGGACGATCCCTCCATTTTCCTGGGATAACCCTTAGGTGTAGAAAGGGCCCTTGTCTCTGGAGGTCAGGCAGGCACCAACTTTGTGTTCCTTCTGGCGCCTCTTGAAACCGTGGTTTCATTTGCACTTTGCTTCTTTTAAAAATGTATTTTAATGTGTTTTTATTCTGTTTTTATTCTTTTACCTCATCTGTTCACTGCTCTGAAATCCTTGGATAGGAAATGGTATAGAAATATTGTAAATGCGCACATACATACCAGGAACCAAGGACATGTTCAGCATTTGGGGCCACATAGTGTAGACCTTTTGTTTTGCTCCATGCCCATTTCTCTGCTACTCAACACAGGGAGGGGCCAGTAGCTTTGCATGCAGAAGGTCTGAGGTTCGATCCCTGGCATCTCCAGGTAAGGCTTGGAAAAATTCCTGCGTGAATCCCTGGAGATCTATTGCTGCCAGTCAGTACTAGTAATACTGTGCTAGATGGACCAAAGCGTCTGACTCAGTATACAGCGGCTTCCTATGCTTCCTATGAAAATAAATGCATAGCAAACAGGATAATTGAAATACAATTAATATGATATACTTCTACATGTACTACAAAGAATTTTTAAAAGATGATTCATATTATAGTGCTTTAATGCTGAACAGAACATTTAAGCCTCTCTTCTACTCTGGCCTGTGCTAGGCGTCTCCAGCTTGTAAGAAGAGTGCAACTATCTAGCAGGTGGGCTGGGGGAGAAATCCGTTCTGTTTGCATTTTCATATGAACTTACCTAATGTTGCTCCTTTGAGCCAATACACAAAGCAAAACTCAGTTATCCTTTGCAATTTGCACATCTCCAAATTTTGCAGTAGAGTTCTCCTTTCGAAATATGTATACAAAAATTCCGCATTGAGGAAAAGGGCACACAAAATGCATATATGAGTGTAAATCACATTAAAGATGTATTCAGTTAGGAACACTGATTACAAAAATATGTATATTAAGTAAAATTGTGTGCAAAAGTGCATGTATTGTGTAAAATGTACACAAAATGTGTATGAATTTTCATGCAAACTATTTTCTCAACTTTAGAAATGAACTGTTATTTAAGATTTGAAAAATTCTCAGCATTTAGGATGAACCAAACTTATGACTGGAAAAAATAGAAACTGAGAGAAACCGAAACTGTTAGATTCACCCATCCCTATCTAGCACCTCAAATTTATTATAGTTTATGCTGAGATCTTGTCAAGAGCCCTGCTTAGTTAGGAGAGCTCAGGATCCATAGAAGGTGGCTTACAAAGGAAAATACTACCCAAGTGTGACCAAATGGAAAGGAGGACAGGGCTCCTGTATCTTTAACAGTTGTATTAGGGTGACCATATGAAAAGGAGGACAGGGCTCCTGTATCTTTAACAGTTGCATAGGAAAGAGAATTTCAGCAGGTGTCATTTGTATATCTGGAGAACCTGGTGAACTTCCCTCTTCATCACCACAGTTAAAGCTGCAGGAGCTATACTAGAGTGACCAGATTTAAAAGAGGGCAGCTTTAACTGTGGTGATGAAGAGGGAATTTCACCAGGTTCTCCATATATACAAATGACACCTGCTGAAATTCCTTTTTCAATACAACTGTTAAAGATACAGGATCCCTGTCCTCCTTTTCATATGGTCACCCTAGTTGTATAGAAAAGGGAATTTCAGCAGGTGTCATTTGCATGCATGCATCGCCTGACGAAATTCCCTCTTCATCACAACAATTAAAGCTGCAGGAGCCCTGCCCTCTTTTGTATCTGGTCACTCTAGTATAGCTCCTGCACCTTTAACTGTTGTGATGAAGAGGGAATTTCCCCAGGTTCCCTCCACATATATACAAATGACACTTGCTGAAATTCCTTTTTCAATACAGCTGTTAAAGATACAGGAGCTCAGTCCTCCTTTTCACATGGTCACCCTAGCCTGGCCTTCGCTAAATTGGTCCTGATCAAGAAAGCATAAATACAGAAGTCTGCATACTCTCCTTCCTTGCAGAATTCCCCTCTTGCAAAGATATGGTCATTGCTGCCAGATCTGACAGCAATTTGTTAGGTGGTGTGTACACAGTGCAGGAGTGCCCTAGGGCTGGATCATGGGTTAGATGTATTCCTCAACAGAAGCTATTTCTGGTATTAGAGTGGCTGATCTCAGCACAGAAACCTTTTCTTCTTCTTCTTTTTTTGCATGGAGATTTGTTCCTCTACACTGGGACAATTGCTTTCAGATTATAGCTCATTCAAATATTAAAGGAGAAGAGAATGTCTGCCACATGTACCTCAATAGCCTGCTTTGATCAATTTGTGCGACACTGTGCAGATAAGTAGTAAATAATAAAATAATAAAATAAAATAATAATATGTAATAAATAATAATAATAAAATTGATCATATCCATACAGACATGGATGCCATAGTTGATCCAGGGGTTCAGCAGATGTAACATTGGCTCCTGCTTATCCAGTTACAATAGATATTTTTCAAATTGTGCAGCCTGAGGATGTAGACAGAATCCTTGGAGAAGAGAGGCTACCACTTCTGTCCTGGTCTCTTGCCCTTCCTGGCATATAAAAGCAGTCAGTGGGAGCTGGCTGAGTGGGTAAGGGCAGTGGTGAACATCTCTTTACACTTTACAGGTGTGATTCCTTCATGACTAAAGGAAGTGGTAATAATAATAATAATAATAATAATAATAATAATAATAATAATACGCCATATGTTAGATAATTTCCAGCTGGTCTCCAATATTCCAGTCTTGAGGAAGGTGTTGGACCACATGTTGGCTTCTCAGATCTAAGGATTTCTGGATGACACAGGTTATTTAGATCCATTTCAATCTGGCTTCAGGCCTGGTTATGGGATAGAGTCTGTTTTGGTCACCTTGGTGGATAATGTACACTAGAACTGATCAGGAGAAATGTGTCCTTACTGGTTCTATTGCACCTTTCAGTAGCTTGCAATACCAATCATGGAATACTTCTGGGGCATCTGCCTGAGATGGAACTGAGAGGCCCAGGTCTTGGTGATGGCTAGGAATGTTGTTTGCACAGCTGTAGCTAATGCACCAACTGCATCAGTTCCTAGAAACATCTGATCTAGCCATGGTCAAACATGCCTTAGTTATACACCATTTGGACTTTGGTAACTTGGGCCATAGCTAGACCTAAGGTTTATCCCTGGATCGTCCAGGGGTCAAACCTGTTCATCTAGGTGACACACAGGTGATCCAGTGCTCAGGCAGGGGCGAACCCTGGATGCTCCCAGGATAAACCTGAGGTCTAGCTGTGGCCTTGTTCTACATGGAGCTGCCTTCAAAAACTGTTCAGAAATGTCAGCTGGTACAGAATGCTGCAGCCAGACTGTTGACTGTTGGTTACAGGGAGCACACGACTCCCTTGTTACAGCACTGACTACTGGACTGTCTCCAGGTAGAATTCAAAGTGTTTTGCTTATGATGTATAAAGCCGTGTAGAGCTTGGGTCCAGGCTACCTGAAACACTGCCTTCTCCCATGCAAGCCTGCCTGGTTCTTAAAATCTTCTGGGGAGGCCCTTCCTTTGAGACTGCTGCCATCAGAGACGCATTTGGTGGTGACACTAGATAGGGCCTTTTTGATGGCCACTCCCGGGCTGTGGAACTCCCTCCCAAGGGAGGCTAGGCTCGCTCCTTCTCTGCTGTCTTTCCAACGGCAGGCAAAGTCTACTTTATTCAAGAAGGCCTTTGGCCTATAAGTGGGTTTATGGATTAGGTGCTGGTTTTTTTATTCTCTGTTATGTTTTTCAGTGTGTTTTATTGTTCTAATCTATTTTAAATTGTTTTTGTAAGCTGCCATGAGTGCCATTTTTGGTAGAAAGGCAGGGTATAATAAATCAAATAGATACATCAAAGTTGAAAGGCCCTGACTGCATTCTAAGTATTTATCTGTTGTTGGCATTTCTTTATCTAATCTTCACTAGAAGAGTTCCTGTGAATAGTTACTGACTAAAAAGACCAAATACCCTATTTCTTCGATTCTAAGACACACTTTTCCCCCCATATAAACATCTCTAAAAATGGGGTGCACCTTAAAATTGTGGGTTTGTCTTAGATTTTTTTCCTGTTGGTGGTACTGAAATTAGTGTGCGTCTTACAATCAATGGCGTCTTACAATCGAAGAAATACAGTAACTCAATCAGAAGGCTGAATAATACAGCAAAATTAATTATGATATATGTTAATATAAGATTCTCCCTCTCTTGAAGTCAGGACATAGGATCCCACTGCAGTCATTGTAATCAACTGAATTAAGTTAAATGAGACAAGTTAAGGAGACATTTTCAGCATGTAAACTCATAGTAAGTCAAAGATTTACTGAGGAACCTGAATGTGTAAATCAGCCTACCCCAACCTGGTGACCTCCAGATGTGTTGGACTATAAAGCCCATAATTCCCAAGCCAGCATAGTTGGTTGGAGGATTATGGGAAATGAAGTCCAACACATCTGGAGCATGCCAGTTGGGGAAGGCTGGTGTAAATCTTATTTATGACTGGATCACTTGGTCTCAGCTAGTTGTCATTTGAATTAGAGTTATATTTTACTCTCTCTTTTGTCTCCCTAGGCAAGCATGGAGCCAGTTTACCTTGGGTTAAGAGTCCCAAATCCAAATTATTTGTTAGCCACAAAACTCACTGGTTGGCCTTCAGCAAGTTACTATCTTTCAGTGTAACCTTACGGAATTGTTCAGAGTATAAGATTACATATCATTAGACATAGGATGTTGCTACAAAAGTTATGAAGGACACAATTGTGGTTGTCAGACATTGGGAAAATTAGATCCAGAAGTTCTCAAAATTAGTAAAGGCTTGCATGTGGTGGCGATACAAGAGTTAAGAAATTAGCCAACTGCAATGCTTCTCTCACTCTTCATTTTTCTCCGTCTCTCTTTTTTTTTTTTTAAAGAGCTTTAATTATCAACAAATGACAATTAATTTCCTGTCATGTTAAAGGTTGTACTGTAATAGCCCATCACCCATTAGGAACAATGTTGACAGTACATGGCTCCTTTCAAAGATGAGAACTTGCTTTGCTATATACAGTTATCATTGCAATTAACTCGGCCCTTTAATTATAACCAGATGGATGAATTGTTTTAATCACAGCTATATATCTCAACATCTTAACAGTAGTTTGTACATTTGACACAAAGTCAAGAACATCAAACAGACATTAAATGCTAGTGCAGGAACCTTGCCAGCCTCTAAGGGGAAGCTGTTGATCACAACCTGTCATTTTAAAAGGTTCGAAAATGCCAAGCAAACAATCAGGATTAGTGTCCTGAATATGGTTTATCAGCCCAGTTTTCCCCTTCTTGATAATTCATCTGTATCGTTTGTTTAAATAGTCTACACTACACATAGCTCCAGCTCTATAATTACACAGCTTCAGGTACTGCCTTCTTCCTGCCTTTGAAATATTTGCTTTGAGGCGCTTCAGAAAAAGAAGATATTAGCATGCTATTTGATGAGCAGTACAAAAAAGAGACAAGCCATAAAGCGATCCATCTTAAGTGCTCTGCCAAGTGTGAAAACAGTTCAGAATGGCCACCAAGGAGAAAGCTGAATCCTCCTCTCACCACCACCAGTTTTGGAATTTGCACACAGAAGCCCTCCTCTCCCCCTGTTGCAGTGCCTGAGCTGACATTTGCAACCAACATGGGGGCTATACCTGTCTATATGCTTCTTATTCCTGCTAGTCTAATGGTATCCAAGAATATTTAACCAAGATGGCATGAGCAGCCCATCCAAAAGGCACATTGAGGGTGTCATCAGACCAGGGTGGGGGTGGGGGATTGCGGTTCCCTACCGTTGCTTCTCTGCCCCTGCTCCTGTCCCACAATACTTCCTATTTCTTCCAAAGAAGAAAAAGGAAGTAAACAAAGACCACATGGCCCATTCAGGGGTCGTTTTTATTGTGCCGCTTTTCCTGCACACAGCAGGAAATGGGGGTACATTCTGTTTCCTAAAAAAGAGTTGGATTAAAAGGGGTCCATTTTGTGAAGGAGCAGAAGGCGCACGGGAGGTGGACGGCATCCTCTTAAAGATGTGTGAAAAACCGTGAGTGGGCAGTAGCAAGCATGTGATAAACACTCATTTGTCCTGAGGCAAGACTGTTCCACAAATCCCATGTTAGCTCCGTGTGTGTGTGAGAGAGAGAGGGAGAGGGAGAGAGAAAGTAATGTTTCTTAGGCATACTAGCAGGAAGGGCTACATGCGTTATATACAAAAGGACCTGGGTTTAATCCCTGACATTCAAATGAAAAGGATTGTGGGTAGCAGGTCTGGAAAGCCCTCCACCTGAGAATCTGGAGAGGCAATCCTAGTGGCTGTTGGAATAGCTGGGGCCTCTCTCCAACTATTTAGGCTGGTGGGAACATTTGCAATTTTGAGAACGTATCATGAACACCATCACAAAATGGTTGCCATAGTGGACACAGCCCATCAAAAACACCCATTTCACAGAAAGTCTGTCAGGTACTCTCCTCATAGAAGAAGGTAAGGCTAAAAGATAACTTGCCCAACTTCCTGAATACATAACAGAAGTGAGTTCTGAGCCCCAAACCAAGTCCTCATTCAGGCTCATTCCCCATCCCCAATACTTCCACACTCACAATACACAAGATCTACTCAACCCAGGCACCCATTTTTCTCAAGAGCACCCCACCCCACAACTCATTAACACTCCACAACCAAAACATACCCTCTGCACCCAAAACACATACACACAGGGGGCCCCTCCTCTTCAACCCACACAAAGTGTTCCTATTCTGTACCAAAGCTGCACACACTTATTCTGAGGTAAAAAGAAAAAAGAAAGTGAGGAGCAGCTGCATGCTACATATTTAACACAGGGTGTAGTTTATCCCTGAGAGATGGAGAGTTTCATGGCTGAAGGAGGATTTGATTATGGGTCTCCCAGCTCCCATAAGCTGGGAGACCCAGCTTAACTTCACTCTGGTTTTCTCAAACCTAACTTAGTTTTAATTAATACAGTCATTAAAATTAAATTAGTCCATTTCACTTTAGTGATTGCATTAACTAAAACTAAATAGAAACCAAATAAAACATACTTTTAGTATAAGCTAATAGCTGCCTGCCATAAGGCTAGGAGCCCAATGGTTGAAGCCAAAGGGAGGGAGATAAGGAGGGGATGGGGAGAGCAAGGGCCATGAGGATAGGCATCCCCACAACATCAGGCTCCATTGCAATACACATTGACTGGTTCACACAACATGGCAACCCACAGTAGTTGAATCGTGGGTTGTTGCTGAAATAAGGATTGTTGTGTTGTATGAACCCAGCTGTCCTAAGAGATAATGGTTTGTTAACCATGAACAATCCACAGTACACAACCCAACAAGAAAACATGGGTACTCTTCTTGGGTTGTCCATGGTTAGCAAAACATGGTTTGTTAGCATGGCTGGGTTCACACAACATAAAACATGTTTCAAAACCCACAGTTCAAAGACAACCCACACTCAACCCATACTCAACCTTGGATATGGGTTGTCATATTGTGTGAACCCTTCCCTATTAGGTAATACCCCGTGGGGAGTTCTTTTCTCTCCAGTGTTTGCTTCCCAAATTCCAAATCCATTTGTTTCCCCCCCCTTCCCATTTCATCTTTGGGTTTCACCTGTTATTCCTCAGTTTTACCCAGGTGTTATTTTGTTTTTACTACATCGTTCCATTTTCATTTTTAATTACCTCTGTCTCAGATGGAAGGCTCCTAGCACTAACCAATAAAAGGCATCATGCAACTTTCACTTCTTAACAAACTCATTGTGGAAAGAAAAAAAAGATGGAAGGAGAGATGGGAAAACAGGCGAAAATTACAAGTTGAATACATCATTGTCTGAAATTCCATGAATAGGTCAGGGTGATTGCAGGATAAAGGCACCAGTCTCTTTGTCATATGTTTTTCCTAATCCTTTCCGTTGCCTAGCCAGTGGTATTCCTAACGACTAACCTTCTGTTGCTGGGATTCCCTGAGCTGCTCGGAGACATGAGGTGTATGTAGCACACAAGTCCAGTTTGAATATTTACACTCCTGCCCATATGCCCTCTCTCTGTCCTCTGAACTCCTCCTGCCCAAACACAGGCTGTCCCCTACCAGTCTTCCTCTCTTCTCTCTACTACTCTTGTGCCCACCTGGCGCCATCCTGTCTATACTCTTTCCTAACTTACCCCTCTGAAAGCTGAACCCCCGCTGTTGTCATTCCAGTGCCTGCTGTTCATTATCCTGCCAGTTTGTCCCTCAAACTGTGCCCAGCTAGAACAGACTCTGAAAGTTGTCCCTTCTTTACACATGGGGTGCTGCTAACATTCCTTTGCTTGCTTCCATTATCTCTACCTCTCTGGGCATCAAACCATGGCTGGGGTAGTTGTATGTACAAGCCCTGTAATAGCTGAGGTGCCTACCTGCAAAGTTTCTTCCATTTACTACCCATTTCAGTGAGGGACACAGAAGTGGCTGCTGTCCTCAAATGCTGCTGCTGCCCACCTCAGTGGCAGGGACTGTGCCCACATGCTTCTGCTTCTACTGCCTCAGGAGTGAGAAAAACACAGTGACAACAGCCTGCTGTTTGCTTCAGTGGGAGAGACTGGCCACTGACCTTACACTGATGCTGGCTACCTGAAAGAGGGAGGCTGGCCATAGTGACCCCATGAGGAATCTCCCAGCCTGAAGGGCAGATCGGCCATTGTGACCTTGTGCTGATGCTCCCAGCCTGAAGGGCAGATTGTCCATGTTGTGACTTCATGCTGAAGTCATTCATGACTTTATTCTGCCTATCTGAAGGAAAGTGACTGGCTATTGTGGCTTCATACGCGAGGTGCCTGCCTGAAGGAGAGAGACCAGGTAATTTGGCCTCACACTGATGCTGCCAGCATATAAAGAGTAGACTTGCCAATGTGCCCTCATGCAGATGCTGCCTGTTAAAGGAAAGACAAACTGGCCAATAGACCTCCCACAACTGCTCCCACTTCAAGGAAGGGCAGTCTACTGCCCTTCATAATCACACATTGCCAACCACTTTCATGAGGAAGGTGCTTTTTGCACCTTGGACCAGACTGGATTTCTGAACTTTCTTACTTACTCTCCCATCCTTCTCAAATGCAAGTTGCACTTCCTCAAACAAGCCCCACTGTTCACCAAAGCTTTTTTGAGATGACTACCCTCTAATTCCTCCCTAATACCATTGATAGTGCCTCCTATGCTATGTCTGCCTTTGCCATGCCAGTCAACTTGACAATATTTTAGCATTTCAAAAAGCAATAAAGACTGATCTATTCTGGCAGGACTATCCAGTGAAATTTTAGGATGTTTTTAGGATGTTTTAATCATGTATACTATGTTTTTAATAAGTTTTTATGTGTTTTATATTCACTGTTGTTCCCCGCCTTGATCCAAGTGGAGAGGCGGGTAAGAAATTATTATTATTATTATTATTATTATTATTATTATTATTATTATTATTTCTGTAATGAATTATTTATTTTTATTTATTTATTTATTTTATTTATTACATTTTTATACCGCCCAATAGCCGAAGCTCTCTGGGCGGTTCACAAAAATTAAAACCACAGTAAAACACCCAACAGTTTAAAACACAATTACGAAATACAGTATAAAAAGCGCAACCAGGATAAAACCACACAGCAAAGTTGATATAGGATTAAAATACAGAGTTAAAACAGTAAAATTTAAATTTAAGTTAAAATTAAGTGTTAAAATACTGAGTGAATAAAAAGGTCTTCAGCTGGCGACGAAAGCAGTACAGTGTAGGCGCCAAGCGGACCTCTCTGGGGAGCTCGTTCCACAACCGGGGTGCCACAGCGGAGAAAGCCCTCCTCCTAGTAGCCACCTGCCTCACTTCCTTTGGCAGGGGCTCACGGAGAAGGCCCCCTGTAGATGATCTTAAGGTCCGGGTAGGTACATATGGGAGGAGGCGTTCCTTCAGATAACCTGGCCCCAAACCGTTTAGGGCTTTAAATGTCAATACCAGCACTTTGAATTGGGCCCGGACCTGGACTGGCAGCCAATGAAGTTGTAAAAGGACTGGCGTAATGTGATCTCGCCGGCCAGTCCCTGTTAATAACCTTGCTGCCCTGTTTTGCACCAGTTGAAGTTTCCGGACCGTTTTCAAAGGCAGCCCCACGTATAACGCATTGCAGTAATCCAAACGAGAGGTTATCAGAGCATGGATAACTGTAGCTAAGCTATCTCTGTCCAGATAAGGGCGCAGCTGGTATATCAGCCTGAGCTGATAAAAGGTGCTCTTTGCCACTGAGTTCACCTGTGCCTCAAGTGACAGTTCTGGATCGAAGAGCACCCCCAAACTACGGACCCGATCCTTTAGGGGGAGTGCAACCCCGTCCAGGACAGGGCAAACATCACCTCGCCGGACAGAAGAACCACCCGCTAACAGTACCTCCGTCTTGTCTGGATTGAGTTTCAGTTTATTAGCCCTCATCCAGTCCATTACCGTGCCCAGGCACTGGTTCAGAACAGCCACTGCCTCACCTGGGTTTGATGAAAAGGAAAGGTAGAGCTGGGTATCATCCGCATATTGATGACACCTCAGTCCACATCTCCGGATAACCTCCCCCAGCGGCTTCATGTATATGTTAAACAGCATAGGGGATAAGATAGAGCCCTGTGGAACCCCATGGCTTAGGTGCCACGGCACAGAGCAATAATCCCCCAGCACCACCTTCTGGAATCGGCCATCCAAGTAGGAGCGGAACCACTGCAACGCAGTACCTCCAACTCCCAGCTCAGACAACCTATCCAGAAGGATACCATGGTCGATGGTATCGAAGGCCGCTGAGAGGTCCAGGAGAACCAACAGGGTCGCACTCCCCCTGTCTCTCTCCCGACAGAGGTCATCCCACAGGGCGACCAAGGCAGTTTCTGTTCCAAAACCAGGCCTGAAGCCCGATTGAAATGGATCTAGATAATCCGTTTCATTCAAGAGTGCCTGGAGTTGTCCTGCAACCACCCGCTCAAGCACCTTGCCCAGGAAAGGGATATTAGCCACCGGCCTGTAGTTGTTAACATCTTCCGGGTCCAGATTAGGCTTCTTCAGGAGTGGTCTAATTACCGCCTCTTTTAAAGAGGCCGGCACCACTCCCTCTCTCAAGGAGGCATTTACAACCTCCTGGACCCAGCCGGCGATCCCCTCCTTATTTGATGTAATGAGCCACGAGGGGCAAGGGTCAAGCACACAGGTGGTCGACCGGACTTGGCCAAGCACCTTGTCCACATCCTCGGGCCTCACTAACTGAAACGGGGGCCACTGGAGAGTTAGCAACCACCCTCTGGGGATGAGAAACCATCATAGAGCCAACTTGGGAAGGGTGGTAGGTATTCTAGGATGACCATATGAAAAGGAGGACAGGGCTCCTGTATCTTTAACAGTTGCATAGAAAAGGGAATTTCAGCAGGTGTCATTTGTATATATGGAGAACCTGGTGAAATGCCCTCTTCATCACAACAGTTAAAGTGCAGGAGCTATACTAGAGTGACCAGATTTAAAAGAGGGCAGGGCACCTGCAGCTTTAACTGTTGTAATGAAGAGGGAATTTCACCAGGTTCTCCATATATACAAATGACACCTGCTGAAATTCCCTTTTCTATGCACCTGTTAAAGATACAGGAGCCCTGTCCTCCTTTCCATATGGTCACCCTAGGTATTCCCTTAGAGGGCAATGGGAAACTAAGATTAGATTGTCCATACAAAAGGAGATGAGAAAGAGAGAAGAGCCATTCCACCTTCACTGCTGAAGGCCTCCCTCATAATGGCTCCTCCTCCCTCAAATGTCACCACCAGCAGCCATTCCAGCAGGCTCAGCTGATGGAGATGAGAGGGAGAGCAGGCCCATTCCACCAAACCTGCTGAAGACCTCCCTCATGAAGACTCCTCCTCCTGCAGACTATCCTACCTCACAAGATTGTTGTGAGGATAAAATGGATGCGGGCATGTATACCACTTTGTGCTTGTTGCAGGAAAGCTGGATACTAAATAAATGCATATATCTATAATGTGGAAATAAAATCAAGTTGTTTGGAGACTCTGAGATCTAGAACAACTTCTTCTTCTTCTTCTTCTTCTTCTTCTTCTTCTTCTTCTTCTTCTTCTTCTTCTTCTTCTTCTTCTTCTTCATCCTGAAATATTTTGTATTATATGTTATTGGCTCTAGTTGGGAGCACATCTACTTCATATAATGTCACTTTTATGTATATATCTTTTCCTACCTTAAATAATGTTCATGAGAAGTAACTACTTCCCAAGTTTGCCAGAGAATATTAATTTTTATAAGGTAAGCTTAACAGCTGACACTTTGCTCACTTGATAAGAGTTTTAAAATGTGCGATATATATCTGACACATTCTACCTCTTTGAAAATAGCTTCCAGAAACATATAATTTTCTTTAATAAATGTAGATGAATTTTTGAACACTTGCCATCTTTCTAGAAATATGACTTGTTCATAGGCCATTTGTTACCCCTGTATCCTCTTATCTGAATAATTTTCAAGCATGCATCTTATCTGCAGTAGAGCAATGTATGAAGTAAAAGTGGAGATGGATGGAGCAAGCTAACCATAGGTCCGTCCCCCCTGTCCACCATATATAGGTGAAGCATGTAGGTACATTATGGGATAGTTTAGACAAATTAAACATCTATATATTTGGTAGCATGAGAGATCTGGTTTGAATTAGAGATAGGACGTGATTTGTATCCAGTTTATACACTGCCAGCAGTTCTGTGGGAGCATCCAGACCACTCCAGTAAGGTTTTAGAAAGCAACTCATGAGCTCATTTGGTAGACCGTGTACTGACATATGGGTATTATGTTCAATTACTGCTGTTGCTACAGACAACCCTCCCTCAGGAATGATTTATTTACATACCACTTCCCCTTTTGAAAATCCCAAAGCAATTCCAAACATATGACAAAACAATACATCATTAAAAGCATAACGACATTTAGACAAGTTAACGGTTGGGACGCTCTTCCAATCTGCTTCCATACACACACACATCAACACACAGGGCTGATATTTATTTATTTATTTATAATATTTATATACCACTCCCAGTCCAAAATTTCAGAGTGGTGTACAAGATAAAATAAGATAAAACAGAATAAAACCCTTTAAAATAGATTTTAAAAGAAGCAAAATGTACAGTGAACCATTAAGGAAAGGCTTCCTGGAATAATGATGTTTTCAGGAGACGCTGAAAGGAATACAAAGTTGGTGCCTGCCTGACCTCCAGAGGCAGGGAATTCCACAGGAGGGGGGGCTAACACGCTGAAGGCTCTTCCCCTGGTGGGCTCCAATCAGAGGATGGGTCTATGTGGAACCACCAGGAGCAGGCCCTCGGATGACCTCAGTGACCGGGCAGGTTGGTAAAGGAGAAGGCGCTCTCTCAGGTATCCTGGTCCCAAGTCGTTTAGGGCTTTGTACACAAGTACAAGAACCTTAAACCTGGCCTGGTAGCAAATAGGCAGCCAGTGCAGTTCCCTCAGCAGAGGAGTTACATGCTGGAAAGGGGCAGCTCCAGACAACAGCTGAGCTGCAGCATTCTGCACTAGCTCCAGCTTCTGGAGCAGCTTTAAGGTAGGGTGACCATATGAAAAGGAGGACATGGCTCCTGTATATTTAACAGTTGCATAGAAAAGGGAATTTCAGCAGGTGTCATTTGTATATCTGGAGAACCTGGTGAAATGCCCTCTTCATCACAACAGTTAAAGCTGCAGGAGCTATACTAGAGTGACCAGATTTAAAAGAGGCAGTGCACCTGCAGCTTTAACTGTTGTGATGAAGACGGAATTTCACCAGGTCCTCCATATATACAAATGACACCTGCTGAAATCCCCTTTTCAATACAACTGTTAAAGATACAGGAGCCCTGTCCTCCTTTTCATATGGTCACTCTACTTTAAGGGCAGCCCCACTTAGAGCGCATTGCAGTAATCGAAACTTGAGTTTACCAATTCCTGTACCACTGTGGCCAAGCTTTCCATGTCCAGGAGATATCAACATTAGGCATGGTCGGGCATCTGCTGAGGGCTAACACCCCAGCAAAGGCAAGCAGACAAGAGGCCCCTGGAGTGGCTCCGCCTCTTCACCATCACAACCTGCTTGTTCATGAGCTTCTGGCTCTCTTCTGGCTCTGCCCAGGCAATGGTGGTGGTGAGAAGGCGGAGCAGCAGATGCCACGACCTGCTTGCTTGCTGGCCCTCTGCCTGTCAAGCAACCAAGCGATATTAAGGGTGACGAAGAAGATGAGGTGTAGTAGCAGCTGGTGACAATAGTGACAGGAATGGAAGCTCACTAAGGGAGGAGGCCCATTGAGGGTGTCTTGCCCAATGGCCCTTAAAAAAAAACTTGGGAGTTGGCATTGCACCCCCAAACCCAGATGTAGATACACACATGCTATTTGGATTTACTCGGCTGATTGCCAGAATCGAACTTTTTTGCATTACATGGGATTGTATCATCAACAACAGGATGAATGAGAGCTTTGCTCCATGCATTGGGTAAAATAAATTAAGTAAGCCCCAAATAAGACCTCTATTCATGGGACTAAGAATGATGAAAGACAGAGGGAAGGGAATACACAGAGCTGACAGCTGAAGCTTGTGTTTGCTCTCTTAGCCAGTAAAGCTGACAAGTAGATTGCTCAAGACAGGCACTTACAGGTTACCCTGTCAGCTGCTTGAATGCCCTACTTTTTATCTGCCACCTTCACGGAGGACGTTAAAAAAAGGAGAGAATCTGTGCCCATCTGATGAGCTGGCTCACACTGGCATGTCATCAGCTTCTGCAGCACAAGAACACAGAGAAGACCACAAATTACAATAGGATCTTTCATATACTTGTCGGAGTTGTACTACTGCTGGATTACACTAAGATCTTTGATGTTTTGCTTGCAGATACTACATAGCATGGAGGGTAGGAGCAGAATCACTGCAGGCACCATCCATTTTGTCATGCATGTAAGAAGGAAAACCCCAAAAAAGAAAAGGAACGAAATGATTGTCAGTAGAATGCAAATGTTGTTGTCTGATTTTTTAAAAACGTATAAAACTACAGGATTAGGTGTACTGCCCCCTCACCTGTTAAATAAATCCCGACAAAATAGTGGACTTTTTAATAGCTTGTTTAAACTGTTAGTAGCTTCATTGGAATCTCTGCAAAACTGGGATATGAAAGCAATGAGATATCACTTTTGGAAACAAAGTGTAGTTTAAAGATATTGGGTAAAATCCAATGTAAGTCCTACTTAGAATAGAACCACTGAAATGAATGGGACCTGTTAGTCTTGACTAATTTAATAAGTTAAGCCATGACTAACTTATTCATTTCAATGAGTTTATGCTAAGTAGGACTTATGTTGGATTTCACCCACCGAAAGCTTCACATAATTCAATATTGGGTGCGATTCAGAAGCGGAATAAGCTCTTGTGAATCCATTTTAGGCCTAGTATGCCCATCAACTGTTTCATCTACTACGGAAGAGACCTTCTCATTTAGGTATCCAGATGAGAATTTTGTAGCAGGAAGAAATCTGTCAAATATTGTATCAGCCAAGCCCAACCCAGGCAGGGCCTACAACCACAGGTGATCATGAGTTCACTGAACGGAGGTAGATATGCCTCTTTGATTTCTGTCTCAGTGAAGTGGGTGTGTCAGTCCAAAAGATTGATCAACACTACAATGGAGAGTCCATTGTTTTATTTGAGAATCTCCCAAATCTGTAATGAATCACTCTTCTGTAGCCAATAGGGAATCTAATTAGATTGTGTATGTAGAAACAGACCCCACTGTCTATCAAATGGGCATATACACATTTATTCTATTTTTAAAATTTGTCCCACCAATTTATTTTTGCCATATGAAGAGTTCTATGGAAGTCGAAAGTTCCACCATTTTAAAAGATGCTGGTTGATTGAATAGACAGTGGCCTTTGCTAGACCTACCTGAAAATCCGTGACGCAGGAGGATTTTCAGATATATGCAGAATACAACTATCGCGGGCTGTTGCCCCAGTCTACACATCAGATGCGATGGGCTGAAGGAAAGCCCCGTTGCGTCCGCCATTTTTTTTCATCTTAAAGGGCCTGCTGCGCACGAGTGACCCAAGGTAAGTTGTTTTTTTTTTTTAAAAAAAAAATAATTTTCTTGCTCCCCCCACCCTGCCCCCGATGGGCACAGCGCTCCTGGGGAGAGCTGCGGCCCATGCACGTCTTCTCCCGGCTACACGTGAGTAACCACAAATAGCTGGGAAAAGCAGCGGGACTGTGGAAAAAGCGGGCTGAAAGGGGTAGGCTATATCCCGGGGCCAGGCAGGGTTGATCCCTGCCTGAGCTCGGGATCCCCTGTGCGTCATCTGGACGCACAGGGGCGATCCCGGGTATCAGCTCAGGATATAGCCTGGTCTAGCAATGGCCAGTATCATCTCACCAATTCAATGTTTTGATTTCAACAAGTTGCAGAGAACAACAACAAAAAAAGGTAAAAAAGTGCCCCACCTTAATGTTCCTGCAAATGTAGTTTTGGAGGAAAATTTCTCCCTAAGGACAGTGTAAGCAGTGTTTATATATTATGTCAGCAAAAGATGTGCAAGATATAAGACTTTATGGATTAATTAGTTAATGGCTGTAATGCACTTTGAAGTTAGAAAGTGCTATGTAAACTTTAAGTATGATTACAGTGGTGATGTATTTGTGGTCCACAATCTAGTCCTAGTATTGCTGTAATTACTGATAAGTTCTTTAAAGCCTCAATAGCTGCTTTATAATTAGCCTCTCTGATACAACTTATCTACCACATAATCAGGCAATTTTCTCAGGCATGGTTTATGCAAGTAACCAACCTTTGCCATTACAAATATTTTCAGATAATAGTAGCATATTTAATACTACAACTTAATTTTAATTGACTCGGATGGGACTTCAGCTGTTAAGCATTCATTTATGAGACAACATGTGGAACTATAGCAGAGGCCATGGCTAGACCAGGCCTATATCCTGGGATCATTCCGGGATCATCCCTGTGCATCCAAATCACACACAGGCCATCCCAGGAGCCCCTCCATTCAGGGCCAGCGCTTCCATAGAGGCCAGTTAGGTGGCCGCCTAGAGCGCCAAGGTAAGGGGGTGCCCCCGGAAGTCACCCTCCCACTCCCAGAGCTGCTCTGGCTGAGTGAGGGCAGCTTCCAGGCGCTCTGTTCTGAAGCCTTCCACCCCGCCCCCAGCGTCCCTGGCTTGGCTTCAGCTGGGCGCCCGCCAGCAGCCGAAGCCAACCCGGGACACTGGGGGGCGGGTGCAGGCGGCTCCACTTTCTGACATCCGGCGCACACCGGACGTCAGAATGTGGAGCCGTCTGACTGCCCTCCCCTAGCTTCCTGGCTTGGCTTTGGCTGGGGCTCCAAGCCAAAGACAAGCAGGGATGCTGGAGGGGGGGGGGAAAGGAACGGCTCTACGTTCTGCCTTCCAGCGCGCGCTGGACGTCAGAACGTGGAGCTGTCTGACTGCCCTACCCCAGCGTCCCGGCTTGGCTTCGGCTGGGAGCTCCGAGCCAAAGACAAGCCAGGATGCTGGGGGCAGGGGGACGGTGGTGAATAGACGGAAATGGAGCTGCCCGCCCACCCCACCGCAGCGTCCCACCAAATCAGGAGGACTTCGGGCGAGGGACAGGTAACCTGTCTCCGCCTACCTGGGGTGGGGTGGGGATACGGTGGGGTGGTGGTGGTGGTGAAAGCAGCTCACCTTGCCTAGGGCACAAAAAAGCCTTGCACCGGCCCTGCCTCCATTTGCCTGGGATAATCCTTAGGACTAGCGAAGGCCAGAGTTGTTAATGATTCGGCTTTAATGAAGTAGCATATCTCAACTTTTCACAGCTATCATGCATTTATCTGTTTTTTAGGGTTCTCTCTTTTTTTTTAGAAAAGCACCAAATTTATCTGTTTTTTAGGGTTCTTTTTTTTTTTTTTTAAGAAAAGCACCAAATTTATAGAATTTACGGATCATTTTCCGATATGGAGACATGTGATATTGTGCATGGATATTTATGCACAGCCAATTGAAATAATATTTATAGTTGAGTACAGTGTATGACACAGTGACCCTTATAACAATCATTATTTTTTTCATAAAGTCACCAAATTTACCTGACTTGAGGACAGAAACAAGTTATGTTCATGATTCTCCAGCAGGAAGCAGCATACTAATGCTATTCCCACAGAGAGTCATTGGACTCTGGAGAGAGAGAGAGAGAGAGAGAGAGAGAGAGAGAGAGAGAGAATAAAAGAAAATAACAAATGAAAGAATTTATTATTTATTTTTATTAATTACATTTCTATACAGCCCAATAGCCGGAGCTCTCTGGGCGGTTCACAAAAATTAAAAAAAACATTCAAAGTATAAAACAACAGTATAAAACCATAATATAAAATACAATATGAAAGCTCAACCAGATAAAAACAGCAGCAATGCAAAATTACAAATTTAAAACACCAAGTTAAAATTTATTTATAGACTGCTAAAATGCTGGGAGAATAAAAAGGTCTTCACCTGGCGTCTAAAAGCATATAACGTAGGTGCCAAGCGACCCTCCAAGCGAATGAAAGAAATTATTGCTACTGAGGTTTGTTGCATTCTTTTGATGATATCTTCACTGGATACCACTGATAATGTGCACACTAGGCCCAGTGAAGTGAATGTCTATTAGCTTTGCAAAATCATGGAGGACAGGTGAAGTGCCAAATGACTGGAGGACTAAGGTTGTCCCTATCTTCAGAAAGGGCAAGAAGGAGGAACCCAGGAACTACAGACCAGTTAGTCTGACTTCAGTCCTTTGGAAATTTTTGGAGCAGATTATAAAGAAGCCAGTCTATAAGTACCTTGAAAACAATGCAGTGATTACTACAAGCCAGCATGGATTTGTCAAGAACAAATCCTGACAGAGTGATCTGATCTCATTTTTTGATCGGGTAACCTCCCTGTGGAAATGCTGTGGATATTATGGGCCTGTTCAGACAACATGCTAAACCATGGTTAAGCTACTAACCCTTTTACAGCAAATGGTTAGTGAGCATGTTAAAATTGTGGTTATGTTTAGCCACTCTTCAAGTACTTGAAAGGTTGTCACATAGAGTTGGGTTGGATCTCTTCTTGATCATCCCAGAGTACAGGACACAGAATAATGGGCTCAAGTTACAGGAAGCCAGATTCCAGCTGTACATCAGGAAAAACTTCCTTACTGATAGAGCAGTATGACAATGGAACCAGTTACCTAGGGAGGTTGTGGGCTCTCCCACACTAGAGGCAATCAAGAGGCAGCTGGACAGTCATTTGTCAGGGATGCTTTAAGGTGGATTCCTGCATTGAGCAGGGGGTTGGACTCGATGGCCTTGTAGGCCCCTTCCAATCATATTCTATGATTCTATGAATGGCTGTTGCATTAGCAGCATCGCTTGCTGGAGTGAACCACATATTGTTACCATTTGAAAAGAACTGAAACGCGGACACATGCCTTCCTGAATTTATGGGGAAAGCCTGTTTGTTTTTCATACACTGGAGAAACTGTCTAAAAATAGTTCATCTTTGTGAAAACATTACTCCTGGAATGTTACCAAGGGCAACAAGAGTTTGAATTATCAGCCTTGTTAATGCTCACATAAATTCAAGCTGTCAAGCATTAACTTGTTCAGCTGAGATTTTTTATAAAAGGGCTTCCTTTTCCTGCACTTTCGGAAATTCCCCTCCTCCTGTCCGTTGCGTTTCAGAAGCACGGCTGCAATTCCAGTATGGAGGGAGTGATCTGTGGACTGAATATCAGGTCCATGTATGTTAAAGATGAGAATTACACTTCGCTATATCCTTCGTCACAAGTAGAACCAAGCTGTAACGTCGGTTAAAAAAAAAAAGCTCAGCTCATTCTGAAAATCAGAGCTGAATTTTGGCTGTACTGAAAAAATACATGAAATAGTTGATAATTTTTTAAGCGGTTTCCCAGATCAGAAACCAAGGGCACAATCCTATGTATGTTGAGAGAGAGAGAGAGAGAGAGAGAGGTGGCTGGGGCATGATGGGAGTTGTAGGATTTCTTTTTCTAAAAATACATAGGACTGCATCCTTAATCAGTTCTTGCCTGAACAGTCCCAAACCAACTCTCACCCTTCCTCACTCATTCCCCAACACATTAGATTACATTAAAGTACAAAGTGTTGGTCATTACCTTTAAAGCCCTAAATGGTTTGGGTCCAGGTTACCTGCGGGATCGCCTTCTCCCATATAGTCCACCCCACACACTCAGGTCCTCTGGGGAGAACTTACTTCAGTCAGCTAAAACTAGGCTGACATCAGTTTCCCAGAGGACCCTTTCTTCTGTCGCCCCCAGATTGTGGAATGGCCTGCCAGAGGAGATTCGTAAAATTAACTCTCTGTGTGATTTTAAGGCAGCTTTAAAGACTAGCCTTTTCCGGCAGGCCTATCCAGATCAATGTAAAATCAAGAATTTTTAAGATGTATTGATTTCTGTTCTAATGTTGTTCCCCGCCTCGATCCAAAGGGAGAGGCGGGTAAGAAATAAATATTATTATTATTATTATTAATTAATATGGAATTCAGTCAATACTACCACATGGTCTTTTTCACTCATTAATGTGGATTGAAATCATCAGTCCACATAACATTGCTTTGTAAGAATAGATGATAACTAACCCATCCTTGCCAGGTCTACACCAAGCAGTATATAAACACTTTGAAAATGTTTTGAAAATGGTATATGGAATGTGTCGTGGGCCCCAACAGTTGTCAATACTGCTATAAAGCAGTAGCGTAGATCCTTCCCTAATGTGTCATTTTCTAAGAATAAAACCTGCTTCTATCCCAATCTAAGGCATATTTGATGAAAAGCTCTGATGAAAGCATTTTTAGAGGCAGAGAACTGGCTAAGTGCATTTAGTAGATTGTCTACTTTTTAAAATACTTTAAAGGCGAAATCTTATGCATATTTAGACAGGAAAAAAACCCTACAACACCCAGAATGCTGGGAATTGCAGGACTCGGTTCTGTCTAAACATGCATAGGATTGCACCCTTAAAGCATTTGAAAAAGTAGACAATCTACTAAATGCACTTAGCCAATTTTCTGTCCCTTTCATCAGGGGCTTTCATCTCTTAGCCTGAGTGCTTCAGAGACCAATTTTATGAATATTTATTCAGAAGTAAGTCCTGCAGTAGTTAATGGACATTACTTTCACATAAATGTGCATTGGATTGCAGCAAATTCAAAGGTGTCCACATAGGGTTCTCCTGCCCGAGAAGGGAAAATCCAGTTCCTGTACATGTTGAACACACGTACAGACCAGCAAGAAAGAGTCCTGAGGCTCCTTAAAGACATAAAAGCGCAAGCCTTCCTAGACACTGTCCACTTTATCAGATGCATCTGATGAAGTGGGCATGTCCACGGAAGCTCATTCAGAAGAAATTCGTTAGTCTTTAAGGTGCCACAAGACTCTTCAGTTGTTTTTGCTGCAACAGACAAATGCAGTTACTCATCTGGAAAATGTATAGACCAGTACCCTACACAGCAACATGGCATTTTTTTGGTACAAATTTGAAAGTTGACCACATATTTGGGATTTTAATTATTAAACTTTCAAATTTTGTTTTGTAAATCTGATTTCAACAGATGCATTTTTAATTAAAAAAAAAGACCATTAAGCAGTGTTGATTGATTTTAAGGCAATAGTGTTACATATCAACTTGCCCAGCTATGGGCCAGACTGGACATGATGAGGTGGTAGGTAGTCACATTTGCACAATGAGCCTGTTCATGTATAAACCAGAGAGTGTGACAGTCTAATTTTAATATCAAAAGGAGTGGGGGTGGAGCCAAAGCATACTTTCCCATAATCCAACACTTCAGGCACTTTTCTCCCAGCCTGGATACTTGCAGTATTGGAGACAAGGTGGGTAAAAAAGGCATTTGGGCACTGGGCTGTGGGGTGGATTCAGCTCTCCTCACCCATAGAATCCTTCTTGCTGTTAAAAGTAGCCCCACACCCACCCTAGCTATATTTGCAAACGCGGGAGACATAGGAGCAAACAAACATGGCTGTCAACGTTATATATAGTCCCCCCCCACAAGAGAGAACGTTAAACATTTGTCACTTCCAAGTTAGGGCTTCCTTTTCAAAAGTGGGGACTCATATGTTCAGCTCCCAAGAAACAGTAAAATTAAATTGAAAATCTCATGGAGCTCTCTCTCCAACACTGTTGCTGCCACTGTGACCCACCCTGCCTGGAAGGAGATGAGGGCAGCCCAAGTTTCATAAATGGTTGACCTTTGTGTTTTCCAAAGCTCCAAGCACCTGTCAGCTGTTTCCCTCTCTTTTTGTATAGACCAACCTTCCCCAACCTAGTGTGCTCAGATGTTATGGCTCATAACTCCCAGAATCCCCATTATAGCTGGCTAAGGGATTCTGGGAGTTGTGGTCCATCATATCCAGAGGGCATCAGGTTGAGGAAACCTGGCACAGACATCAGAGGTTCAGACTGGGGGGATGAGACATTCTGAAACGTTTAGTTCTGAAAGGACTTTTGGTCTGGACTGTGTGTACACTTGGAGAAACACACACACACACACACACACACACACACACAGAGTCAGACTTCACAGTATATGTATTCTTTAGGAAGATAAAATTATTCAAGCCCTTCTCTACAGTTATCTGCATGCACCCACACTTACTTACAAAGCAGGAGCTATGACCTCATAGCCCATTAAAGAAGTCACAGCTCCTATCTTTAACAGGGTCATACTACATTGAGAAGGTACCGTTGACATTTCACAGGAAGAAGTTAAGAGATAACTGACCTAATGTCAGAAGCATCTTTTTTTCAAATCCACAAGTGGGTGTCAAATGGCACAGACACTCAACTAAATCTTGCCAAAGACCATTCTGTGGACGCAGCCTAACACAGTCCTAGAATGCTCTAGATGGGGAGGAAGAAGACAATCAGAGATTTGGGGCAGTGGCCAGCTCATCACTGCAGATTGGACTGAAACAGCGAGCATGGATAGTTTTTGTTTCAGCCACATCTTCAAGAGAAGCCTATCTGTGAGGTGAAAATTTGGAATTTAAAGGCCCAGAACAATTTCTGAGCATCCCAGGCCATAGCTAGATGGGGCAAAATCCCGGGCGTTCCCCCGGGATCATCCCTGTGCGTCCACATGATGCACAGGGGAACCCAGGAGTAGGGACGGATAATCCCTCCCTTGCGCCGGGATCTCGCCCTCCCCTTAGAGCCCGCTTTTTCCATGGTCTCGGGCTTATCCCAAGACTGTGGAACGTGTCTGCAGGCATCTCAGTTTGTCCCGGTTCCTCACTAGGAGCTGGGACCCGCACACGGGACACAGAGCTCCTCCGGAGCTCTACGCCCATTGGGGGTGGGGTGGGGGGAGTGGGGAAATTAATTTAAAATTTAAAAAACCTTACCTTTTGCACATGACTGTTTGTGCACTCTTCTTCTTTAACAACAACAACAACAACAACAAAAATGGCGGCCGAGACGTCCTCTCCCTCCGAGGTCGTTGCGTGCCACGTGTAAACAGACGGGGAGATCTCACGATACAACTATCACGAGATCCTCACCCCTCCATTACGCTAGACTTGTAGGTCTAGCTGAGGCCCCAGTTTTTACCAATCACTCCTCAAGGGATGCGCTCAGTCCAAAAGTAACTCTGTGTAGCCTGATCCTACGCATATTTACTTGGAAGTAAGTCCCATTATATTCCATGGGGCTTAGTCCCAGATAAGTGGGCAAAGGCCCCTCCTCCCTCAGGGTCCCAACCACCAGCCATTCCAGCAGACTCCATTGAGGGAGATGAAAACGGAAGCAGGGCCATTACCACAGCTCTACTGAAAGGCCATTTTTCTTTCTTCCCTTCCTATTCCATTTTTCTTGTATGTCGTGTCTTTTCACATTGTAAGCTTATGGGTAGGATCTGTCTTGTTTTGCTGATTGGATGCAAGCCACTACCTTCTCACCACCATTGTCACCAGCTGTTATTGCTCCTTCTCCATGTTGCTACCACTTGCTAACTCGACAGGCAGAGAGCCAGCAAGCAAGGAGGCCTCTTGCTGTTCCTCCTTCTCACCAGGGCAGGATCTACACTACTGCTTTAAAGTGCTTTATAACAGTTATAAAGCGCTTTAACTGCTTTAAAGCACTATAAAACTGTTATAAAGCGCTTTAAAGCAGTAGTGTAGATCCGGCCCAGGACCACCAACATTGTCTGAGGCAGGTGAACAAGCAGGCTGTAATGGTGAAGAGGAGGGATAACTCCAGGGGCTTCTTGTCAGTGGGCCCCTGCTGGGGTGTGGACCCTTGACAGATGCCGAACCATGCCTACCCTTGATGCCCGCCCTATTTGGACAGGGTTGACCTTTTGGAGGGCTGGCACTGAATATGCTTCAATAGTTGTGTGGTAACAGATGCTAAGCAAGCATTGTAGTCTTGGAGATTTGCTTTAACTATGGAAACATTCACTGTTTCCATTTCCCCCATTTTGCCTGAAGCGGTCATGAGGTGTGTCCCATATTTATTAATGTGTTGCATAGCCTTTTTGTGAATGGATTTATGTTCTAAGAGTGTGGGCATCTCAGATATCAGTGTGTAAACCAACTGCTTGGATGCCATTGTATTTAGACAGATTCTTTTATTGTTTTAAATCCGGTGGTTAGAGAAGCTTAACTCTAACATGAAAGGGGGACCAGGGGGGTGGAGGGGGGGACTTCTTTCTACAAGTCTGAAACTCTAAAGGCTCATAAGCCAGCATGACATATTGACTTAATGGAGCACTATATTTTTGATTCAGGAAAGAATCCCCCAATCCTCTGATTAGACTGATACATAGATTTTCCAGAGATTAGCAAAAACTGAAATACCTTAAAATAATCTGGTATGACAAAACAATTTGGCAGCATAAATAAAGCCTAAACCAGAATTACTGTAACTATTTGAGTGGCCCTTAACTAGATTGCCTATTGCTTTCTCCCTACATGTACCTCTACTCCATTCCTTGCGTAGATCCATGTTCAGATGCATGTTTGCGTAGACACATGTCCCCCTGCCTTATCTTAATGTTTACCGGTTGGAAGTCTTTTGGCCTCCACATTTCTGCATACTTTCTACTGAACAAGTAAAGTGCTTTTTACACTGTATTTTGTATTTGTGTTTTTAACCTGTTGGTTGTTTTATTATGGTTTTAATTTTTGTGAACCACCCAGAGAGCTTCGGCTATTGGGCAGTATAAAAATGTAATAAATAAATAAATAAATAAATAATAAAGCAAGAAGAAAGAGGAGGAGGAAGATGATGATGATGATGAAGATGAAGGGCTCATTTACACCAAGCAGATATTCCACTATGAAAGTGGTATGAAAGTGGTATATAAAAAGCAGGAGCCACACTACTGCTTTATAGTGATATTGAAGTGCACTGATGACTGTTGAGGCCAATAACACATACCATATACCGCTTCCATCCCACTTTCATAGTGTTATATCCTGCTTGGGGTAGATGTGTCATGGGCCACAACAGTTGTCAGCACACTTCATTACCACTATAAAGCAGTAGTGTGGCTCCTGCCTTTTATATACCGCTTTCATAGTGGAATATCCTACTTGGTGTAGATGAGCTGGAAGAAGAAGGGTTTCATTTTCCTTTGTAAAAGACGTGAACCTAGATATAGGCGAGGATCCAATGAACCATGAAACTATGCCTGTAAATGTATGAAACTACCTTATACTGAGTCAGAACGTTGGCCCATCTAGTCCAGCCTTGTTGTCTACTCTGAGTGGTGGCAGCTCTCCAAGGTCTCAAACAGTAGTATTTGCCAATCCCTGCTACATGACATCCTTCAACTGTAGATGCCAGGGAATGAGCCTGGGGTCTCCATACATGCAGCATGTGAGTTTTACTCTCAGTGCTCTATGCCCCCTTTGTTAGCTGAAGAGGGCACCTGACTTGCTTTTATCAAACAGAAATACCATCATCCCTACCACATACACAGCAACACAAGGCAGATGGCTGCTGCAAGCAAAATGAAGGGAGTTTAAAAATCAGTTCATGGCACCACATAAAATTCAAAAATAAAAAGTCAAACATTCCATAATCCCATTCAGTGAGCAAGGCCTCGTGTGGCGCAGAGCGGTAAAGCAGCAGTTTCTGCAGCTGAAACTCTCCCCACGGCCTGAGTTCGATCCCAGCGGAAGCTGGTTTCAGGCAGCCGGCTCAGGTCGACTCAGCCTTCCATCCTCCCGAGGTTGGTAAAATGAGTACCCAGCTAGCTGGGAAAAAGGTAATAACGGCCAGGGAAGGCAACGGCAAACCACCCCGCTATAAGGCCTGCCAAGAAAATGTCAGCAAAAGCTGGCGTCCCTCCAAGAGTCAGTAATGACTCAGTGCTTGCACGAGAGGTTCCTTTCCTTTTCTGTGAGCACCTAATTGGTTCATAGGACCACACCCCTAATTTCTATTGTTTTGCAAAAAGATGATGGGTCTTAGCTTAAATTGGGTTATAGTCTGTTAATTTGTGACCAAGTTACCTAAAGTACTGCCTTCGCCTATACAATCCTGCCCATACAGTTAGGTCATGGTCAGGGACTCTGAACATGTGCCATCCCACCTCCCCACCCCCATTAGACCAGCTAGAATAGCAAATAGAAGGGACAGGGTTTTCTCAGTGGTGGCCCCTCAATCATGGAACTCCCTTCTTGCTGCTTTGTGCCTTACACCTTCAGTGCAAGCCTTTAAGAAAGCTTTAAAGACCTATTTGTTCAAACTGGCATGCTTTCTGCTCTCAAGAACCTCAAACGTGATTTAATTTCCTCAATTTGGATAATGCTGCCTTTGTATATTTGTATGTGCTTGTATCCAATGCCTTTGCTTGTTTGTAAGCCGCTTTATGAAGGCATGTATCTGAAAAACAGTATATATGTATGTACTGAATGAATTACTAGATTTAAAAATTATTTATTTATTAATTACACTGATATCCCACCTTTACTTCAAGAAGTTCAAAGTGACGGACACGATTTCCCACCTCCCATTTTAATCTTTAATCCTGTGAGGTAAATTAGGCTGAGAGATAGTGACTGGCCTACACACTATTTTCTAAAACTAGATTTTGAAACACCATTGTGTTGCTGTTCATTTACAGTTAAACAGCCCAAGGTTCAAGGCAATCTTGTCACCCTGAAGTCAAACTGATGGTCAGTTTGGGCACGATCCTGCCAAAAGGGAGCAGTTTTAAATCACATTATTTCAATGGAAGAGTTGATTTAGCACATACTGAAATAGTTCCTATTGAAATAAATGAGACTGAAAAGTGCTTCAAGCTTGGGAATTGGTCCGTTTTTTAGATGAGGGTATTCCAGGGCAATGGCTATTATTCTGAAAGGAAAAATAGTTTTACATCTAGATCGTACCTCTACTTCTTTCTTTCTTATGAACAGTGCAGCTAATGTTGTAAAATTGACAGATAAAAGAAAGTACTTCTTCACACAGTACTGAGTTAAGCTGTGGCATTCACTACCACAAGACGTGGTGACTGCCACCGATTTGGATGACTTTAAAAGGGGGGGGTTATACAATTTCCTGGAGGAGAAGGCTATCAATGGCTACTAGTCCTGATGGCTACATGCCACCATCAGTATCAGAGGCACAGATCGGGAAACCTGCCTTATTAGGACTCCCAACTGCAGGAATTCTGTGAGTATGTTTATTTATTTACTTGTTAAATTTATATCCTGCAATTTCCTCCAAGGAGATCAAGATGGCATACATAATCCTCCTTTCCATTTTATCCTCCCAACATCGCTGTGAGGTAGGTTAGGTTGAGAGTCAGTGACTGGCCCAAAATCACCCAGTGAGCTTCATGGCTGAGTTGGGACTTGAACCTGGGTCTTCCCATTCCCATACTAACTATGAAGATCTAGATGGCAGCCAGGCATGTGGGGTCATTGGCGATGGGGCTTGTGTATGCACACACATCCTCTCCCTGCTCTTTTGCTTTGGGGTCATTTGCTTTGCTACCATTAAACTACAGCTCTTTCTCATGACATACTGCAAGTCATAACTTCATATGATTCAGTAAGGTATCTTGACTTTTATTCAGCTGGAAACTGGTACTGGGATTTCCCAGCATCTATGAGCTCTATCACACCAGAGTTATAGTCTGCTGTCACGGCGAATTGCATGCAAAGGACTCCGATGATGCCGACCATGTCCTGCTGTGATTGTGGTACCCTCTTAGTGACATATTTTGGTGCGTGGAAAGTCCAGTTCTTCCGGTAATGTGAAAGCTCATGGAAGGGGTGGGGGGAGAGAGGTTTTCCAAAGGTGAATGGAGGGGGAGTTGTCCAACTTCCAACAACCAATAAACTGTAGGGGGAGGTACAAAGGAGATCAATGGGTGGAGGTGATGGCATGTGGGAGTGACCTCAGTGGGATAACAGCAATGCGCTACAGGAGAGGTGTAAAGAGGCTTAGGACTTACAAGTGCACAGGTGTAAGTTTGCAAGCTTTCATACGCTATGGAAACGAAGTGGGATAATTCGAGGGAAAACCAGGACAAATGTGTAGGTGTGATGAAGCAATAAGCCTTTGCAGCTATAAGATTAACATGCATACTATAGTTAGACCACAAGCAGCTTTTGCAGCAATTCTTAAGGCTGCGCTGCAGTCCTAGGTACACTGAACTTGAGAGTATGTCAGTGGTGTGAGTTATTCGGACCATATTAGTCTGACATTTTTCAGACTCCATTGGCTCACAAGTGCTGGCAATGGCCTTTAAAGCCCTAAAATCTTTGGAACATACTATCCCACTTTCTGATAATAATTGGGAAACTTTAACATTACTATATTAAGTATAGGCTTGACAATTCTTGTGAAGTTGCCCCCTGTCTTTAATGGCTGCAAGAAAGGGAGAAGCTCACTTGATGTTCCTTCTTCCTTTACTGGAACACTGCAATGGGATAAGCTACTTCTGCCAATTCCGCCTCCCATCCCAGCTATATAGTTTTTTTTTTAAAAAAAGGAATGGGGCCTTATAGAAATAAAACAAATAAACAACCACAGTGACATCTCACAACCATTGCCACAATCCAGTTAGGTGCATTTAAATCCCATAGTTTTAGGGGCCTAAACTCATAAATCTGTGCTGTGGCCAATGAAAATATAGTGTCTGTTTACACAAATAATTAAGGTGCAATCCTATGCATGGCTGGGGCATGCTAGGGGTTGTAGGATTTTCTTCTGTCTAAACATGCATAGGATTCGTCCCCTAGTGAATCTTTTTTGTTTGTGGGAGACAGGAAAGGAGTTATGAGATGTTCAGAGAACTATATGATAACCACCACCTTCCTCCCTTTCCTTCTACCAAACACACACACACACTTATGTATAGTGTCAGTACAGTCAAACGGTTTTAGCCCCTTGGAATATAATGAATTTTAGATTTGATAATCTCTGGAAAATCTCTGTGTCAGTTTAATTAGAGGATTTGTGCTTCTTTAGTAAATCAAAAGTACACTGCTCAATTAAACCAGTATTTCACACTGGCTTACAAGCCTTTGGAGATTTGTAACTTCTAAAAAGGAAAAGGCTTTGTGTAGGATTTACACTTTTGTAACAATAACAGTGGCTCGAAAGCAAGGCAAGATAATAAGGAAAATAATTAAATCAACGGATAAAATATGTTCCTTTCTACAACATGGCAAGTACGCTGTCTCAACTGGTAAGGCAGAAGACAGTGAAATAAGCACATTCTTTACTAAATGAGGGGAGGACATGTTAATTAAGTAATATGTGAAAATGAAGTAGTGCACATGAATTGAACTAAAATCAATGCAATTTTTTTTTATGAGAAAGTGGAGGAGGGCCATTTGTGGAACATGCCTAATTCTCGACTTTTGTAGCACATTTATGATTTTAATATGCAAACTTGATGCACAGACTACTGTGCTAATGACTGAGAGCAAGAATCCCTCCATTTTAAACTTCTTTAGTTTTGGGGCATTTAATTCATCCTAGCTTTATATATTGCCTCTGCGTATAATAGCCATAAAAACCCACCCTGAAAATAATTGTGTTGTATTAGCCATAACAGTTAAATTTGGGATGTTTCCAGACCACTTAAAAATACTGTTAAATTAATGTTGAATTTTGGCTTACTCAGTTGGGCAGGACTTGAGTTCGTTTATCATGCACAAAATTGCTGTGAGCCCCGTGGATACACTTCTAGGTTGCGGATGACACTGCATTCCGCAACTGTGTGTCTGATATGGTCAATGCAGATCTCTCATTGAGAGTTTCCATTCTGCCAGAACGGCAATTGCAGCCTTTTGTTGTGTAACCCTCTACAACTCTAATAAGCTCACACTACAGGACACTAGCTAAGTTTTACTTCCTTTCAATCTTGCCTATGTGTCTTGAACCTCTTTCAGCTGGAGGGCTGAATTCAAATCCGTAGCACCTCTTGTGGGCAGCATTCCAGTGGTGGGTGGGCAAAGACAAAAGGGGAGGGCCCAAAATGCTAGCACGAGTGTTCGTGCTCTGCTTTAAGTTTTAAAAAATGGCGGGCGCAATGCCTCTCCTTCTGAGGTCGTCACGCATCGCATGTAAACAGAGGATGGATCTTGCGATAAACACATCGGGAAATCTTCCCTCCTCCATCCTGGGCTAACCGGTAGGTCTAGCTAAAGCCAAGCTCTACAACTGAACTATGGCCCTTCCTTTTTCCTTTACTATCTCTTTAGTTCACCCCCCCCCCCAAACAACAACTGCAGGCAGCGAGGTTTTAAACAAAGCTGTGGTCCTTCTGTGACCTCTGTAAGTGCTTTAACGTCCCATCTGCACAGGCGAGTGGGTTGAGAATTGGTATTTAGTATGTAGAGATCTTCAAAAAAATAATAATACTCCACCATGTTTGGAGTGGAATCTCTGAACTCATGCAAGTATTTGAATCTAACAGCTTCAAACTGGTTTGCTGTTCAGCCCTCGAGGATGAACGAAACAAAGTTCATCTGTTAAGAGTCCTGAGGTATATGGAATTCGAAGAGTTGTGGTTACAGCAACTTTGTTCCAGAGTGTTCAAATATTCAGCAGTTTGTAGCAACTGCAGCTGGAAAATGTTAGAAATGGAAGGGGCAAGGGGAGAGGGACTGGGCATGGCTGGGAAACAAGAGACCCTCTCACTGCACTAACCCGACCTTCTTGAAAATCCAATTTCAAGGAATTTGACATCGGGAAGAGGTGTGATGGGATGAATGCAGCACTACTGACTGGCGCCTTTAAGGGAACAATGGTTGAGAGAAAATGGGCACATTACTTAAAGTCCCAGCTACGCAGAAGTGAATGGGAAGCTCACGATTCCTCTGGTTTCCATTCATCTCTTTTAAAGGCATGCCTTGGCTCTGAGGCTAAAATGAGTGGAGGTTTTTCAGAAGTTCATGCAATGGGCTTTGGGGCCAAACTACATGTTGCAGGAGATCTGTGACTCGGATATCCCAATGTTTTGGGGTTTGTTTGTCTTTTACAAATGGAGCTGCGGTGTAGGGGTGGGGCTTTTGCATTTTTAATAGTTGTGATTTGGAGAGGGTATTTCATCATGACAAGCTACATCTACTGAAATTCCAGCTTCTACATCACTATTAACAGTGCAGGAGCCATGTCCTCTTTTGCATCTAGTGACCATAGGTTGTTTGGGTGTGCATGTGCGTGTGCATGTGTGCATGTGCACCAATTTGATTGGGGCAGTAGTACTGGTAGGCCCTGCCCTATTGTGGCCTGTCTTCCTGTGTCCCTCAGAATAGGATACCCAGTCAGGATACAAAGCAGGTGTGTTTTGTTCCTTATCAATCTCTCCTTCTTGTGTCCTATTACAAAATCATAAGGTACAATAACGCATAAATAGTTGTAAAGCTGTAGATTTCAGGCCTACCTTTACCAACTGGATCTGGCAGCTCCTGGGACAGTGTATAGCCAGGGCAATTGTACCAGATGTGGCAGGTCCTGAAGGAAAAGCAAGGCAATATTGATCAAGACAGCGCGTTTGACAAAATTATGAAAAATTATGAATTTATTTAAGAAAAATACGATTTCTTAAATAAAGCCACATATGTTTGTCCTTTAATTATTTATGTTTGTCCTTTAATTATTTATTATTGTTATTACTTATTTATTATTTATTTAAAGTATTTTCAAACTGTCCTTCATCTTTATGAATACCAGGGCAGTTTTTGGATACCTCCCTCTGAAAGATCAGGTTCGTAGTTTGGGGGTACTCTTAGATCCATCTCTGTCGCTGGAGGCTCAAGTGGCCATGGCGGCTTGGAGTGCCTTTTACCAGCTTCAGTTGGTTCTCCAACTACGGCCTTTCCAGGACAGGGATAGCTTGGCCATAGTGGTAAAGGCATTGGTAACCCAAGATTGGATTACTGTAATGCGCTCTAAGTGGGGCTGCCCTTAAAGCTGCTCCGGAAGCTGGAGCTAGTACAGAATGCTGCAGCTCGGCTGTTGTCTGGAGCTGCCCCTTTCCAGCATGTAACTCCTCTGCTGAGGGAGCTGCACTGGCTGCCTATTGCTACCAGACCAGGTTTAAGGTTCTTGTACTTGTGTAGAAAGCCCTAAACAACTTGGGGCCAGGATACCTGAGAGTGCACCTTCTCCCCTACCAACCTGAGGTCATCTGAAGGCATGCTCCTGGTGGTTCCACATAGACCCATCCTCCGATTGGAGTCCCCCAGGGGAAGAGCCTTTAGCGTGGTGGCCCCCCTCCTATGGAATTCCCTGCCTCTGGAGGTCAGGCAGGCGCCAACTTTGTATTCCTTTCAGCACCTCCTGAAAACATCATTATTCCAGGAAGCCTTTCCTTAATGACCGGCCACGGTTCACTGTACATTTTGCTTCTTTTGAAATCTATTTTAAAGTGTTTTATTTTGGTTTTATTTTATCTTGTACACCGCTCCAAAATTTTGAATGGGGAGCAGTATATAAATATTGTAAATAAATAAATAAATAAATAACAACCCAAACAAGTCATACTAAACTAACTTACACGTAAAACAATAAAACAAAATCTTTATAATAGGCAGCTAAAACAAGAAATAGTCTGGCCAATGTACCTCCCCCACACAATGACTTAAAATGCCTGTGCCAATTTGAAAAAAAAAAATCAAAATCAAAACGTTTTTCTGACCAGTGACAGTCACGGAAAAGATCAGAAAGTCAGCACCTGCCCTGGGAAGGGTATTCCACAAATCAAGGAGCTACTTCAGATCTTACTCTGGAAAATATGACTGCCTCTCCAGTCCATATAAACTACAGTTAATTAGCCTCCAACTTTATTTATTCTTCTATATTTGCAAGTGTGAACTTGTGAAACTGCACACATACATTTGGGGTGCAATTCAATGGGGAGTTTCTTCCATGCAAGCCACGCTGAAATGAATGAAAGCTACACATTCAATTGGGCTTGTGCAGGAGACCTTCCTGACAAGGTGGGCTCCTTTGTTGGCCATGAAACTTCATGCCTTTGTACCTTATGGACACTGGCTGCTGTATGTGAAGCACTTGGCAACATTTTCAAGGATTTGAGAGGTGGATGGAATAATTATCTACTGTGGTCTTGTGCTCATTACTGGGTTGTTAATGCCTTGATACTGATAACATGTAACAGTTCACAAGGCAATATCAAATGTTTTCTTTCAGACCTTCAACAAGCTTTGCAGATAATATGACAGCCTAATATAGAGTTTGATGTATGTGTCTGGAGAAAAAGAGGCCGAGGTTCTCCAGCCAGGGCACTGTCTTTAATGGATTCCCTAGATTAAAGTAATCCCTATGGGAATCCACTATGACAACAGTTCTTATACAGATTTTCCAGTCACTGCTTCTGTGCCACAACCACCCTTTGAAAATGTTTATAGGCCACATTCTTAATTTTAAAAAAAAAGCTTTTGCTTTAACTCTTTTAAGAGTGCAAGAACTTTCTCTCACCTCTTTCAGTGTACATATTTGTTCTACATTTTCATTGTCTCTCTGAAAGTGTATAGAGATGACTATTTTATTTATTTATTTATTTATTACATTTATATACCGCCCCATAGCCGAAGCTCTCCAGGCGGTTTACAAAGGTTAGAAACAGTGGGCATTAAAAACAAATATACACAAATTTAAAACCAGCAAAAGCATAAAAATCTTGTAACTGTGCCTTTGGTTTCTATTTCCTAAATGTAGAACTTGCATTTATCCCTATTAAATTTCATTCTGTTGTTTTCAGCCCAGCACTCCAGCCTATCAAGATCACTTATCACTTTTAAATGGATATTGTCATCTTGATAGGCTGGAGTGCTGGGCTGAAAACAACAGAATGAAATTTAATAGGGATAAATGCAAGTTCTACATTTAGGAAATAGAAACCAAAGGCACAGTTACAAGATGGGCAATACTACACACGAGAAGGATCTTGGAATTGCTGTAGATTGCAAGCTGAATATGAGCCAACAGTGCGATATGGCTGCAAGAAAGGCAAATGCTATTTTGGGCTGCATTAATAGAAGTATAGCTTCCAAATCACGTGAGGTACTGGTTCCTCTCTATTCAGCCCTGGTTAGGCCTCATCTGGAGTACTGTGTCCAGTTCTGGGCTCCACAATTCAAGAAGGATGCAGACAAGCTGGAGCGTGTTCAGAGGAGGGCAACCAGGATGATCAGGGGTCTGGAAACAAAGCCCTATGAAGAGAGACTGAAAGAACTGGGCATGTTTAGCTTGGAGAAGAGAAGATTGAGGGGAGACCTGATAGCACTCTTCAAATACTTAAAAGGTTGTCACACGGAGGGCCAGGATCTCTTCTCGATCCTCCCAGAGTGCAGGACACGGAATAATGGGCTCAAGATAAAGGAAGCCAGATTCCAGCTGGACATCAGGAAAAACTTCCTGACTGTTAGAGCAGTACGACAATGGAACCAGTTACCTAGGGAGGTTGTGGGCTCTCCCACACTAGAGTCATTCAAGAGGCAGCTGGACAACCATCTGTCAGGGATGCTTTAGGGTGGATTCCTGCATTGAGCAGGGGGTTGGACTCGATGGCCTTTTAGGCCCCTTCCAACTCTGCTGTTCTATGATTCTATGAAAACAACAACAACAATTTCATCTTCAAAGACCAAGCACCTTCTGCCATTCTTCTGGCTTTTCTGTTCTCTGCCATATAACATTAATGTGTTTATCCCTTAAGTACTTCCTCCTAGTACAACTCATTGACATAATGCCTCCCTCCATTCTCATGAACCATTCTCAGGACTGTTTCCATCAGCAAAGAGACCTGCCCCTCCTGTTCTTCTCCAGCTGCCCTGTTATTGAAAGCGCTGATGTGGTCCCCACATTTCTTAATCAAGTCCAGGAGAGCCTTGTTATCTGACTTTTTGACATCCTCCAGAAAGGACAAGCCCTCTTCGAAGGGCTCATCTACACCAAGCAGATATTCCACTATGAAAGTGGTATATAAAAGGCAGGAGCCACACTACTACTTTATAGTGGTACTGAAGTGCACTGACGACTGTTGGGTCCCATGACACGGACCACATACTGCTTTCATACCTCTTTCATAGTGTTATATCCTGCTTGGTGTAGACGCGCCATGGGCCCCAACAGTTGTCAGCGCACTATAAAACAGTGCACTTCAATTTCACTATAAAGCTGTAGTGTGGCTCCTGACTTTTATATACCGCTTTCATAGTGGAATATCCTACTTGGTGTAGATGAGCCCAATCTTCTTTGTGGGTGAACAAGACGATCATGTGCTTAGTGGCCTCTGTTCCAAACACATCCTGGACGTGCTTCACCACCGCCTCGTCTTCCTTCATGAAGCAGCCCACCTGGGTCACGGACACCAGCGCATGAGGGCTGGGCCTGGAGAGGTCAATAAGGGGCTTGATCTCACGGCACAACAGCTCTCTTCTTGTGAGAAGGTAACCTTAGCATTTATATTTAAATACGGGAGAAGTCACACTACAGCAGTGCTTAATTTATGCAAGGTTCATCTCCCCACCCCCTACAGCAAAATGTGCCGTTTTGGGGAAAGATTTTTTGGAGGGATGGAGAGGAACCAACTTCCACTGTATCTACCCCCCTGTCATGGTAATGCTCTTGCCAAGAGGCGGGCAGGTATGGGGCTCAGCACCACCCTCCTTTAAAATGGATGATGCAGCCACTGTAAAGGAATTGAATATTTTCACCACCATCTTCGTCCCTGGTGGAAAAAAAAATGCCAGAATGTTTTAGGAGGAACCAGGTCTTCCCTCCAACACCAATTTTGGCTCAGCTAGAGTTCTTTGCCAGTAGGGCATGCAGAAAGCCAACATTAAAAAAAAACATATTACTGAAGGTAGACTCAATACTAAGGAAAGGAAAGGAACCTCTTGTGCAAGCACTGAATCATTACTGACTCTTGGAGGGACGCCAGCTTTTGCTGACGTTTTCTTGGCAGGCCTTATAGCGGGGTAGTTTGCTGTTGCCTTCCCCGGCCATTATTACCTTTCCCCCAGCTAACTGGGTACTCATTTTACCGACGTCGGGAGGATGGAAGGCTGAGTCGACCCGAGTCGGCTGCCTGAAACCAGCTTCCGCTGGGATCGAACTCAGGCTGTTGGGAGAGTTTCAGCTGCAGAAACTGCTGCTTTACCGCTCTGCGCCACACAAATACTAAAGCAGACCAAAATTAAAAGAAGGGAGCAAGAAAAATAAAGTTTGGTTTTCTGTTCTGAAGGGTTTCTTTGGGAATTTTATTCAAGCAGCAATGCAATTTAGCCTCATTTCCAGGTTGGCAAACCAAAAACGTTTTTTTTTTAGAGGTCTAGCTAAAAATAGACATGTACATTTTTGTTGATGGGGGGAAAGCAATCTTGTTGTGGCCTTGTTCAGGCATTTAGGACACTCGGCACTTTGTTTCAGTCTATTTTCTCTTGCTTTGTCTCTATCACGGTTAAGCGTAGGTTGCCAACTGTAGTTCTGCAAGCCATCACAAGGTCAACTGCTTTAAGTGTATAGAATCTCACATTCAACCCATTCCCAGGCAAGAACCTTAGATAAGGAGGGAAATCATGGCTACACACCACATTTATTTTTGAGGTGGGTAATAGTATCAGCCCCAGTAATAGTGAACTCAGGTGGTAGGTGCCGATAGGATTGGAGGCAAAACAGGGCTACTGAGAAAGACAAGGGAGGTATCAGCATACTTGGGGGAACCCTAAAGCAGCAGTTTCTGCAGCTGAAACTCTCCCCACGGCCTGAGTTCGATCCCAGCAGAAGCTGGTTTCAGGCAGCTGGCTTGGGTCGACTCAGCCTTCCATCCTCCCGAGGTCGGTAAAATGAGTACCCAGTTAGCTGGAGGAAAGGTAATCACGGCCAGGGAAGGCAACGGCAAACCACTCCGCTATAAGGCCTGCCAAGAAAATGTCAGTGAAGGCTGGTGTCTCTCCAAGAGTCAGTAATGACTCAGTGCTTGCACGAGAGGTTCCTTTCCTTCCAAGAGGGCAAAAGAAACAAACAAAAACCAGTCCACTGAGGACCAAGCATGTTCAGTTGCCATGGAATGTTGAATATGAACTGGAAAGAAAGGAAGGGCATGTCTATACCAGGGGAGATCCTCCCCCTTAGTCCACATGGGCCGCACAATGTCCCGGGCATCACGCCCATCGCGGCGGCCATTTTAAAAAACAACAACAACAAGAGTGGGAGTGCACGAGTTCTCCAGCAAAAATTAAAAGGTAAAACAAACAAAACCCCCCACTCCCGCTCCCCTCCCCCAATGGGCACAGAGTGCCTGAAGAGCTCTGTGCCCCGTGCCTGGTTCCTGGCTCCTCACGTTTACTCGTGAGGAGCCGGGACGAAACCGGGATGGCTGCCCACACTTTCTGCAGTCTTGGGACGATCCTGAGACCGCGGGAAAAATCTGGCTAAAAGCCGTCCTGCTCATCCCTGGGAAATGGAGGGATCATCCCTCCTTGCCCCTGGGATCCCCTGTGCATCATGTGGACACACAGGGATGATCCTGGGGAGATTCCCAGGATAAGGCATTGTCTAGACAGTTGTGGAATTGAACACTTTGCAGAGTGCGTAGCACATGCGATAGCTGGGTTCACTAAGGCAGGATCTACACTATTCATTACACCGTTGTTTAAGTGCATTGTTGCGTCCTCCCTTGCTACGTTACAAAATGCAACTTGAGCCCAGTCAATCGAAATACCTTTTCTTCTATCGTTTTACCCCGGCACACTCTTCTTTAGAACGTTCTTCATTATGCTCATACCGGCTCTGAAGTAAACCTCCTTCTTCCGGTGACTCTGAGCTAGACCTGCCGGGATAAGCCGGCAGGGAGGCGGGGAGACGCGTAGGGACGAGGGAAGCCCTGCAGCGTCTTAAAGGGGCCACGTGCGCCCCGAAAGATAAGCGTTTTTTTTAAAAAAATTAAGCCTCTGTCCCCTCTTTCACCGCCCTCCCTCCCCCTCCCCCTCCCCCTCGTCACGTTGTGCCAGCTCTCCCTCCCCTAGAAAAGCCCTCACTTGTCCTAATCAGGAAGCAAAGACCATGGTCATGAGACATGACTTTGAAAGACGGCATTGAATACAACGAGAGGTTGGAGCACATTGTTAGTTTTAAAACGATTTTAACAGAAAGTGGAACGGTTTTAAAAGTCAGAAGAAACGTAACAACAACAGCATCACGTGACTGCTGACGTCATCTCTGCCAACTTGTTACGTTTCATCTAGACAAGTGTAGACGGGCTCTAAGTTTCTGACTTGAGAGACTTACTGAGGAAAAGTCAATACTCACAGATTTTGTCAGTAAGAATAACTGTACTGAAACAAACTTTCCTTTGCATATGGTCATCAATATATACAGCACACTTCACCAACAGCAGCAGACAGTACAAAGATAACAGTGACAACAGTCACCACAAAATGACAACAAGATGCCTTTAAACAGGGACATCTTAAATACTTTTTCCTTTGGTTCAATTAACCAATTGTCTCTACTCCAGGTCTTGCACGTAGGCAAAAACCGCCAGGTCTGAACACCTGCTGCAGTCCAGAGACAAATCTGCCAAGCACTTTAACTCTTTAAAGTCCTTTCTTTCTTCTGTGGAGAAAATTCACCCCAACATAGACATGCACAAAGAAAAATTGAAACAAGGAGGGGGTGGAATGGCCTGCTCGAGAAAGGCATGGCTGGCTGGAACAGGAGCACATTTTGGGAGGGCTGGGGGCGCAGGGAGGAGGATAGACTTCGTTGCATTCCCCACTTGTTAATGTCTGAAAGAAAATGAAGCCCATGATATGGGGATGGTCAATCCCATGATTTTCCTTTCTGACACATGCTTTGGAAAGCAAAACAGACATAGGGCAGCACACATTGTTCTAGCTGGGGCAAACCTGTTTCCATGGCTGATTTTCAGCAGGAAAACAGAATAGCTGGGAAGAGTTAACAACACCTGAGCCCCCCGCCCCCTTGCTGCTATTGGATCCAGACTGAGGAGCCTCATAGCTGCAGAACCCTTAACATGAAATCTGCATGGCGAGAGTTAACAGCAGCCAGTGCAGTGGTTCATAAGAATATGCTGTCAACCACCACTGAGTGGAAGGAGGGGAATTCTCACTGCCACCAAGGAGGCAGGGAGCACCTCAATAATCACACAGGCAAACTTGTGATTATTGATGAGGCAGCTACCCTTGCTGAGATCCAGAGCCCGCTCCCACACCAGGGGTATCGAGCCAGTCAGCAACTGCATGTTTGCATGGTGCCGGTGCGTGGCAAGAGGCAAGAGCTCAATGGTAGAGAACCTGCTTTGCATGCTGGAGGTCCCAGGTCCAGTCCCTGGCATCTCTGGTTAAAAAATCAGCAGGTAGCAAGAGATGTGAATGACCTCCACTGGAGAGCCGCTGCCAGTCAGTGTAGGCAATAGTGGGCTAGATTGTAGACTGGCAGGGTGTCTTCTTTTACAGAGGACAGTCCTCTCTTTGCTGGTCTGCTGGAGAACTGCCTTCTGTATGAAAGCATCCTCTGTGTGAAGGCTTGTCCTCTCTAAGTTGGGTTTTAACAGAAAGAACCACCAGGACTGCTGTTGCCCATCAACAGTTAGTGCCTGGACAGCAGACTGAGCAGGCCGGCACATAGGTCACCTCGACACAGCCTTCCACAATATGCTAAGATGAGTGACCAAGAGTCCTATTTACACTATAATAATTGTTTTAAAATTTGCATCTATGCATATAAATTAGCATGTGGAAATTTTATGCAAATTGCCACCAACTTTTGGCCTCTTTTTTGGTGATGCATGTCCTCTTCTTTTGGCAATTCAGGAGTGGCCACCCTAGGTAGGTGACAGACAAATAGTCTGACCTGCTGTAAGGCGGCTTCCTAGGCTCCTGATGAGAGCTGGCCAGGGCCGGAATTCTCCTCCCTTTCAATTGTTCCACAGTGGTGGCTGGAACTAGTGAACATTCGCTGACCACTGCTGGAGGCAATACAGAAGAACAAATAATAAAGTATATGAAAACACAATGGAGCACTTCCAAAAGGAATGGATGTTGTAAATGCAAGCCCCTTTCTTCGGTAACTTATGGATCAGTAACTGGTTAAAGAACTGAAAGCAGAAAGTAGGAATAAATGGTCAATCTCCTGATGGAGGGAAGTAAATAATGGAGTCTCACAGGGATCGGTATTGGGACCAATTCTTTTCAACTTGTTTATTAATGATCTGGAATTAGGAGTGAGCAGTGAAGTGGCCAAGTTTGCCGACGACACCAAATTATTTAAGGTTGTTAAAACACAAAGGGGTTGTGAAGAGCTTCAAAGGGATCTCTCCAAGCTGAGAGAGTGGGCATCCAAATGGCAGATGCAGTTCAATGTAAGCAAGGGTAAGGTGATGCACGTTGGGGCAAAAAAACCCAACTTCAAGTATAACCTAATGGGATCTGAGCTGGCGGTGACTGAACAAGAAAGAGATCTTGGGATTGTGGTGGACAGCTCGATGAAAATGTCCACCCAGTGTGCAGCCACTGTAAAGAAGGCAAACTCCATGTTGGGCATTATAAGAAAAGAAATTGAGAATAAAACGGCCAGTATCATACTGCCCTTATACAAGGGTGTGACCACACTTGGAATACTGTGTACAGGTCTGGTCACCACACCTAAAAAAGGATATTATAGAGCTGGAAAAAGTGCAGAAAAGGGCAACTAAAATGATTAAGGGGCTGGAGCATCTCCCCTGTGAGGGAAGGTTACATCAACTTGGATTGTTTAGCTTGGAAAAAAGAGGCTAAGGGGAGACATGATAGAAGTGTACAAAATTATGCAGGGTATGGAGAATGTGGACAGGGAAACATTTTTCTCCCTCTCTCAAAACACTAGAACCCGGGGTCATCCCATGAAGCTGATAGGTGGGAGATCCAGAACAAATAAAAGGAAAACTTCTTCACACAGCGCATAGTTAAATTATGGAACTCACTAGCACAAGATGCAGTGAAGGCCACCAATCTGGATGGCTTTAAAAAGGGGTTGGATAAATTCCTGGAGGCAAAGGCTATCGATGGCTACTAGCCCTGATGGTTGTGTGCTATCTCCAGTATTTGAGGCAATAAGCCGGTGTGCACCAGTTGCTGGGGAACATGGGTGGGAGGGTGCTGTTGCACCATGTCCTGCTTCTTCATCCCTGGCCGATGGCTGGTTGGCCACTGTGTGAGCTGAGTGCTGGACTAGATGGACCCTTGGTCTGATCCAGCATCAGGGCACTTCTTGTGTTCTTATGTTCTTGTGTCACTAATGCAGCAATGTATCCATGTGTGTGTCTCTTTGTGTGTAGAAGGGAGAAAGGAGGAATCAAGTGGTCAACATAATGTGGGAATGGGCTCTTACATCATTCAATATCTGCCTTCTGTCAAACTTAATTAGCATCTGTGCTTGCCGACTCATTGACAAGAATCCTGCATGCTGGCAAAGATAAGTGTGTGAAGCAGAGCCGGCAGCAAAAGATTAAGCTGATTTGTCATTAGGAGAGAGACTAAGTCAAAGTTAGCAAAATAGCATTTAATCAAAATACATGTCAAAGATGTTTTGGCATGCAATGACTTTCCTTCTTCTCCCCCGATCTCAACAGTATATCCCGGTTAAAGTGCAGCTGTAGAGTTATATTATTTCAGTGCTTTTGTTTTAATATGCTTGACTGTACAAACACTTTGTGCAGCACTTCTACAACTGGAACAAATATTCAGAAGTTCAATTTGTTTCCAAGAGCACGAAACATCAACATCTCAAATTCTTTTTCTCACAGACAAGAGTTGTCAAAATGTAGCCCTTCTCCACAAGTCCCACCACTTGAATTTCAGTTTTTCATTTGTCTTTCCTGTTTCCCACACGCTACAGCCACAAACCTTTGACCAGGGCAAAAAGTGACCACTAATTAGCTTGAAGGTCTCCAGGTCTGCTCATAACCTCATGATACAATGGCGAAAGAGAAGAACACTTCGTGACCCGTTTCCATATTTAGGCAAAAAAAAAAAAAAAAAAAACAAGCTGAAAAATTAGTTTTGGAATTGTGCAAGTCAAAAGTAATTACTGCTTTTGGCAATCTCTTCTTGAAAGTCCTGATGTCATCCGCTGTTCTCTAAATGTTGGTATGAAGTTATGCATTACATTTACTAAGAAAACGGCCTAGGGTTAGCAAAATGGTTCCACTTGTGTATTCCACATGTATTATGAGCTTTTAGGCATTAGCCACATCATAACTCATCCAGACAAACCAACTGATTTGTCTACTTTTCTATGGAACAGAGCAATTCAGTTAAAATTCTTATAGTGGAATTGTGGCAGGATTCAACAAAGTGCACAGGAGTGTTGGACCAGGACTTCCCTACTCAGGCCTCAGTCAAGGGTTCAACACATCCATCTTTCCTTCTCTACCTCTCCTCAGCTTCCATCCAGGCACCCAGCCAAGCTGCTGTAATGGAATTCACCTTGGCCTGAGCACCACTAGCTCATAAATCTACCTTCCCAGTACTCTCCCCTCCCCCAGTAACACCCTTCTCCCACAGTGCTAGAGAACGTGTCTCTCCATTGCCTGGCATTTCAATTCTACCCTCAGGTCTAGGGCTATCCTTGGACAACTCCAGTATAGGCCTTAAGGTGAAAAAAAGCAAGAAGTCTCTGGAGTCAGCTTTGTTAAATTCAGTGAAAAGGGGCTAGCACTAGTTTTATGCAAGGGTGCACAACCCACGCCGCCCCAACGCTCTCATGTGGCCTTCCAAGTCCACTACCTGCCATTACCAAAACGGTGCAGCCAGGAAAAACAACAACAGCAGCAGCAACAGAGCACCCATTGCTGCCAAGACTACTGTGCTATCACCAAGCAATCACTGACGCTGCCACTGAGAAATTCCCACACTGCTGTCAATCCCCCCCACCTCCCTGCTCCTTTCTTCTTCTTCTTCTTCTTCTTCTTCTTCTTCTTCTTCTTCTTCTTCTTCTTCTTCTTCTTCATCATCATCATCATCATCATCATCATCATCATCATCATCATCTATTGCATTTATATCCCACCTTTTTCCTCAAAGGAACCCAAGGCGGTGTACATAATCCTCCTCCTCCTCTCCGTTTTATCCTCACAACAACAACCCTGTGAGGTAGGCTGGGCTTAGAGTCTGTGACCCAAAGTCACCCAGTGGGTTTCCATGGCTGAGGGGGGACTAGAACCCTGATCTCCCAACTCCCAGTCCAACACTTTAGCCACTACACCACACTGCCTCTTTCACTTGGCTCAGCAATACTACAAACGAGAAGGATCTTGGAATTGTTGCAGATCACAAGCTGAATATGAGCCAACAGTGCGATATGGCTACAAGAAAGGCAAATGCTATTTTGCTACTAAATCATGCGAGGTACTGGTTCTTCTCTATTTGGCCCTGGTCAGGACTCATCTAGAGTATTGCGTCCAGTTCTGGGCTCCACAATTCAAGAAGGACGCAGACAAGCTGGAGCATGTTCAGAGGAGGGCAACCAGGATGATCAGGGGTCTACTCCAGGTCTTGGAGAAACAAAGCCCTATGAAGAGAGACTGAAACAACTGGGCATGTTTAGCCTGGAGAAGAGAAGATTGAGGGGAGACATGATAGCACTCTTCAAATACTTAAAAGGTTGTCACACAGAGGAGGGCCAGGATCTCTTCTCGATCCTCCCAGAGTACAGGACACAGAATAACGGGCTCAAGTTAAAGGAAGCCAGATTCCAACTGGACATCAGGAAAAAACTTCCTGACTGATAGAGCAGTACGACAATGGAACCAGTTACTTAGGGAGGTTGAATGCCACACTAGAGGCATTCAAGAGGCAGCTGGACAACCATCTGTCAGGGATGCTTTAGTGTGGATTCCTGCATTGAGCAGGGGGTTGGACTCGATGGCCTTTTAGGCCCCTTCCAACTCTGCTATTCTATGATTCTATGATTCTGAAGCATCTTCCTGCTTCTGAGAGGACACTCTAGGGTTCCACACCCAGAGGGCAGGAACCATCCAGCCCTTTATGAGAAGCTGCTAAATAGTCTCCTAGAAGGCTATCTGGCAGCTGTTGTTATAGGGCTCTATGACTCTTTGCTCTCTGTCAGAAGCTCTGACTGCTGCTACTGCTGCTGGCTGGAGACAGACAACCGTCTTTAAAAGTAATCTACATACTAGAGTGGAGTGGAGAAGGGGGATCTGAGAGAAGCATTCCTTAATGTGAATTATCTTTGAAAATTAGCTTAAATTGCCTAATTGGGATGAATGGTGGAGGGAAACCAATTTAAAAGTACATATTTAAACATAATTTTAATTATAACAAATGAGGGGAACTGGTGGAATGCAATGCACATGAAAAGTGAAACCAACATTACTTAATATGGAAAAGTGCACCTGAAAAAGGGAATGTTAAATATAACATAGATGTAACAAATATGGGGATCTCAGTGAAATGAGGGGTTCTCCAATGAGGGAGCCTTCAAAGACCCACCCCAGCAATCTTGCTGCAGGAGTCATGGGACAGGGGAGAAGTTAAAGCCTCCCCCATCCCTGTTGTGTTTGTAGGTGTGTGTGCCTGCAGATGTGCCCCCCGGGTTCATGGTGACAACAGATGTGGCCACAACCCCTAGTTCCATTAGTTTATTTATTTATTATTTATTTATTTAGAGTATTTTTATCCCGCACCTCAGCCAAAAGGCTCTCGGAGCGGCTTACAATTTATCAATAAAGAAGACAGTCCCTACCCTCAGGTTTACATTCTAAAAAAGACATGACACACAAGGAAAAGTGGATGGGGAGGGAAAAGGGAGAAAATAAAAAGAAATTAAGGAGACTGTTTAGGCTGGTGGGAAGGCCCTGCTCCATCCTCTTGTTAGAAACACAATTTGAAATGAAGATTCAAGGACAAATGGTGAAAGTTTAAACACTCTGTTTTATTGAGCAAACTTGCAAGTCTGGGTGCCTAGGCAGGTAGGCACACCTACCAGCTAGAGCAAAACTATTTTATCCTTTAGCCCGGCCGAAGCGGTCCCTCCCCTATCATTCCATTGGTCAGAGACTCAAGGTGTTACAGCCTATCCCGGTACGCCTGCTGACTCCTCCCCTGTTTACCTCTATGCCCCTCTCATTTGATAGTCCACCCATTTGTATTTACTTGTGTCCATATTTGGTTTTGATTCCTCTGAGCACACCTTCTTAATCACTCTTTATTATCCCCCCTCCCATCATGTAACCACAAGGTCATGAGTTTAGAAACAACAGATGTGTGTTTCAGTTTTGTTCTATTTATCATCTCTTCTCACCACAAGTCCAACCACAAGTTCCGTGTTGTTCTTTTTACTTCAACTAAAAAAAAGTCCTTACAACTGCTGCATATAATGTTGCTTTGAGCTGACCTTTAATAACGTATCAGCCATTAATTATATACACTTAAAGCATTTCTAATCAGCTATTAATTATCTTATCCTTCTTTATGCCAAGCATTGAAATATTGAAAAAGTAACATATCTATCCATTTCTAACACTCTCATCTCCCAATGGAGGGGCAAACCAACAGCTCCTTCTTCTTCCCCACAGGGTGAAGATGGCAGTTAGCCCTGGGTGTGTGTGTGTCCAACTGAAGCAGGCTCTGATGGTCCCTGCCTGCTCCAGTCTCCCTCGCATCTTCTTCCCCACAGGGTGAAGTTGTGCACCCCTAGTTTAATGGAAGAGAGTACCCTACAACGGAGGGAAGGTTGTCTTATTTTTCTGAATCTGAGGCCATGGCTAGACGAGGAGGTTTGAGGGTGATGATCTCACAATTTTATGATCGCGAGATCGTCCCCCTCGTCTACACGCAGCGTGCAATGTCCCAGGAGGAAGAGGACGTCGCGCCCGCCATTTTTTTGTTTTCAATTGGAGAAGGGTGCATGAGCACTCGTGCGCAAAAGTTTAGGTGTTGTTTTTTTTTTAAAAAATCCTCGTTCCTCCCACCCCAGAATTAATCCCATTTCAAGTGGGAGTAGTAAAATAAACCAGGGACACTTGGTCCATCGGTTGTTTACTGTCACCTGTGAGCCAGACTTGGAACACAATGGTTAAGGGGAGATACAACCCAGAGTTCCTGGTTCTCATATCATGGCAAATAGCCAAGGGACGGAACATCCTTGGGTTATTTAGCCACTCCTACTTGCAGCAGGAGCAAGCAGGCAGCTGCTCTGTTCATAATAACCAGGAATTGTTGTGACATGTGAACCAAGCCTAAGTGGAAAGGCGTAGGCGGAATCTTGTCCTTTGACTCATGCAGCAAAATGTATTGAGCTGGCCCTAGCAATTATATGATATTATGCCAGTACATCATTTGCACTGGCTTCCAAGCAATTTCCAAGTGAAATTCAAACTGCTGATTTTGACCTCCAGTGGCTTAGGACCAGGATCAATAAAGCCAATTGATGTTTCGCCGACTTGAAGCTAATAAATTCTTAGCCGGGGCAAAAGAGAAATTCCTGTAGAAGGAAGGCGTTGGATAATTAAAAGGAGATTTGTACTTGCCATCTCCAGCCTACACCCATACAGCTTATGCTCATACAGGTGACTCTTAAACAACTTTATATCTAAAGAAGTAGTACGTACGAAAAAACACGCGAATCCGGACTCCTGTTATTTTTGTGGTCAATGTAATGTTTGGGAACTCATTTTGACTCCCTATTCTACGTTGTTTGATTGAAGTGCTTGTTTGATTGAACCCCTGTATAATTGACGTTATTAATCTGTTTGATTGAACTGCCTTATAATTGTTATTATTACAAAATAATAATTTTGTATTATTTTGTTTACACATAAACAAAATGGGGGCTTAAGTATAGTAATCACGGGGTGATAAACAGATGGGTCATGAACGCTGAAACACGTCCCTCACTTGTTCTTTATTTTATAGAGAAATTAAAAACAAAAGATCAAATTTGTGAAAAGCTGTTTGAATTCCACAAGCCCATAGTTTCACTGTGCAAGAGTGCAATGTGTTACTGGATGCAAAGTTTAGTTTGGCTTTATTTTCTATTTTTTAAAAAGAGCATTGTAAGCTTATTATTTATTTATTTACAAGATTTATATACCACTCCCCATTAAAATTTCAGAGTGGTGTACAAGATAAAATAAAATCAGAATAAAACCCTTTAAAACAGATTTTAAAAGAAGCAAAATGTACAGTGAACCGTGGCTGGTCATTAAGGAAAGGCTTCATGGAATAATGATGTTTTCAGGAGGTGCTGAAAGGAATACAAAGTTGGCGCCTGCCTGACCTCCAGAGGCAGGGAATTCCATAGGAGGGGGGCCACCACGCTAAAGGCTCTTCCCCTGGTGGACTCCAATCGGAGGATGGGTCTATGTGGAACCACCAGGAGCTGTTACAAACTTGAAAGCATGCAGTGGTGTAGTAGTAAGTTTTGAAGTACAGGCTCTCATCATGACAGCCCCCATAGCCAGCTAAGTTGGGGTAGCTGATGAAATCAACACCCCGATAAGGAAAAACTTCCAGTGCTTCATCCCCAGGTGCCTTGGCTCCACTGTACCACTGAAAATGGGTGGGTGATGATATGTGGCACAATTCCAGAAGCAGGGGATGGAGGGGACTGAACAGGATTTCCTCTGGGGCTTGTCTTGACGAAGGGTTCGCCCCAGGGTGGATTTGGAGTGTCATCTACATGATGCAGCCGCCATTGCAAAGCCATCCAGGGTCAAACCCCAGAAACTCCGCTGAAAAAAGTTTGGGCACTTACCCTGACTTTTTTTTGGCTGCGGAGGCATGTCACAACTGATGGCGCCCTCTGATTGGTTGCCATCACCTGGACAGGGAAGGGGGTGGATCTCTGGGAGCTCAGGAGAGCCCCATGTGTGTCCCTGTAAAAAAAGAAGAAGAAAGAAAACGGGGGAGGAGAGGAATGGGGCCCATTCCTCCCCCCTGGGATATAATCTGCGAAGCTTTGCAGATACAGATAAAAAAAATGGGGGGGGGACAGGAACAAGCAGCTAGTGGTTGGTCAAAGGGAGGAGAGGGGGTTTGGGCACCCTGTGTCCCTCTCCTCATCCTCCTCTGGATGCCTTGTTCCTCCCCATCCCTCCCGGTGCTCAGTGCAGCAGCAGCTGTGGTGGCAACTCCACACTTGCTTTCCTTCCCGTGCAGATGCCGGGAAGGAGTGCAAATGCAGGAGCCCAAGGCCTTGTGGCACCAATGCACCACCATCAAGATGGGGGCCTGGTCTATGTCCTGCATAGCTGTTCGTCCCTCCCGATGAGCAGAAATGGAGCAAGGCATCAATATGCAAATTTGCTTCCTTTGAAATTTTTTACATGTCACATTGTCACAGAAGCCAGCTTGCTCAATGCTAAAATTAGATTTTGCAAGCTATATTTTAGAGATACATCCAGTATACCAAACCCTGAATTTATTCCTGTTTGACTGTCTTGTTTGACTGTTGGCAGGTAAGATGCCTTCTAATATAAATGTTTCTGGAAGATGTACAGATGAATGAGGCCTTGTTAGTATGACTGAGTCATTAGTTTCTTAGTGTTGCCACAGCAGATCCAGGGCCGGAGCTGGTACGGGCGGTGTTGGTATTGCAGAACTTAAATTCTTATTATCAGCAATTAAGATACCACAGATTCTTTGGTATTATGGGAAACAGTGTCTTGACAGCAGACTTCTTCAAGGGGAGGATTATCTACCTAGATACAAGGCTCTAACAGTTATCTACATTACTCAGGGCACCTTTGAACATTCCACATAAGGCTAGCTAATATCTCTGAAAGTATAACCAGCATTTCCATTCTGAGAACAGAAGCAGTTTTAATTTCCTGAAATAATCTTTTTGGCTCCTAAAAGTGAATTTCACAGCTAATAGATAAATTACATCCATTAATTGGACCTCAGTTATTAAGGTTTCCCCCCTCCCTACTTTGTGTGAAACGGTCCAAGATGTTACCTAAACAAACAATGGATATTGTCTGTTTTTGTTTGTATTTTATGTTTTTTATGGTTTTAAATTTTGTCTATTTGTTTTTAATGTTCAGTGTTTTTAACTTTTGTAAACCACCCAGAGAGCTTCAGCTAGGGGGCAGTATATAAATGCAATAAATCATCATCATCATCATCATCATCATCATCATCATCATCATCATCATCATCTTCAAAATGTTCTAATGTTCATGCAAATGAACTGAAACAGGAAACAGGAAGATTGAAAGGTTGATTTCTTCAGCTTGTTCTTTACTTACAGCCAACCTAGATGGGATGCTAAACCTGTCACTTGCATTAGAATAACAACAACAACAACAACAACAACAACAACAACAACAACAACCAACAGTTAATAGCAGTCATGGAGGGGGGGAAACAGGACACTAATTTTTGTCAGGAGCATGACATATGGAGAGGGGTTTAGCCATTCCCTCCCCCCCCCCACTATGGTCCCAATAAAAATTACGCTCGCCCCCCCAGCTGTTATTAACCCTGGAAGTGAAACTTCCATTGGTACTGCAGCTGTGCTAATAGCAAATAGCAGGGCTGGAGGCGTTGGAACTCTAGTGGGCAAGGAAAGAGTAACGCCCATACATTGTCCTTATGAAAGACTCCAATCAACCACCACTGCCTTGTTGTTGTTTTTAAAACTAACTCAACTGTAAGTGACCAGTTTAACATCATGTCTACTTTGTCCGTCAAAGACTTCTGGCATCGGATCTGGGCAAGGAGAATTCAAAGTCTCTGTGAGACGGAGCAGAAGAAGGGAGCAGGGAGAGGGTGTATCCTCATCCATGCATCCCTTTTGACCCCTCCCACTTTATATATAAATAGGTCAGGCAAGTGAACCACCCAGTCACCCATGGCTGCCCCAGTCATGAATCTCATTTGGCCCTCAGTGGATCAGCTGAGCCAGTTTACCAAGCTTGTTGTTGTTTATTCGTTCAGTCGCTTCCGACTCTTCGTGACTTCATGGACCAGCCCACTCCAGAGCTTTCTGTCAGCTGTTGCCACCCCTAGCTCCCCCAAGGTCAAGTCCGTCACCTCCAGAATATCATCCATCCATCTTGCCCTTGGTTGGCCCCTCTTCCTTTTGCCTTCCACTTTCCCTAAGCTACCTTCTTCTATATTTCTCCACTTCCTGTGACCTGACAAGGGTGTGGTATGTAGGGCACACACTTAGGGCAGAATTTAGCGTGTTTTTATCTGATACATTCACAGTGCCGCACAGGCAACACATGAAATGCCATACGTGTAGGTCTGCAGCTGACCCAGGTTATTCATGCATTCCTAGAGAAGCAGGGCTTGGAAGTCCCGCCCCCTTCCACAGGAAAGACTGTTTTTAGGGCTACGATTTCAGTAAGCAGAGGTGAAAATCAATTCTGGATCCACATCCCAACTGCACACCCTAAGGACCAATTCGTTTGGGAAAATAAGTGGAACCAACATATGTATTGACCCTTCAGCCTTTGGTTAATCTGTTGGCTCAAAAGAAACTTATTGGGCCTTCTTATTAATGGACTCATTTCTCCTTAGGATGAGAAGTCAGAGCTGGGGGAGACCAATATAAACAAGGGAAACCACATTGGACTGAAATGCGGCTATTCTTAATGTCAATTCTTTTTCGCTGCTCACCTCCTCTATTGGGGTCTTATCCCCAAAAGGAATATTCTCCTTCCTTCAATTATTGTGCGCTTGTGGCAGCTGCCATGTTGAATTCACAGGCAAGTGACCAATGTTTAAGATTTTAACACTACTCATTCAAGAGAATAAGGCTGCCCATGGCTACCACTCATTTTGGCTATATACTAGCCCAGTATCAGAGGTTGTATGCCTCTGAGTACAAGTTACTGGGACACATGAACAGGTGGGTGCTATTGTGGTCGTGTTCTGCTTGTGGGCTTCCCATAGGCATCTGGTTGGCCAATGTGTAAACATAATACTGTACTGGGTAGGCCTTTGGTCTCATCCTGCATGTTCTTTACTTATGTTCTTTTAGAGAAATACACCAATCAGAAGGCAGTCCACTACCATATATTAAGTGGGCAGTGTCAGGATATTAATTCCAGGCCTAAATCTGATGCTGTGTAAAACATGAACCCAACCAGAATAACCCAGCTCATAAGCACTGGACAATACCTGAAAGGAACAGCGCGCTAGACCAGAGAGAACACGGGAGATGTTGACGTTGTGCTCCTTGTATCTGCTAAAGCCACCCACATCTGGGAATCTGTGCAGTAAAAACATGCATTCTGGATTAGGGAAGCTAATAGGTGGTTTCTTACTAAGGTCCTTTCTATACATAAGGGTGTAGAGAGAGGGGGGCGATCCCAGACTTAACTGCTTCCGGGATCGTCCCAGGGCATCCAGTTGCCAGCATGACATCCCGGAAGGGGGGTAGGGGCGTTGCGCCTGTTGCAGCCACCTTTTTTTTTAAAAAAAAGATGAGCTGGAGCACGCTTGCGCTCCAGCGAAAACTAAGGGGGGAAAAGGGCAAGCCCCACTCCCCTCAATGTCCCTGCATTTCTCCTGGCCCGGCTCCTTCCCTCTGCTGACCCCTGCTACTTAAGGGGAGGAGGAAAGAAGCCGGGACGGGCGCACACACTTCCCGCGGACTTGGGACGATCCCAAAACCGAGGGAAGAATCGGGTTTTCCCAGCATTTTTTTATCCCTGGGAAAACCCATGCCCATCCCCCCTGCCCCCGGGAGTCCCTGTGCATCATTTGGACGCACAGGGACTCAGCCGTGACCAGCCTGGACTATCGGGCTGGTGTAGAAATGGCCCAAGCTGGGTTGTTCTACCAAAGAGAGCTGTGTCCTGTGTGCAAGGAGTTTGCTTTCACTTCTAGAACATTTCACCATACACCTTGGCCGTTTATACACCTGCCTTTCCCCCCGGGATTGTCCCAGGATCCTTCCTGTGCATCGAAGGGCATGTCTAGACCAGAGGGATGGAGGGGGAAGATCTCACAATATGCTGATCGTGAGATCCTCCCCCTCAGTCTCCACGTGGCGCTCGACGTCCTGGGACGAGGGAGGACTTCGCCGTCATTTTTTTAAAACTGAAAATGAGTGCACGAGTGCTAGAACACCAAAGTAAGTTTTTTAAACAACAACAACAACAACCTGCTCTTGCTGGGATGGTGGCCCACACCTCCCATGGCCTTGGGATCATCCTGAGACCACAGGAAAAGTTGGGATAGAAGTGTAGGGCCGTATCCCTGGGAAAGGGAGGGATCATCCCTCCCTGCTCCCGGGATCCCCTGTGCATCACGTGGATGCACCGGGACGATACTGGGGCAATCCCTGGGATATCGCCCCGTCTAACCATGCCCCAAATGACACACAGGGGATCCCAGGAGCAGCCAGGGACGATCCCTCCATTTTCCTGGGATAATCCTTAGGTGTAGAAGGGGCCCTTGAGTTTGCTGCAGCATTTGGAGATTATTTCCCCTTCAGATCACCACAAGAAATCGTTTTCTCATGGTCCAAGGCAAATTCCTATTGTTCTCAAGGAAAAGACTTCTTTGGCACAAACAGGCATTTAATACTACACAACACAATGCCTTCTGGCCTGTGTTCCCCCCCCTTTTCTTTTTAAATACAGTTTTATTGTTGTGGAAAGGCCTTAATGAGGAAGATTTTTTTTTTTTAATAAAATGGATCAAGTGCCTTTGGGAAAAATTAGCACACAATGCCTTCTTGTGACGCCAGTTGAAACCGTGGATTGATGCAGTGATCGACCTTACAGGAAGTCTTTAAAAAGCACAGATGGCTCAGGTTTACATGTTTACAAAAAGCTAGAAAGGCAGTTAAAGTCTTCAAGTATGGTATAATTTACTAGAAGGCCATATACTCAGTGGTTGAAAATGAACCGAAAGACTATTGTAAACACACTTATTAGGGTTTCTGAGGGTTTAATCCCGGTATATTTAATTCTTCTCTGCAATATTAGAGGCAACTGTGTTCATTTCTTGGTGAGAAGAAATCCCTCGAGCGTGGAAAAAAATGTAACTTTTCATTTAAGGGTTTGGAAGAACCAAGTTGTTGCCATATGGTGGAGTCTTGTTACGCAACTGCTACTGTTACTATATAATTAGAATACTTTTGACACTAATTTAACAAAATGGCTCATGATGTGACCAAAATAAAAATTCCCGGGCAATGGAGGTGGGGGTGGGGAAGGGAGAAAGTGATTAGAAACAAGGTAATCGCAAGCAGCAGTTAGAGAAACATACAACAGCCACTTCTGGATTGAGATTCTCCAGTACACCATGAGGGAAGGGCAGTGGCCGGTGGGCCACAAAAGAATCAGCGTCAAGTTCCTAAACAGTTTAGGGGCAGTTAAACAATGGAGGTGAGGGAAGTCGGCAGGCCAGATCCGTAACTTTTGGATAAGGGTAGTCCATCCTTTTATGTTTCCCCCCCTCTAACTGCTGTCTGAATGCAAGAGGATTAAGGGTGTAATCCTATGCATGTTCAGAGAGAAAAAAAAATCCTACAACTCTCAGCATACCCCAGCCAGCCATTGTGCAGATATTACAAAGCAGGAGTAATGAACTCACCAAGCCAAATACTGGTTAGTTTAACAAGCCCCAGGCCTTAACTAGACGGGGGAAATCCCGGGGAGATCCCCGGGATCATCTCTGCACATCCACATGATGAACAGGGCATCCCGGGATCAGGGAGGAATGATCCCTCCCTTGCCCCGGGATCTCGCCCTCCCTTTTAGGCCCAGTTTTTCCACAGTCTCAGGTTGAGCCCGAGACTGCGGAATGTGTGGCTGGGCGCCGCGGTTTGTCCCGGCTCCTTGCGGTTCCTCGTGAGGAGCCGGGACCCGCGCACGGGATGCAGAGCTCCTCAGAAGCTCTGCGCCCATTGGCAGTGGGGGGTCAGGGGAGTGGGGAATATATATATATATATATATATATATATATATATATATATATATATATATAATATTTACCTTCTGCGCATGAGCGCTCATGTGCTCTGGTCTCTTTAAAAATAATTTTAAAATGGCGGGCGCGATGCCTCTCCCTCTGAGGTTGTCGTGTGCCGTGTGTGAACAGAGGGGGAGATCTCACGATAAAAAATTGTGAGATCTTCACCCCTCTGTCCTGCTAGACCACTACATTGTTTTTTCACTGAAACAGGACAAAGTAAGGAATTAGAGGTCAAATTAGGTGGACCCCATGATACTGGGAGCTGGGAGACCCTATTACCATCACCCATGAACATTTGTGAACACACAGACCATCTGCACAAAGTAACTTTGACCTTGTTCAGACAACATGCTAAGCCATAGTGGTTAAGCATCTTGAGCTAAACATTATGGCTTAGCATGTCATGTGAACCATGACTTAGTGTGTCCAGTGAACCATTCCAAACCACGGTTGGTATATCACCACAGTTTAAACATGCTCCCTAAGCATTTGCTACAAAAGGGTTAACAGCCTAACCGTAGCCTTGCACCTTGTCTGAACAGGCCCGATATCTAATCCGGAAGTATTTTACAAGGTTGTAACAAAATAGGAAAGCTTCATATACATTGCCTTGAGCTCTTGGACGAATGGTGGAATACAAAAGTAATGGATAAATTAGTGGTGTGCACGGACCCCCCGATCCGCCCCGCGGGCCGATCCGAAAATTTCGGCTCGGCCCGCTCCACTCCATTCCGTCCATAGTCCGCTCATCTTCGCCGCGGAGCTCCGGCTCCGAATCGGAGCTCCGCAGTGGAGGGGAGTGGTGCCAGGTAAGGCCCCCTCCCTCCTCTGCCTTACCTGCAGAGACCAAGGGGGAGGGGGGCCTTACCTGCGTCCATCCGCGGTCCCTTGGCTTCTTCAATTGAGCCCGTGGCTCAACCAGGAAGTCTGGGCCGTGCGGCCTAGACTTCCTGGTTGAGCCGCGGGCTCAATTGAAGAAGCCGAGGGACCGCGGATGGACGCAGGTAAGGGAGAGGAGGGAGGGGGGGTTTACCTGGCCCTGCCACCGTCGCGGCAGGGCCAAGTAAACCCCACTTACCTTTTTGGCAGAGCTCCGGATTGAGGCGAAGGATCCGCCTTCACCTCGACCCGCTCTGCAACGCTCCGCCGGCCCCCCAATCCTCTTCGCCTCCGCCTTAAGGGTAGGCGCAGCCCCCCGCTCCGCTCCTGCTTCTCCGGTTCGAGGAGAAGCGGAGCACATCCCTAGTATAAATAAGTTCACAAGGTGTTCACTGTTGTGTGTATGTATATATAATTTTTCTATGGTAAATCATTTCCACTTAAAAGCAGAGCACAGTCAAGTCAGGATTTGCGAGGCATCTAGTAGACGCAATGGACTATTTTTATGAGTTTACCACAGGTCATGTTCAGTTAACCAGCATGCACCAACTATTTGGGAGACTGAACCTGGGACCATCTGCATGAAAAGCAAGTGCCCTATCCTTGAGCCGTGGCCCCTCAGTAAGAATCCTAAACAGAGTGAACATAAATCATCACTCACACAAATCTAGCAATGGTAGTTTCAAATCCCTGGAATAATGAGGTGGGGATTGAGGTGCTGTTGTTTTGTTACTGGGATTGGTGCAACCCTTGCTGGAGAAGCCTGTGGGTTGGAGCCAGACTAAGTAAGTCAAGCTTTAGTCCCAGTGGGACATAAGTCAGTCATGACTAAATTGATTTCAAGGGACTAAAGGAGCCTTCCCCATCCAGCTATCATCATCATCATCATCATCATCATCATCATCATCATCTATATACCGCCCAATAGCCAAAGCTCTCTGGGCAGGTTACCCTCCAGGTACGCTCTAGATGTGTTGGACATCAATCCTCAGCCAGAAATTGCTGTGCTAGCCGGCGATGATGGGAATTGTAGGCCAACCTATTGAGAAGGCACCAGGTTGGGGAAGGCTGGATTAAAGCATGACTGGATCTAATCCTGTGCTCTTATACTATCAGAGAGATCTGACAGAGGTCAGTGGAGAAGTAGCGGTTCTGACCTGATACGGTGCAAATACGCAGTTGTGTAATTGCAAAGGAAAGAGGAAAAGCTTCCTGTTTACAACTCTGAAAATGCACACGTTCAGAAATGAGTCAAAGTACAAAGAAAAAACCCGAAAGGAACGGAGGTAATTGCCGAATAAGGGAAAATGCAGGGGTCGGGGGGGGGGGGGAATGTTCAATTTTCCACGAAGAAGGAAAAATCCTAAATGATCCAGGGCAGAGTCTGAAGGCTCCCTATGAAAGCACCCCACCACTGCAATTTTGCCCCATTACAGCAAACTGTCATGGTGTTACAGCTTCCTACTCATTTTTATTCCAAATAGCAGAGAAGCGAAGTAATGCAAACATCAAAGAAGCTAAATAACACAAACATCAGAGAAGCTAAATAACACAAACATCAGAGAAGCTAAATAACACAAGAGGAAACAAAATAACACAAGAGAAGCTAAATAACATGACATCGGAGAAGTGAAGTAACACAGCAATAAGGAAGTGCACGATCACGGTTTTCGGTGGGAACAGGTTAGGAAAAGGAGTATGGGGGTGGGGGAGGGACAATATCACAGCCAAGTCACAGAAGCCTGCCCAGGATTTAATGTGGAGAAACAGGTCACATTGCAGAGGAAGCCCCTGGGAGCCATTTTAACAAAAAAGAACGAGGTAAAGTAACTCTCTTTGGGATGGGTGAAATCAGTGAGCGCTCACTCCGCCACTGCTGCTCACCTCTGCGAGTCAAGCCACACAAGCTCTTGACCACCCATCCTGGTTTGCTGCATTAATGGCAGCTGCCATTAGTGAGGAACGGGGGAATGCCGAATTTCTGGAGGCTCTGGAAATCGCACTCCCCCCTTGCACCAGTGGGGTCCTTAAAGGTCCTATTAACTCAAGGGTTCAAATTCAGGGTGGGCGGTTGCCAAGCACTCACAGGGAGTTTGTAAGTGCTCAGATGCGGGTCCGTGCTTGTGTCAAGCACATCCGACTGGGTCCGTGAGGTCTGCTGCCGTCACGGACCCAGTCGGATGCTTGCAACAACCCTATCTCTGATACTGCGGCTTTTTGAGACAGAAGTGGTTGGTTTGGAGCATGCTGGCCACCACGTCATGTGCCACGAATGACCTCACAGCACACCCAAGCTGCAGGAAATCCCCTGTGAAGACACCCCTCTACTTGGGACCAGACTATTTGGCAAGTGGCTATTTTTTCTATGTCTCATCATAGAAAAATCCTAAGAAAACAATGATTAGCTCATTTAACAACATCAACAACAAGAAAATTTGGTTGCCATAACAAATAAAATACAATACATCAACATTTCCCAACACGTTTGAAATGTCTGGATGAAAGAAATACCTTAGTGTTGTGAAGTGTTATATTCTGTAGGACACTAAGTCTTGATAACAAAGATGAGGTTTGGGGGCCAAGCTGATCTTCTTGATCTAGCTGCAATGTTAATTTCATCATCCCTTAAATCTGATCACTCCAACTCTAGATGAAGGCCACAGCTAGACCTAAGGTTTATCCTGGGATCATCCAGGGTTCACCCCTGCCTGAGCACTGGATCCCCTGTGTGGCACTTAGATGAACAGGTTTGACCCCAGGACAATCCTGGGAAAAACCTTAAGTCTAGCTACGGCCGAAGACTCACTGCCTCAAGGCTTAACATTTCACCTTGGTGGTAAGTTTAGCAGGGTGCTGTGCCTTCAGTGTCTTGAAACATGGGCATATTTTACAGTGACATCATGCACCAGGCCACAGGAGTTGTTAGCATTTTTGGAAGGGACGTACTTGTGAAACCAGAGCAAATGGTGTTGTTGTAAAAACTGTGGATTACAACCCAATTAAATCAAATAAAAAGCAATCTGGATGCATCATTTCAGGTTCAAAGAAAAAGCTTTATTTTCCACTTCAGGTACCAAGAAATCTCTTTGCGTCAAGGTTCCCTCTCCCTTTCCAATTTAGAGGAAAAGGGCCCCCGAGTGGAAATTAGCTCCCAGTCTTATACAGGGAGGAAACATCCACACACACAATTGGCTAATAGCCCAACCCGTCATAGCTGATCCTCTTCCTTGATTTCCTGACATACCCAGATAGGGAGAGACCCCGTTGACCTTGCAATTTCTCCATTATCACATGATTCCCTTAGCAATGCATTCTGGAACATTCCTGCCACATATTCCATTGTCTTTAACTAATCCCAGCCCACCATTCCCTCCCTGGTTTCCGCCGAGCCGTGGGGAAAGGAAAAAGGTGTGTGTCTGCGCAAGCAAGCGCCTGGCGATTTTACCAGCGGCTAGGGTTTGTCCCTTACACTTGAGTAAGTGACCGCACCCAAATAAGTAAATGGGGCTTTTCTTCCCTACCTAGGAGTAGAGGGTCTACTCTACTCATCTAAAACCAAAAGATGGTGGTTGGGGAAAGGGAAGTGGAAGATGACAGGGGGAAAAGAAGGGGAGGGGGGAAATGGACGAAAGGGATCATTGGAAATTAACCAAATTTACATGACAGTGGGAGACATTGGGCTCCTCTAAACGATTTATTACATGCTCATGATTGGTCACTCATGGAATTCTGTGTGTCTATTACATGACATTATCAACAACCCAGGATGTCTCCTGCCCTTATCCCACCGGAAAATCACTGTAATAACAATAATAAAAGCTTACATGGTGTGAGGAAATAGAATAACATTCATGTTGAGGATGAACAGAGATGGAAAAAAGCATCTGTTCATATTAATGAAAGAGACATTAACAGCTGAATCCTATTCAGTCCTATGCTTTTAAAAGAACCACAGATAATATGGTACTATCTGGAAAAAGCAGGATTTTCCAATGTGTAAACTCAGCTTTGCGCAATAATTCTGCCACTAGATGGCGCTGTCTCAATGGAAGTGAATGGCGCACACAGGGGGAGGAAATATCCAATTCAAATCACATGGTCACGTGTGGCTGCCCATGTAATTGAGCCAATTGCGATCCCAGAATGAAAGTGGAAGCGAAAGCCCTGGCAAGCCAGAGGGATTTTTTTTAAAAAAACAAAAAAACGCAGAGAAGTTCAAAGACTGCACTTAAGTATGGGTGTCAGGAATCTATAGGGCCAATGGCTTTGACTGGATGGACAACTGAAATGCCCCATAAATGACAAAATAGATTTCTGGAAACTGTTTGTGATATTCCTGAGACGTAGCTTGGCGCAGTTTTGCCATAAAAGCAGCATTTACAAAGCCCCTCATGTTGTTTACATGTTAATGAAACAACTCATATTTTAGATTTATCATGGATATGGCGCCTCATTCTGAAGGCACACAAAGGGTAACATTCCAGACATAGCTCTAGGAAGTCATACGTTGTTTATTCCTGAGAAAATATTTTCCAACACGGCATTTTCAGAGTTCTGTACACATAGGTGCAACACCTAAGTCTGAGCGTTTCTTTGTTTTTCAGGCAAAACAGAGAGAAGCAACCCTCAATTTAACCTAACCCATTGTCAAGAAGAAAACTAGAGTTGTCAGTGAAGAAATAAGGTGGCATGTAATATTTTCTTAAAACAGCACAATCAACTATAAGAAATATTTGCTAAATGCTCAAAGCAAAGTTTTGAAATATTTGGTTGGTTTCAGGTTTCTATGGGCTTAAGTAAGTCCAGGCCTGCATAGGACTGGGTTGCTAATGTCACTTCCATTAATCTGAGCAGATGCAGTAAGTTCTATTTCCCATCTCTGTTCATCCTCAGCACGAATGTTATTCTATTTCCTTACATCATGTAAGCTTTTACTAATGTTACTACAGTGATTTTCCTCTCTCCTTTGAAATGTCCTAAACCACATCACATTTGACAAACCCCGTTTCAAGTCAGCAGACACGGCTTGATACCTTACTAAGCTGTCAATTGATGATACAAGGGAAGTCTCTGAATCAAAGCATTTAGATCTGTGAGCGCTCTGTTTTCATTTTGACAATACCCCCAAGGAAATGACTTCTGCTTTGTTACTTCCAGTGCCAAATCCATCACAGAGAAATTATTTTTTAAAATGTAGGAAGTTATTATGCCGAATTGTCATTAAATTGTTCTGAAAGGGGTTCCCACCCACCCAAGAACTCATAAGTATAAATGTGGGTGGTAAAAATTGGCTAAAAGCTGAAAATCGGGGACCTTTAAAAAAAGTGACTGCTAAGAGGAAACAACAGCCCACCTTTTCCAAACCTCACAAGAAGTATTTGTGCTGTGTAGCAACATTGTTTGATTTTTTATTTTTTGGATATATGCCTTAGTTCAATATGTACACTCAGAAAAAGAGATATTGAAGGTACCAAAATGATTGCTGGAATCTAGACTGAGGTCAAGTCACAGGTGAAATTGAACTCAGAGCAATGCAAGCAGCCCATTTATGCTGTTTATATGGTGTTCCTTCGTTGCCACGGGTTTTGGAGGCCGTGGCTAGACCAGGCCTATATCCCGGGATTGTCCTGGGATCATCCCTGTGCATCTAAATGACACACAGGGGATCCCGGGAGCAGGCAGGGCCGACCCCTCCATTTGCCTGGGATAATCCTTAGGTCTAGCTAAGGCCGGAGTTGCACCCAATGTAAGTCCTACCTACTGTAAGCATATTACATAGAATGGAACTTAGTTAGACTAACATTGGGAAGAAGCCTTTGTTATTCCCTTGGGATGCGACGTTCATTTAAGACATTTCCGCATCAAATCGAAGGCTATGTAATGCCTACTGCATTACCTTCTAACTAAGAGAATATACTGAGCCAGACCATTTGACCATCTACCTTGGTACTGTCAACTCCAGTCTTTCCTAACCTGGTGCCCTCCAAATGGTTTAGACTACCACTCCCATCACCCCCAGTCAGCATGGCATTGCCCACACTGGCTGGAGGTAATGGGGGTGTATTCCAGCACATCCAGAGGGCATCAGGTTGGAGAAGGCAGGTGTTATTCTATTTGGGCAATGGCTGTCCAAGGTCTCGAGCTGAGATCTTTTCCAGCCCCTTCCAGCAGAGATCCATTTAGTTGGACAGCAAGGATTGCACCTAGGAACATGAGCATGAAATACAAGCCATGGGCTTTACCACTGAGCTACTAATGTTAGGTTACAACTAGGGCAACATGATCAGGGCTAACATGGTTTTTAAGTGTACGTCTGAAACCACTGTAAAGATTATGTGCACCAAATTCATAGGCTCATGGTTAAAATACTAGACCATCAAATTAACAGAGACCCTTAACATGCTTGTTTTCACAGCAGAACCAGAATCAAGGTGTGCACTGAGATGGCTGCACATTCAATTTGAGCTTGCAAAATTGGTCCATAATTTGTATGTTTGGAGGGCTGCTGTCTAAACCAACATACGTATGTGCAAATTAAATCAACATGGTCACATTCAATTTCATATATAAGATGGTAGGGGGTTATTTAAAGCTACAATAAAGGACACATATTGCAGATTAGGAGAGGAAGAAATGCTTCCAAAAGATTGCTAGTATGGCCAGGGCTGGTGCCAGACTATTTTGCACCCTAAGCAAGGCGAGCTACTTGCACCCCGGCCCCAAATGCCAACTTCAATTCAGCTGTTCGAAGAATTTCTGAACTCTTATATTTTCCTTTTATTATGTTTTTTCTTAAAATAGCTAATTTGTATAAAACTGTGACCCTTAAAGGGCAGTACTGCGCCCCTCTCAGGTCTGCGTCCTAGGCGGCTGCCCTGTTGGCCTAATGGTAGTGCCGGCCCTGAGTATGGCTAATGAACAGAGTCAAGGAGGCTAGGAAAGATGTCCATTTAAAAAGTGTAAGTCCTGCCTGAAGTGGGGCAAGGGGAAGAGCACTCACTTCAGCCAAAGAAGTGCATACGTTTCTGTTGAAGAAAGCTAATTGTGAACAAAGATTGTCAAGGAAGTTCTGTTACTGACATTGTTCCAGCATGCTCAAGATGCTGAAGAAGACCAAGGCCTCATCTACACCAAGCAGGACTCTGCACTATGAAAGCAGTCTGAAAGCAATATATAAAAGGCAGGAGCCACACTACTGCTTTGTAGCGGTAATGAAGGGCGCTGGCAACTGTTGGGGCCCATTGACACATACCCTATGCCACTTTCATACCACTATATTCTGCTTGCTGTGGCTCCTGCCTTTTATATACCTCTGTCATACCGTTTTCATAGTGCAATACCCTGCTTGGTGTAGATTAGGCCAAAAAGTCATGGCCAGTGACTTCAGCATCTTGAGTACACTGAAACATGGCCTGTGAATTCAACAACTGTATGTTTCCAACATATGTTTCCATCTATGAACAAAATGTTCTGTCAAACAGTGGATTGTAGGAAATTGTTGCCAGGTTTATTATGTTCACAGTGTATATTCAACACATATATTCCATAAGTATTATTCTAACTTTGTGTGTGTGACGGTAAACAATGGTGGTTTAAATAGCCAACGGTTGGTTATTTAACCCACCATGGGTTATTGTGTTGTGTGGATGGAGTGTGTTTGTGTGTGTGTTTGTGTGTGTGTTGTGTTAAGTTTTTGAGTTAGACAAGCATGTGTAAAAATGTAAGACAAGCTCTGATGGATCAGCCAAAGTTTCCATGTAGTCCAGAATTCTGTTTTCAACAATGGCCAGCCAGATGCTCCTTAAAAGCTCATGTGTAGGCAATAGCCCTTCCTCTTTCTTTGCCCCCCAGCAATGGCATTCAAAGGGAGACTGTCTCTGAATCGGGAGGTCCCATTTAGCTAACATAGCCATTAGCTGTTGATAGTCTCCAGGAATTTGTTGAAACCCCAGCCACCAGTCTAGGGGGCCACTTCAGCATCCCCCCAAAAGAAAACAAAGACTTCCATAAAATGTGCACATGCTGCACATTTAGAAATAGTTAACACAATTTAAATAGAAAGAAGACTGCAACCAGATGACCTACGTGACTGCTCAGTCTGCAGCCCAGGTGCTAACTCTTGACAGGCAATGTCAAGGCCCCTCCCAGCTCACCCTTTTAATGTTTTTTTACTTAAAACTGGACTTCGGATTGGATCTAGATTTAGTCATGACTAACTTGCCCATTGATTTACATGGGTTCTCTCTTATTATTACTAAGTCTGGATCCAACTCTTGGACTCGACAGGCAGTTGAATAGAAGACATCTTCAAATAGAGGACTATCCTCTGATTGCCCTTCAAATAGAGGACACTTGGCCACTCTATATGAACACAGAACACATGGCCACCCTGTATAAACTATCTAAGCCAGTTATCATCCCCACATCTAATGACAGCAAATTCTTTAAGAAAGTACCTTTCTTTTGTCTTTCCTGAATCTCTTGCCAATCAAGTTCATTGGGTGACCCTGAGCTCTAGTACTATGGGTGGGGTGGAGTGGGGTGAGGAGGCAGACCCCCCCCCATCAGCTTTCTCCAAGCCATGCATAAAACCAATTACAGTAACAACAAAATCCCAATCCCTTTTTGTGCTTCTACGTAAGTAACATCACTTGCAGAGCTACACTGATGTAAACACACTCTGGAGTAATTGTTTTATTTTGTTTCTGGACTGCTTTGCCATGGCTGTTACTTACTACCTGCCTCTTCTCCCCTACCCAGCCTTTATTCAAGTTGGCTACAGGAAGAATTTGATTATCTACAAGCTTTTAAGGACCTACGTTCTTTCCTGTCCACAACACCCGTATCCCAAGGGCTTGAGTTCTAAATGAATTAGGCAAGGCCCTATAAATCATGATCAAATACATCGTCACCACAGTGTGCAATTCATTTTGAGCTGAGGGAAGGAGGGAGACGAAATCTGAGGAAAGACAGGATAAAAGCACCTTCCTGAAAGATTGAGTGTAGATCAGAGATTACTTGTCAACTTGAGCTGCTGGCACGTTATCTCATGCACACAGGCAACAACTAGTAGTCCTGTGAAAGTGCTTTATTCATAATGCTTAGATGTCTCCTCTAAGGAGTAGCCTTTTTTTAAAATGCCTTGTTTCTATTTATCTGAGAAGGGGGAAAGGTAACACACAATGGACCCTAAGGGGTATTATGTCTATTTCCATAAAGTTCTTACTGAACACTCGCCTTGAATTAAAATGTTCCTTGGATGAAAGCAATTAAGTGATTTGAAGAGAGGTGTCTGTGTTTTAGGTCTTTAGAAATTCTATCCCCTAAGTTTGCAAAAGTATGTCAGAGGAACAACTACAGCCCTCAGATTTTGTCAAAGGGGGAAAAGAGCCATGACACAGGAGCGGAAGCCTGTCTTTAGGTTTTGCCGTCTGCAAAACTTTCTGAAACTTGCTTATGTCAGGCCTACTTTATGATATGAGAGAATTCACAGTTCAAAGAGAGCAATTTACAAAACATACATCAAAGACTCTCCATTCCAAGTATCCAACCATAAGCTTATTACCCATAATTGTGAGCAGCTTATATTGGAGTAGACAGACATTAATATCTGACATAGCACAGACTGCTTTATAATCTTATCATGATTATGTAAACCACTCTGTAAAACAGATAGTTATTTCCATTCTACAGATGAGAAACTGAGACAGAGTGAAATATCTGCTGCACAGCTAAGCAGGAATCCAAAGCCCAGTTCTCTAGTTCAGATATTGTCTCTCCTGAGCATAGGTTGTGCTGCTTCCCAAACATCTGAGACGTGAGCGCCAGAAGATATAATGCATGGCATTGGTTCAATACGGATGTGACCAATTTTTCCACCCCTGGTTTTGAAGTAGGTGTAGAAAGCGTAAAAGAACATATAGGCCTAAGGTAGGGCTGGGCCAAAAGTTCTCCTTTTACCTCAAAGGTAGTGGCTTGGGAGGGGGTTCTCCCTGCCAGCTCTTCCCAACTTTGCTCTGCTCTGCTTCTACTGCTTCAGTGCGTTTTGTTTTTAGTGGTTTCATTCTGATGCAGAGCATAGCGGCTCAGCCCCAGGAGGTCCCTGGTTCAAACATCAGCTCCGTCACCCTTGGGCAAGCCACTCTCAACCCTTGTCCCCTGGGTCCCATCTGCAACACTGGGATAATAATACCAAGCTACTTTACAGGGCTGTACGAATTACAACATGATAATGTACATGAAACACTCTAAAGCTCTATACAAGTCCTATAATAATTATATTCCTGGTCCAGCCAGTCATTGTTCAGGTATTGGATGTGTTGTCAAACAGATGTAGCTACATACTGATGTCACAAAAAGCAAATGGAAGCTATCAAATGAGGGCAACGTTTCTTATATGGGTCTCATGTTCTTCATTGTCAAGAGATTTATTTTCAGTACTATCAAAGATGTCCTCCTTCCTCCTGGGATGTTGCGCAATGCGCACCACGTGTGGACTGAGGGGGAGGATCTTGTGAGCAGAATACCGCAAGATCCTCCCCCTCCCTCTCGGAATGCTGGGAGGTCTAGACAAGCCCATTGGCAATCACTTTGTTTCCTTATTATCACTATGCCTCTTTGGCCATTCTGAGATGGTAGGCCTGGGTCTAGATGAGCCACTTTCCACCCCCCCTCCACAGCCCCTCACTGTGGTCCACGCTCCTGCCACCACCACCTTGCTGCTGAATTCAACTACACAGTACTGACATTAAAAAAAAGGCAGTAGGAAGACAAGCTAAATTTGGACTTTCTAAGGCCTTAGCTAGACCTAAGGTTTATCCCGGGATCATCCCTGTTCATGTAAATGACACACAGGATATCCCGGGAGCAGGCAGGGACGACTCTGAGACAATCCTGGGATAAACCTTAAGGCCTAAGACCCTGTCACGGGATTCCACTGAATTTCAGCAGCAATGTTTGTTTTTACTGCTGCACTGTTAAGTTCAGCAGTGTAAGGGCTGCACAAGAGGATTGGGCAGCTGGTCATGCCATGTGGTCCATAGGCCTATCCCTGGTCTAGACTAGACCAGATTGCAGATGGGAGCTCACATATTTGAATGCTTCATACAAAATCATATCGTTCCACGTAGAAAAGTGAGGTAAAACAGTTCTAGCCTAGCCTTCTACCTTGCATCTATTTTTTAATGACTAGGCATGAGTTTTTGATAGGGGTTGGGGTGGGGTTGAAGGGGCTGTGGAAGAACATTTAGTGATCTTGGAATTGTTGTAGATCACAAGCTAAATATGAGCCAACTGTGTGATATGGCTGCAAGAAAGGCAAATGCTATTTGGGGCTGCATTAATAGAAGTATAGCTTCCAAATCGCATGAGGTACTGGTTCCTCTCTATTCGGCCCTGGTTAGGCCTCATCTAGAGTTTTGCGTCCAGTTCTGGGCACCACACTTCATGAAGGATTCAGACAAGCAGGAGCGTGTTCAGAGGAGGGCAACCAGGATGTTCAGGGGTCTGGAAACAAAGCCCTATGAAGAGAGATTGAAACAACTGGGCATGTTTAGCCTGGAGAAGAGAAGATTGAGGAGAGACATGATAGCACTCTTCAAATACTCAAAAGGTTGTCACACAGAGGAGGGCCAGGATCTCTTCTCAATCTTCCCAGAATGCAGGACATGAAATAACGGGCTCAAGTTAAAGGAAGTCAGATTCTGGCTGGACATCAGGAAAAACTTCCTGACTGTTAGAGCAGTATGACAATGGAACCAGTTCCCTAGGGAGGTTGTGGGCTCTCCCACACTAGAGGCCTTCAAGAGGCAGCTGGACAACCATCTGTCAGGGATGCTTTAGTGTGGATTCCTGCATTGAGCAGGGGTTGGACTCGATGGCCTTGTAGGCCCCTTCCAACTCTGCTATTCTATGATTCTATGATTCTATGTGCGCTCCCTCATGTAGTCTGACATAAGTCTACAAGTCAGTGAGAACTAGACCTAAGATTCAAATACTTCAGAGGCCTATGTTTTCATTTCATTTTGCATATCTAATATATGTGCAAACAAATAATGATTTAAATGTATAACTGCTGCTATAAAAACATAGTAGATAAGCCATCCAAATATTTCAAGGTGAACTTCTAACTCACAAGATGTCCATGGAATACAAACTGCATGCTTTTACATGGGTGATGCAAATTCAAGGGTCTTCAATACAGCCCTGTTCTATAAAGGAACTTATTTGAGAAAGTTCTGAAGAAGTGGGGGGGGGGGGAAGAGAAGCATTGGAATAACCTCAACATTATTAACCCACATAAAGAGCAATCAATATAGCATAAAATCAGTAATGTTGATGTTGGCATCTACCAGAAAGGAAGAGATCAAAGGCCTTTTGGCTACTTTGCTGAAAATGTTTCTTATTAGTTTGTTTGCAGAGCTTTAATGTGAGATTGCATTTACCAGCTTAGTACTGAAGCAATATTGTTGCCCTGGTCAGTAGGCCTTTTATAGTCAGTAAGTATGCTCTCATTTATTTAGCTGCTACTTTGGAACTTTGAGGCCATCATTTCCTGTAGAAATGAGGAAGTTCTCCCCTTTCTTAAGGAGTTGATATTTTAAGGAGTGAGAGGGAGTTAGGGTTATTTATCGATTTGTAAACTTTCCAGTTCAGGATGACTGGAAGAGGCCGTGTAATTGTAAACTGTGCAGAAAGGATATGGTCAGCAAATATGTTTTAGAGAAAAACAAACACTATAAGCAAAGAGGAAACCATCTGATACTTTCAAGGCACACTGATATCACCTTCATGGCATGGTGCTGTTGACCACCCCAGAGGTAAATGTGCTGTCTGCATAAGATTATCACACTGCAGCGATGTTTTGAACTAACAGTTTCTGCCAAGCAAAAAGCACAAGTGTCACACTTCTGTCCACAAAGTCTTGTTGTACACTCAATTTCTGGTACGGTTTGTGATCATGAAGTCACAGAGAAGGCCAGCCAAAACTTTGTCCTGGTTCGCACAATTAATTAACCCATGGTTTGTTAACCATGGGTTGTTTTGGAATGTGTTGGAGTGAGCATGCAGGCCTCCAACTGCTTGCCCACTTTTGCTTTGCTAAACAGTCAAGGAACACCTCATTCCTGGGTTGTTCTCCATGACATCTGAATCTGGAAATCTTGGTTGTTGAGGGAGAACCAACCTAGAGTTTTAACCCATGGTTTATTCTTGGGTTAAAACACTGGGTTGTTTCTCCCTAAACAGTCCAGAATTCCTGGTTTGAATGACATGGAGACGAACCCCAGGTTGTTTACCAAAGCGGGAGTGAGGAAGTGGTCAGAAGCCAGCACACACACTCCCAAATAACCCACGATTAACAAAGCATGGGTTGTTTAATTGAACAAACTGGATCATAGTGACATTGCCGGACAATTGTAATGCCATATAAAAGTGACAGCTCTATAGTAGCACCACCATTTTACCACCACATTGTACTTTATGCTCTACACCCCAAAAATATCCACAGGATTTGGTTCTGCTTCAATCTGCTGCACATTGACTATGCTTGTATGCACATCTGTCTAAGGTTCTTTTTTAAAAAAAGGATTACCAAACTTGTTTTGACAGTTCTAGGTATGTACTTGAACCTTCCCAAGAAGAAATCACCATCAGTGTGATGTAGTGGCTAAAGTTTTGGACTGGGAGTCGGGAGATCCGGGTTCTAGTCCCCACTCAGCCATGGAAACCCACTGGGGGACTTTGGGCCAGTCACACTCTCTCAGCCCAACCCACCTCACAGGGTTGTTGTTGTGAGGATAAAATGGAGAGGAGGAGGATTATGTACACCGCCTTGGGTTCCTTGGAGGAAAAAAGGTGGGATATAAATGCAATAATAAATAAATAAATAAATAAATAAATAAATAAATAAATAAAACATATTAAAAGAATATCTGATGCACCAAACCCTCAAATTAAATGGCACAATTTGAGAATGACAGGATATGGGGCTGTTGTTTTGTCATCCATGTGTCAGAGGAGATCTCCCTTCTGCTCAGAATGGAATTGGCCTAGTATTGACACGCTTTCCCAGTAAGCATTTGGGGGAAGGCTCACCTGAATCACAGATATTCTCTACCAGCTTATAATGTTGGTGCATGCACCTGGATAGCGCCGTATGCTTGCACATTATCACATTGCCCCCTGGGAACTGTAATTGTGGGGCGGGCGCAAGAAATAAGAGACGACACAGGTGCTGGATTTAAACTGGGCCACTTTTATTCAAGATCTGCAAAAAGGGTTCCTATCGGGCATCCAGCCAGGCCTGCATTCAGGCCTCACTAAGTAACGGGCGAGCTTTCCAGGCCCAGCGGGTGGCGCTCAGTTTCGCCGCCCTGCTGTCCATCCCCTACGAGGGGTAGGGAGACCTTCCCTTGTCACCCCCAACCCATGCCCCCCAGGCCCAAGGTGGGTGAGAGAGGTCGGCCTCAAAGGTGGTCCTTATCCCCCAGCCTGGCCACAAGGCTCAACACTGGGAGCCCTCGGGAATCACCTCTCACTGTAACAGTGCCTTGGATGCTCGCCATTGTATTCCCTCTGGATGCCCTTCCCTACCTGCTGGAATTAGGTGACCAAATTAGCTCACAGCCAAATTGACCTAGTTATACTCCCCCGCTGTCTTACAGTGTGGAGTAGGCGAAACAACTCACGTCCAATTCAGAACGTGAGCAAAAAGTTCCTACTCGGCCCCCTATTGGCAACCAACCAATTCACACTGCCTACAGGGAGGGAGGGAGGGAGCCGCAGAAGCAAGAGGGCTTGGAGGGGTGAGAGTCCTGCTTTTATAGGCCTGAAACCCCTCCCAGCCCTAGTTGCGCGAAATCCTGCCAATGCAGGATAGCCACGTCTCTTCCCTGCTCCGCCCACAAATCCCTCCCCATGCCCAGGCTTTGCCGGGCATGGCAGAATGGGCCTTGTCGATGTGATTAGTTTATTACTGTACACCTCATGGTATTGTTTTCTAAACTGCATGCTCGTTTCATAGCACATTAACCAGAGTTTCACCACAAGGAAAGAGTTAAAGAATGTCTCTGCTCCCACCTACAAAGCTGACTTAGGGTGCCTCTTCTGTTGAACGCTGAGTATGCATGTGCGGGATCTCATTTAGCATTCCAAAACCAAGAAATGATTTTTGGGAATAGCACTCAATTTGTAAACAAGCTACGCATTACTGGGTTGACAAATGCATATACCCAGCCAGGTAATTACAAACATCGACACCATCACTAAACAGGAGAAGAGCGTACTCTGCCCTGTCAGGCATTCACCAGGGGTCTGTCTTCATGGCTCTGCTTCACTGCTTCTTCTCCCTGAAGCCGTGCGGTATTGCTGCTGTGTGGTTGGGGCTGGAAATTCTTCCAGGTGGCTTGCCAGCGTGTGGAGGCCTCAGGTAAGTCCCACAGGTCAATGGGCAGGTGAGTGGGGGATGAAGTAGTGGCTGGGAGAGGGGGGAATCCAATGAACTCCGGGTTGGCCTCATGCCCATTTTTTCCGGGCACTGGCAGAAAAGCCTGAAATTATGATACTGAACAAGAAAGTTTTAGCGAGCATATGCTCTGCACGAGTCAAGCTAGTTATGTATAATATTTACTAGGAGTGTGGAACCATGGGAGGGGGGGGCAGAATTGGGAGGAGAATGTTGCACCCAGGGACTGGAGCCAGGCAAGAGATTTGGGGGTGTGGAAGAAAGAGATGAGCAAATCCAGATGAGCAGTTGCAGATTGCATACATGCACTCAGCCATCAAACAGATGGCCGTGAATGCCTTGAAGGGAGGGGAGAATGTATGAACTAGTTTAGAAGGACAGCCAGCATTCAATAATAACAATAACTGGAGAAATGCATTCACTTCTGCATGCTGCCATTTTCTCAATTTTTTACACATTCGTTGTGTGAACACTAGGATTCCAGTGCGCTTGCGGAATGTCACACTCCTAAGAATAGGCTTAATAAGGAAACAAATAAGGCCAACAAAGGACATCGGTCGCTCCAAACATTTGCATCTGGCAGGCGTGATTTTGGAAAGAATTATCCAGCCAATCTCTTGCCTTTGAAAAGTGATGTTATTACAATGTCCAACATGAAGCCTCTATTTCTAAAGTACACTAGATTAATAGGGTCTTAAATTGAAACCACGTTGGCTCAGAGGTAATAAAGCATGTTTGAAGCAACCCCTTCACTTAAAATGAAAGCATTCTTTATGCAACCCACTACAATACAATGCAGCACAAGCCTTGCTCTTTGAACCGCTGCGCCTGTCTAGAAAGCAAACGTGGCCATAGAAAGCACTCTTAGAGCCCCTGACGGTGGAGTGACATTCAGAAGGTGCTTTCACGGGAGATATTTACTGGGTTTGACTGGGTTCAGACAACAAGATAGTTTAAATAGTTGACGTTTGGTTATTCAACCCACCATAGATTATTGAGTTGTGCGGAGGGAGTTTTTAAACCAACGGCTGAAATAACCAATGCAAATAATCAATGCTGTGCAGATAACGCCATTGGTTATCGTATTGTGTGGAGGGCACAGTTGATTATTTCCTCAGCCACTGTTGGTTATTTCGTCAGCCACAGAGTCGCAAGGCAAGAGCAGTCAAAGCAGTGGCTTGCCGCTCTATTCCAGCTGGCAGGATAGCTTTTCGGCAGCAATGGCAGATGGGATACTAGCAGGAGGACTGGAAGGGGGAGGGGGGATGATTGAGTCAACTCAGCATGGACTAATAGTCAACTCTATGCTGATCCTAATCCACACTATGGTTGATTATTATCATGTTTTGTAGGGAGTTCAGACACTTCTTTCAATCTTCTTCACAGTTTTTCCTGACCCAATTGGGTATAAGCCAAATGTGGGCAGCCATTTTTCCACATGTAGTGGCAGAAATTGGGATCATGCCAAGAGGCAAAATAGGTCAGCCTCTCTCCTTCAGGCAGGCAGCATCAGCATAAGGCATCATGGACAGTCTTTCAACCTTGTAGGCCACATCAGCATGAGGTCACAAATGGCCGCTCTCTCTCCTTCAGGCAGGCAGCATCAGCATGAGGTCATAATGGCCAGTCTCCCTCACTGAAGCAGGCAGCAGCATATGGGCCCAATGACTCCATCTTTCTCTCAGAGGCAAACAGAAACAGAAAGTCTGGCAGCCATGGGCTCTTTCTCATTGAGATGGACACTTGCTGGAACAGGTGGGCACAGTCTCTCTGTTACTGAAGTGGACACCACCCTTGAGTGTGCACAGTAACTTCTAGTATCTCTTTAATTGAACTTGGCAGGAGCATTTGAGCAGAGAAGCAGCAGGCAAGGTACTTGGCAGCTGGGTACTCAGCTATTTCATGGCTTCTACTTCCAGCAAGCACCCAAGGGTGGGTTGACATCAACAAAGGTTAAGATCAGTGGTGCAGGTAGGGAATTTTAACCAAGGGCTTATGCCTCCCTCCTCCACCCATGTTTTAGATGTGTATTACTTCTGTTGTAAAGCTCATAACCAACATTTCTCTTCCCCTCTGCCGTTTCATGCCTTCTAAGTTAGGACAACAACAACTCAACTGTTTGCCAACCTTGACTGAAACAAAGACTGACTTGACGTTGAAGGTCACGATGTCTGCATGGTCAGAATCGTAAGATGAAATGGGGGAGGAAGGTTTGTAGACGTTCAAAATTGGCTCTACCAGAAGATGTAAGAGTTTCAGGTTTCACCTGGTCCCAATCTAAGATGGCGGATTTAGTGCAGAGAGAGAGCACATCAGGGTGGTTTGGGACAGATGATGCTGTTGCCAATCCACAGCAACCCCGCAGTTTCCCTCTGGGAAAGGCACATTTCCAGGAAAATCCGTTTAGTGCATCTTTAGTGCATCCTTAAATGTGGCTTCTCCTCAGACTGGAGTAGCACGAGCGGTTCGGGGGGCTTCGTCTCCCCTTAAGGCAGAGGCGAAGAGGATTGGGGGAGCCGCGGAGCGTTGCGGAGCGGATTGAGGTGAAGGCGGATCCTTCGCCTTGATTCAGAGCTCCGCAAAAAAGGTAAGGGGGGTTTACTTGGCCCTGCCGCTGTCGCGGCCGCCCATGTGGCGACGGCGGCAGGGCCAGGTAACCCCCCTCCCTCCTCTCCCTTACCTGCATCCATCCACGGTCCCACGGCTGCTTCAACTGAGCCCGAGGACTCAACCAGGAAGACTAGGCCACAGTTGCAGAGCCAGGTAAGGGGGAGGGGGGTCTTACCTGTGTCCATCCCGGCTCATCTCAGCTTCACTAGAGCTCGCGGCTCAATGAGGAAGTGTAGGCCGCAATCGGGGCCTACAGTTCCTGGTTGAGCCACGGGCTCTAGTGAAGCTGGGATGGGCCAGGACGGACACAGGTAAGGGGGAGGAGGGAGGGGGGCCTTACCTGGTGCCACTCCCCACCACTGCGGAGCTCCGATTCGGAGCTGGAGCTCCGCAGCGGAGCGGAGTGGCCCCTAGGCGGATCAAGGCGGAGCGGAGTGGGCCCGATCTGCAATTTGTGGATCGGGCGCGAAGAGGATCGGGGGGTCCGTGCACACCCCTAGTGGCTACCACACAGTTCTGCAGCATGTCCCCTGTTCCACCCTCCCCCCGCGTTATATCTTGGCCGTGTCTCTGTGACCTGGCTGTGACCAGACAGTGATGTAGTCAAGGGGTGGGGCTGCCCCCTTCCCCCTCCATTCCGTCTTTCCCCCCATTTGCAGTAGGGTGCTTTCGGACACAGGCTTCCTTTCCCACTTTGCACTACTTCCTGCTGTTTCATCCTTTCACTATATCGCAGTAGTGCTGATTTCCTATTCACAGTATGCAGCCTGTATTTCTCATTCATAGCAGTACAGCTGCATTGTTTCAACCATTCAGAATAGCGGAATAGCCTCCTCACCCATTCACAGTATGCCGCTTGTATTTTCCATTCGTAACAGCACAGTGTCTTTTCATCTTTCGCCATATCCCAATGGTGGATAAGAGGGGAGAGGTGGAGGGTAAAGTACAGCAGCTTAACTCAGTGCTTCCAGTTAACTTCCCTGAGCAGGGGAACATGGACAGGGGGAAGGAAGAAGCCCCTCTCATTTGCTGAGCAGCACCAAAAGGGTTGATGATGTTCAGTTCTATTCTGCCCACCTAACCCCAAAGTCGAGGTGGATTTTTTTTCAAGTGCTGTGTGACCTGTGAAAAGGAGTCTTTTAGGTAATGTATACGCCACCTTTCTTGCTCCATGTGCCCCTGATGGACCAAAGCGATTTCATGAAAATGCAGATATAGCCAGAGAGTGATTCTCATTCCATTTCCATGTAGATTGGTCCCTGGAACTGCCCCTAGGACCACTGAAGAAAGAAAGAAAGAAAGAAAGAAAGAAAGAAAGAAAGAAAGAAAGAAAGAAGCAACAGTTGATTTTTGAAACAATAAAATCCAGCTGTTATTCAGAACCGTCCTCCATTCTGGGTGAACCACATAGGTTCCTTGATTGGGGGAAAACAGAGTGAAGCTAGGCCGTCTTTATATTAACAAAGCTAGAGATTATTGCTCTCTATTGCTCAAACTGTATCGAATTTTAGATTGTAAGCTCACAGCAGTCTTTTTGTTGTTGCTCTGGAAAGTACAATGCACATTAATGGTGTAATAGTAATAATAATAATGATGATGATGATGGAGGAGGTGAACATATGAACCAGTGTTTGCACATGAAGTCTGTTGACATGGTTGAAGCCATATGTGCATTGCTTGAAGAAGAGCATCTATGATCACACAACTGGTGGAGGCAACATAGACAATTCCCATATAGAAGCACACGTATATACAATCAGTGCCTCTGCAATAGGGTGACCATGTGGAAAGGAGGACAGGGCTCCTGTAACTTTAACAGTTGCATAGAAAAGGGATTTCAGCAGGTGTCATTTGTATGTCTGCAGCACCTGCTGAAATCCCATCTTCATCCCAACAGTTAAAGCTGTAGGAATCCTGCCCTCTTCTGTATCTGGTCAAGAGGGCAGGGCTCCTGCAGCTTTAACTATTGTGATGAAGAGGGAATTTCACCAGGTGCTTCATGTATACAAATGACACCTGCTGAAATCCCCTTTTTTTACACAACTCTGTGTGTGTGTGTGTGTATATATGTGTGTGTGTATATATATATATATATATATATATATATATATATATATATATCATACAAAAATAATAAACAGAAATAGAAATAAAAATACAAACAGTAATAATTATCCCACCCTCCTCCTCTCATAGGAAATCAATGATACTATTATATCTATTACAATATAGATCTATTACAATATATGCATATATAAATATACAAGCACATATGTATCATTCATCTCTTAAACATTTTTTTTGTAAGTCAGAAAAATAAAAAAGAAGATTTTTAATCTTCTTTTTAAAATCTTTTTAATTAAGATTTTTAATCTTTTTAATCAAGTTAACCCAACACAAAGGATTTATCTTTCATTATGTCAACCAAGAGGATTTGAATTCTTTTGGATTTTTGGGGGGAATTTTATACAACTGTTTATACAACTGTTAAAGATATAGGAGCCCTGTCCTCCTTTCCATATGGTCACCCTACTCTGCAGGATTGTTCCAAGCAGTGAGCCTGCCACTGGCTCTATACACTTCTGCTGGGGTCTGCATAGGGGCTTTTCAAGATGAGACCCAGAGCTAGAGTCCTGGCAGCTGAAGCATAGCACCAATCTATGTACTAGTGATCAAAGCTACCAGTAAACTTACAAAACCAAAACAGATAGAGTAGAACACTTGTACCTCAAAAGAGGGCTAGATCTACACCTTGTGTCAAATCATTATGGATGTGGAATCAAAAGCTGGATCTTACACTATAAAAGCGGTATACGGAATGTGGATTATGCCCCAACAGTTATCAGTGCACTTCAATAGTGCTATAAAGCAACAGTGGAGATCTAGTTGAAGCATCCCTAAAGTCACCGTGCAGTGGGTCAATAGTAGGGGCCAAGATAGATCCTCAAACACAGGGCTCTTTCGGTAGTCTTCATTCCCTCTCAGATTACTTGAATCGCCACTGAACTGAGTCCAAAGTGGTCACATGGAATGGTGCACAAGTGAACTTCTGCAGGCACTTGAGAGAATGACATGCCGGCCAACTGTTGACATGCCAAAGACCAGTGAAGAAAACAGTCATGTCCTTTACTAATCAGACTCTCTATAACACATCCTCGCAGAGATGATATCAGCTAGTGGCATCTGCAAGGCACTTTGAACATACCACGGCACTTCAAGAGATGAAAGCGAATGTACGATGTGTGAAGCACCAGAAGGAAGCAGAGGCCAGGGGGGATTCCACATGTCGTACTGAGGCCGCTTCCATGCGGCCCCAGTGCGACCCCAAAGCGATCGTGTAACTTGCCTGGTGAAGAGACGAGGAAGAGACCCACCGGCGGTGGCAAGGACGCCTCTTCCTCGTCTCTTCGCCAGGCAAGTTACACGATCGCTTTGGGGTCGCACTGGGGCTGCATGGAAGCGGCCTCAGTACGACGTGTGGAATCCCCCCAAGTCCACACAGCACGCTGGAACTTGCCAACAGACAACCTGTAACTGAAGACGACAGCTTTGTCCATAGACAGAAAAGGCTAAATTGAAGAGGCATGCGGTGGAGTTAAGGGATACATCTGCTGACCGGGGCTCTTGCCTACAAAGAACTTTGGAAATAACCAAACACCGAGAACAGCAGGTTATGACACCCAGGCAAACATCGAGGGGTCCCGAAGGCCAGGGGAGTAACGTGTGTGTGTGTGTGTGTGTGTGTGTGTGTGTGTGTGTGTGTGTGATGACTTGCAAAGACTTCTAAGCAGTTTGTAAATGTGACACTGGAAGAAGGGCTGCTGTTCAAAAACTTGTTGGGTGCAGAGAAGCCCTCAGACATGCCTAATTGAGCTCTGTATTGTGGCCAGGGATTTGAAGAGGTTGTTTAAAATGCAGACAAAAAATAAAAATCAATGTAGCGTCAGCCATCACAAATCTATGCAACTTACAAAACACCCACCTACCCATAGAACTTGGTAAACTAAACCTCTGATCACAGGCCTTCCAGTTTTCTCTTCTCTTTCTTTTCAGACAGGCATCAGTGATCACGAATTCAGAGATCTTTGCCTTCAGAAATATGAGATCATTTGCAGAAAGGAAAGGTTGTTATGCAATATGACAACCTTGCCTCTGTCATCCTTTCCCCTCAGCCAGAGGACCTCACATCTACTTCAGTCCTGTGTTGAAGCTTTTCCCCAGGACCGTAGGCTTGCTGAAATGCTTTTCTTGTTGCCAGCATAAGAGCAACAATGCCAGAGATCTAATCAGGTGGTGACACAAAAGACTCTTAAGAGATGTTATGTACATGGAAAAGGCTAATTCTACGGCCTTTCGTGCCAATTGGCTCTTTAGAAGCAGAAATGTAAGGTTGGAAGGCTAGGCCTTAAAGGGACCTGATGTTCATTCTACTTTAAAGCTGCAATGCTGTGGACACTGACCTGAGAGTAAGTCCCACTGAACTTAGACCTGTGAACAGAATGGGGTGGGAGAGAGTCATAGAATAATATAATCATAGAGTTGGAAGGGGCCTATAAGGCCATCGAGTCCAACCCCATGCTCAATGCAGGAATCCACCCTAAAGCATCCCTGACAGATGGTTGTCCAGCTGCCTCTTGAAATTCCCTCTTCATCGCAACAGTTAAATTTGCAGGAGCCCTGCCCTCCTGACCAGATACAAAAGAGGGCAGGGCTCCTGCAGCTTTAACTGTTGTGATTCACTTTTCAATACAACCATTAAAGATACAGGAGCCTTGTCCTCCTTTACCCTGGATCTTAAAGGGATTCAGCTGGTGTAATTTTGGCATTGTGCTTGTGATTTCTCATTCCTCCTCCCCCCCCACCTTTGTTTCCTACACACACACACACACTCTTAAGAACTTTGTTAATCGATTACTACTTTCAACTGGAAAGGAAAACGTCCTACTCCAGGCTATACCGAACACATGATATTGCTCATATTGAAGGAATACAGAATGTAAAGGCAATTGATTCCTATTTCTCTAACATGTGACGTAACCACTCTTTGTAGGGCACAAAGGACTATAACGTATTTTCATGGGCTTTAAATATATCTAATCCTGGCATTTCTGTTCAGAAATCTCAGTTTTTTACTTATGGCTTATTTTTCTTCTTAGTACTGTCAGGCACATTATGTTTGAAATACACAGTTGATTTGGAAATATATTCTGGGTAGTTCAACTACCTTTTCCTATCACAGATTATCTCCACTTGTTAACAGGGAAGTGGCTTTAAGGAGGAATGTGCAGTAACCTGCCTTTCTGAAGAAAGGTTGCTAATTACAAGTTTAATTCTGCTTTGTTTTGAAGAATCCAGGTGCCCAATCTTTTTATGATAAACACAACAAAGCTGAATACAGGTGTGTGTTGGCAGACAAGGTGGCTCAGCTGGCAAGGTGCCGATCAGGTGGTTCAAACCTGATATTGATGAATCACTTGAAATGACATAATGCGAGAGGAATTTGCTTTGGTCAACATCAAGAGTGCCAAAACAGCCCTATATATAAATTTGAGCCTTATATGGCAGGAAGGGAGGAAGAAGGTTAGAGTGTGCTGTTCTGTTTGGGTGAAACAAGATCTTTTTTTGGAAGTAATTAATCTTAGGGCCTTATTAGACCTGCCGGCTTACGCCGGCAGGGAGGCGGGGCCGAGGCGTGCTAACGTTAGCGTGCCTCCCCCATGCTTCCACACGCACGACGCGCAGGGACGTCGAGTCCCTGCGGCGTCCGCCATTTTTGTTTGTTTGTTAAAGGGGCCGGGTGTGGCCCGAAGACGTCGGAGAAGGTAAGGGGTTTTTTTTGGTTATTTTTACGGGGGGGGGGAAGGGGCAAAGGATGGCAGGGTGGGTGGCACGGGGTGAGGGCGGGTGAGATCGCGCCGCGCGCCGCCCGAGCAAGCAGGCGAGTGGCACTTGCCTGGGCAATGCCTGGCATGGGGCGGCATTGCCCGGGCAAGCGCCGCTCACCTGCTTGCTCGGGCGGCGCGTGGCGCGATCTCCCCCCTCCCCCCGTGCCTCCCACCCTGCCATCCTTGCCCCTCCCCTCTCTTTCCCCCCCCCCCCGCCGATGGGCACAGCGCTTCTATGAGCACTGTGCCAGGTCCGTGGTTTTTCGCGGCTCCTCGCGAGTAAGCGAGGAGCTGCGAAAAGCCGCGGAAGTCTCCACACTTCCCCCAGCCCCGGCCTGAGGCCGGAGCTGGGGAAAAGGCGCGCCATAAGCGCATTCGCTTATGGCGCGTTGGAGGAGGCCTCAGCGCGGCTTGCCTCCGGATTCCCCTGTGCGTCATCTGGACGCACAGCAGGGAAATCGGGTCAGAAGGCGCGCTAAGGCCTCGTCTAGGAAGGCCCTTATTTTCTAAACCAACCCAATACAAGGCAGCTGGGAGTTTGCCCATCTCTCGAAGCAGCAGATTTCTTCGTGGTACCCAAGATTTCAATGGTTTGGTCCATCATGACTAAGAATAGGGCCTTTAGTGTCATAACACCCACTCTCTAGAACAGCCCACCACCACAGGTTAGGCAATTCTGGTTTCCATGCCTACTAAAAATGTAATGTTTCCAACAGGTGTTCCCAGGAAGGCAACTTTGTTCTCCCTACATCGCTTAGAAATGACTTTAATATTAGCGATTCAAAAATATTGTTAAATAAATAAATAAATCCTATGGTTTTTTTTTTAAAAAATAGTTAATTGCACCTATTCGGGGTGTGTGTGTGTGTGTGTGTAAATTGGATTGGAACCAAAGCACTGGAAAGGTGGGATTGACCCTTACCCCCAAGCTACGAACATTCTCCTTCAAGGGAAGTGCAACCTTATCCAGAACAGGTTGAACACCCTCTATCTGGTCAGCAGAACCACCCACTAACAGCATCTCAGTCTTGTCTGGCTTGAGCTTCAGTTTATTAGCCCTCATCCAGTCCATTGTCACGGCCAGGCACTGGCTCAGCACATCCACAGCCTCACCTGATGAAGATGAAAAGGAGAAATAGAGCTGTGGGTCATCAGCATACTGATGACAACGCACTCCAAAACTCCAGATGACCGCACTCAACGGTTTCATGTAGATGTTGAACAGCATGGGGGACAAGACTGACCCCTGCAGAACCCCATACTGGAGAATCCACGGGGTTCAGCAATGTCTCCTAAGCACCACCTTCTGGAGCCGACCCGTCAAGTAGGAGCGGAACCACTGCAATGCAGTACCTCCCACTCCTAACTCGGACAGTCGTCCCACAAGGATACCAAGGTCAATGGTATCGAAAGCCGCCGAGAGATCAAGGAGAATCAACAAAGTCACACCCCCTCTGTCTTTCTCCTGACATAGGTCATCATACAGGGCGACCAAGGCTGTTTCCGTACCAAAATCAGGCCTGAAACCCGAGTGAAATGGATCCAGATAATCGGTCTCATCCAAGAGTGGGTGGACATGGGACTGGTGTGAGTGCGGTGGTGGTGCGTGCGTGCGTGCGTGGGAGTAGGAAACCTGTAAATGGGGTCAGTTGAATTAGATGGAGTAATTTGTTTGGTTTAGGCAGTAAAGCTTCAATCCTCAAAGCCTTCTGCAGCACGAGCCCATTTGATTCAAGAGAGTTTGTTGCCAATGTAGGACTTTGAGGACTCAGCTGGTAACTGACGGATGCAAGGAGGCAGTACGTCTATTGTGTGCATAAAATGCAGTAGATGGCCAAGACAAAACAACAACATATCTGCTAGCAGAATAGCAAAAGTTCTTTGCCTTACAGGCCTTTGGACTCAAGTGTAATGAAAGAGAATAAGCCTCCATTGTTATGTCTAAGCTCAGCGCTCTGCTTTGTTCCTTCCCTCCCCTCCCCACTGCCCCGCTTCAGCACTACGGTAACATCATCTTGTCAGTCCTGAGACATGTTGGCCTAGTTCACAGTCACTGATGGATATTCAGCCTGTGAATGTACTAAAATGGCTTGTTTCTGTTGATATATGTCTTTGTAGAATCCTGTAATGGAAGAGCAAATAAAAGGAAACTTTCAGCAGTACCGATTTTCAGCCAAGTCCAAGTTTTAACTCCTAAATGTCCGGACGTGGTACTTAAGATTTCTTTTTATCCTTTGTCAGGTATCTAACTCAAGAAAAGGACTGTGTTAAGATATCCTGGAGCTGATACTGACTTGTGGGGGGGGGGGGATAAAAATGGGTGGGGGAAGAGTGCAAATGTCTATTCTTGGATGTGTTCAAGATTAAATTGTGCACACACAAAAACCCTCCCCAAAGCAGTGGGTTTTAAGAGCATTCGCTGTTGTTCTTCCAAAGAAGCAGGAAAATATGTGACTTTGCAGAATAATCCCATGTGATCCAAAGCATGGATGGGGGGTGGGGCAGGGTTGACCCTGACCACCATCTTCCATCTCCTTCATGACAGTACAGGCCTGCACTGACATATGATGGAGATAAGTTGGTTGAGGGGAAAAACACCACGAAAAGGCTATAAGAAAAAGAGGCTACAAGCTCTGGTGCTAAGAAGTAATTATAAATTTAAAACTGTGGTTTTGTAAAAAATATCCAAAAGGTTTAAAATGTATAATTACTTCAAAAAGTAATTTATTTCGTTGTACAGCTCCTGACGAAGGATCTCCGGGTCCGAATAGTTGAGCGTTGTACAAGTTTGGTTGAAAGTTTTTTTGAACATTTTTATATTTTTATATTTCGGATAAAAATAAAGAAATTTCTTTTTACATTTCTTAGCACCAGAGCTTGTAGCCTCTTTTTCTTATATAATGGAGATAAGCCAGAAACGGGCATGTATTACTTGCTTTCTGTCGCACAGAGTTATTTTCCAGGCATGCTAGACAAGCATTTTATAGCACGCTTATGACTGGCCACTCATGGATCTTTGTGGGTTGTTTTGATGACGCAGCAATCCTCCTGCACGTCTCCAGCTACTTCTGTTATTTTTCCCGCTACAAAATAAGACCTGGAAAATCCGATTCTTCATGTGGTTGGAAAAACAAGTCACGCCACTTTCCTAATTTAAATTGCCTATATTGCAATGTTTCCTCAAACTGAGGTGAGAGTGTGTGGGGCTCCATGAAGAAGTGGGACCTTCTAGAGGGAAGGGTAGGACACAAGGATGGTGAGGTAGTTTACATAGCTGCTAATTAATTGGCTCATGAAAAGACTGAAGTTTCCCAAAGTAAGGGTTGCAGCCTGGCTGCAATTATTCATGCTCTGGTAGCATCTCATTTAGACTACCGCAATGTGGTACACATGGAGCTACCTTTGAAGACTCCTTGGAAACTTCATTTGAATGAAGCACATCTTGCTTGTTTTGAAAGAACTGCACTGGTTGGTGGCCTATTTGAATACCATTCAAAATGCTGGTTCTTGTTTTTCAAGCCCTAAATGGAGCAGGACTTGGATATTTGAAGGACTGCCTCCTCCTGCATGGAACTGCCCCAGTATTTAGATTGTCACCAGAAGCTCTTTTCCATGTACCTCAGTCTTCTGAAGCAAGGCAGGTGGAGACCAGTGACCGGGCTTTTTCAGTTGTGGTGCCCTGACTTTGGGAGTGCTTCCAGATGCGAGGGCTCCTAACACTGCCAATGAGAAAGCATTATGCAGCTGGTCCCCCCTAATGGATTTTCTGCACCAAGAGAAAAGATGGGATGTGTGATGGGCAACCACAAGAGGGTTACAGGTGGAAGACAAGTCTACAGCCTCTGTGAAATTCCGTGAATGTAGCAGAGCAATTGAGCCATGAAAGCATCGTCTACAGCCTTGAACACCTTCCCTTGGCACTGACTACTCTAATAACTTCTCTAAACAGAACTTACAGATCTGTTTAGAGCAGAGGTGCAGAATCGCTTCCAGCCTGAGGGCTGAATTCCATTTTGGAGAAGTTCTCGGGGGCCACATTCCAGAGGTGGGCGGGGCTGAAGGCAAAAGGGCGGGGCAAAGGGGTGGGGCCAAAAGTACCAGCATATTGTAGCTTAAAGCTCTTACTGACTCTTATTTAGCATTTATTTAACATTTAAAATGGGGGGCGGAAGCTGCACAAAAACTGGGAAACCACCACACAGTTGGTGGTTGTCAGAAAGGGGGTGTGGCCAGGAGAAGGGGTGTGGCCATGTGGAGAACCCCGGAGGGCTGGACTGGAATCCCAGGAGAGTCAGATTTCATCCTTGGGCCTTAGGTTCTATGTCACTGTGTTCAAGTGTGCAGTACTCTTCACCTGTACTGTTTTTATGCTGATTCTGCCCATTAAATTGTTTACTACTACAATTATTTTATGTCTTTTTTTTTTTAATGATACATTTTATTTTTGCTGTTTTAAGTTGTAAGCCTTTGGGTTGAAGAGCAGGCTGTGACATTTTTAACAAACAGACAGACCAACCCCATCGGAATTGCTGGGGTTGTGAGTCCCCAACTTCTGTGGGTCTACTTACCTCATCCTGGAGATGGGGCAGAGAAAGTGTACATGAGCCAGTGGGGAGTATAAGAGTTGAACAACAGGGGGAACTAGTCTAAACAACCATTTAGAACAAGGCAGATGATAAAGTAGGTTTATAGGTGCGGGTGTTGACACTGGGAAAGTGATATATTCACTCGGTTTTCTGATAGGGCGTGTTTAGACTTGGTATGGCAGAATCAGGGAGTCTTGAGTTCATCAAAGTTCTCCGGGTTCCACTTTGAGCATCCTTGTGAGTTTTTGGTTGTTATTCTGGGGAAAGTGCACACCTGGGGGCACATGTTTAGAGCATGCACCCAAATGTGCACTTTCCTCCCATTGACTAAAACGCAAAAAATCATGTTTTCCCCCATGTGCATTTTTACAATGCACATTTTTCTAACAAATGTCATTTCGCAAACGCGATAGCAAGGTCAGGAATATGCAAACTTTGCCTGAACAGGGAAAAGTTCTGGTCAAAAACAGATCAAAATGAAATTCTCGTCATCCCTTCTTAAGATCTGGGGAGCACCATGTCACACAGGGACCAGATTCACATTATAACGGGAGGAAGCCAAGGTGGCTTATTTTCCTTCCCTGCGTTTGCAGGTCGTGAACTGCCTAATTAGCATAATTACCTTCACTCAGCATGAGTTGTCATAATGTCTGAACCCAGCAAAGGTGGACAGCAGGGATAGTTTAGCCATGAGCTTTACAAAAGGCCTGTTCCTGGTGGAGGTGAAAACTGCTAGAACTGGTAGAATTTGCTTGCCTTCTTGGCCTTTCCGTGGGGGCATGGCTTCAGGGATTGTCATGATGCATGCCTGCACTTCAAAATTTACTGCTACACCACTGGCGATCAATAGCTGAAATGGGACAGAAAAAGGGTTTGCAATTCTTAAGAAGGAAGCCTGGAACCTTCTTTAAATACAAGTAAAAACTACAGGCCAATTGTAGAAATATCACAGAGATTATGAAAGCGCCCCCAACATCTCTCTTCCCCAGTTAGAACATCAGGAATTCTGAACTCGAGCCAACCTGATCAGGACACACGACTTACATTTCTTACTTGTGTATCATGCTCTAGACATCTAGCATTGACAGATTACATTCTGAATCTGTTTTTATGATTATTACAGTCGCCTCAGAGATAAAAGGGCTCTTGTGCTATATACTGTACAAACAGTGCCTGCCCCAAAGACTTTGCCGTCTAGGCATATAATGCAGACAAAGGGCCCATTGTCACCCTTGTTTTGACAGAAGGGGAGCCGAGGCCCCAGAGCAATGAGGTGAAGAATTCCGAGATGATACTGCCAGCCCTGCTCACCCCCACAACCCTGGTCTATGAAGCACATGGTTTGAATAAACAGAGCTCATGGAGATGCTGAAGGACAGAGCGTACCCCCACCCCGGTCAAGCCTGGAAGATCAGAAATATACTTCAGCCAAAGACTGGTCCACCATGGCTGTTGATAAAGGCAGATTAGTATAATAGAATCATAGAGTTGGAAGGAGCCTATAAGGCCATCAAATCCAACCCCTTGCTCAATGCAGGAATCCACCCTAAAGCATCCCTGACAGAGGGTTGTCCAGCTGCCTCTTGAAGGCCTCTAGTGTGGGAGAGCCCACAAACTCCCTAGGTCATTGGTTCCATTGTCATACTGCTCTGTGAAGGTGCATAGATACACTAGCCCAGACTTCCTCAACTTGGGCCACAGCTAGACCTAAGGTTTATCTTGGGATCATCCAGGGTTCGCCCCTGCCTGAGCACTGGATCCCCTGTGTGTCACCTAGATGAACAGGTCTGACCCCTGGACGATCCAGGGATAAACCTTAGGTCTAGCTACGGCCTTGGTGTCCTCCAAAAACCCCAGGATTCCTGATGATTGGCTATGCTGGCTGAGGCTGATGGGAGTTGAAGTCAAATCATCTGGAGGGCACTAGGTTGGGGAAGGCAGCACTAGGCAGACAGAAATGTTCTCAATGAACTGCAAGGTAGTAGGGCTGGTTCACACGTATCGGTGCATCACTTGATTTCCCTACTTTTCATTACCAGGAGCTGAGGCATCCAAGACATTGTTGCACTGAGCAGAACTAAACTGAGCCCTCATGTACTAGCATAGCCAATGAGGCTACATCAGCTCTGCTGTCTCACCGGAAATAGGGCAGCCTGGGATTGCCTTGACTGTGTAGATTCTCTGGAGTTGGGAGTTTGGGCTGTAGGGTGACAGAGCTGTCTTATGAACTCTTGAGTTTCCTGTGGGGTTGTCTTCATTCTTCAAGTGGGTCCAAGAACCTCATAATCATAATGGGGAGGGGGCTTGTCCCAGGCACGCAGAGAGTTTGGGAAGAGCTGTCTCCCCCCAAAACATACATAGGCAACAATTGGGTCATCTTTGGACACTGAGGCCATAGCTAGACCTATGGTTTATCCCAGGATTGCCCTGGGGTCAAACCTGTTCATCTAAGTGCCACACAGGGCATCCAGTGCTCAGGCAGGGATGAACCCGGGATGATCCTGGGATAAACCTTAGGTCTAGCTACAGCCTGAGTTTGGTTTAGGACAGCCAATTGCGAATTGCCAAAGAAGAGGACATGCATTATCCCCCAAAAGGGTACATATTTGCATAACATTTGTCCATACGACTTTATATGTATAGATGCAAATTTAGAAATCACTATTATTATTGAAATAAAAATACAATACATCTGACTACGGCCTAATCTACACCATGCAGGATATTGCACTATGAAAGCAGTATATAAAAGGCAGGAGCCACACCGAGCAGGATATAGCACTATGAAAGGGGGATGTGTAAATGGCCTTAGCTAGACTGGGCGAAATCCAGGGGCAAACCCCAGGATTGTCCCTGTGCATCCACATGATGCACGGGGGATCCCGGGATCAGGGAGGGATCATCCCTCCCTTGCCCCAGGATCTCGCCCTCCCTTTTGGGCCCACTTTTTCCGCGGTCCCGGGCTGAGCCTGAGCCTGCGGAACGTGTGGCCCATTGCTGCAGTTTCACCCAGCTCCGTGCAATTCCTCACGCAGAGCCAGGAACACTGCACCCATCGGAGGTGGGGTGGGGGGAGCGGGAAAAGTAATTAAAATTAAAAAAACACCTTACCTTTAGCGCACAAGTATTGGTGCGCGCCTTCCTCTTTAAAAAAAATGGCGGGCACTCCTCCTGAGGTCGTCGTGCCTCGTGTAAATGGAGGAGGGATCTCGCATTAATCACAATGTGAGGTCTTCCCTCCTCCGTCGCGGACTACGAGGTAGGTCTAGCTAAGGTCAATGGGTCCCAACACGAATACTGCCATAAAGCGGTAGTGTGGCTCCTGCCTTTTATATCCCCCTTTCATAATACAATATCCTGCTTGGTGTAGATTAGGCCTATGACCAGTGTACCATGCTCAGTCTGCTGTCTAGGAGCTGTTGATGAGCAACTTCAAGGCCCAGCTCTTCCTTCTGATGGGTGCTTTATCTTTAAACTTGACTTGGCATGGAATTGAATAGCCCTTCAAACAGGGGACACCTTCAAAATAGAGGACAATCTTCTGGCAGCCCTTCAGTTGGATGTCCTCTGTAAAAGAGGACACGTAGGGTTATCCCAGGAAAATGGAGGGATCGTTCCTGCCTGCTCCCGGGATCCTCTGTGTGTCATTTGGATGCACAGGAATGATCCAGGGACGCTCCTGGGGAAAAAGGCAGGTGTAGAAATGGCCTTGGCCAACCTAATTTGGAAACTCCCGAATAACTGTGAGATCTGGTTTCTTCAATCTGCTACTCTTGAGAGCCTTATCAGCTGAGAAAACTATGAAGTCTGATCCATCAACAGAGGCCCGGAGTAAGACAGTGCCTGACTGTGGCATAATCATGGGATGAGTGGTGTTTGATGAGTTAGATGGTAGAAAATATTTGAGACTAGGAGTTGAGTTGGTACGACTAAGGGTATAATTAGACCTTCTGGCTAATTAGTTAGAAGTGCTCCACCCTAACAGGAACATGCCCTCACATATTGCCTCTTTGACCCCTGTGCTGCAGTCATCCAGTCACAGGGATGAAACATAGGCACACCTGGTGGTAGAGAGGAATGTTAATGGCAGAAGGATGAGAACTACAGCTGTGGGATGACGTAGCCTCCATGGCAAGCTAGTTGCCATTACCCAAAAAAGATAATCCCAGTCCAAATGTTAACAATTTCAGCAGAGGCTAGTGTCAGCTCTGGATGAAATTACTTTTGTCCCAACCACTGGCCTTGTTCAAAAGGCCCAGCAACTTTTCAGGATTGTCAAAAATAGTATCGTACAGGGCTTCAAAAGCTAGGATGAAATTAGCATCGCTCACCTTTTAAAACACACAACCATCAGCAATGATGTTGACGCTGATAAAAAGGGACATGTGGGTACATGGTGCCAGGGAGCTGCTATTTCCTAAATGAGCTACAAGCTAAAGCATCTTAGCTAATAACCAACCTTTGCATGTACTTACTTGCGTGTCATTTTTTAGAGGGTCACCTGGAGACAGGTGCAGGGAGTCTGGTCCTGAATGTATGAAAATTATTATCTATAACGGGCAAGGGTGGCAGATTTTAATCCTACAGACGTATAGGCAATTAGAAGAATGGCAGTGACAGGCCTGCTTTGCTAGTTTTGATGGTGTGCATTTTCACAACTTTCCTGACGTCACTAAGTGATCCTGTTAATTACACGCTTCCCTGCTCCTTGAAGAACTCATAGACTTTGAGTTGCCTTCCCAAGGATTACCAAGTCAAGAGTCTAGTCATGAAGTCAGCTGCAAGAAATGGTGCTTACATAAGGCTGAGCCATGATCTTCTAGCATTGAAATTAAGCTAGAGCAGCCAGCATGGGAATTATGGGACTTGCGATCCAATACATCTGGATGGCACCAGGTTGGGGAAGGCTGATCTCGGGAGGCTATTATACAGAGTGGTATAAATCATACATGATTAAATACGAGTAAAGACCTACACTAAGAAGTATTTGATGCTGTTTAGAAATTTGTTTTCTAATGGTTCTCATTTCTCAGAAGGATTAAATATCAGAGGAAATTGCTTTAAGATGGTGAGGCAATGGCAACTTAGGCATGGAAATGGTATACAAGTTATGAAATGAATAGTGGAAGGTGTTGGTAATATGCATATGTTAAAGGCAATTTCTTTCTAAAGTAGTAGATATGTACCAGAGGAAAACCCTTTTGGAAAATGATTTGCAATTAATGAGATGTTGGATGTGCTATTACCATTAAGTCCCTTGAATCAGTTTCATAGAATCATAAAATCGCAGAGTTGGAAGAGGCCTATAAGGCCATCAAGTCCAACCCCCTGGTCAGTGCAGGAAACCACCTTAAAGCATCCCTGACAGACAGCTGTCCAGCTGCCTCTTGAATGCCTCTAGTGTGGGAGAGCCCACCACCTCCCTAGTTTATTGAAGTATTTTAAAATGATAGCACTTATTATATATCATAGCTGCTAGAAGATTAATATTTGCTAAGGACAAGAACAACACTGAAAGAATGAGTGATAAAAGGATGGGAAACGTTTACTTTGATCAAATTCACAGCATATCAAAAGAACACCATGGCCGTTTCTCCACCTACCTTCCCCCGCCCCCCGGGATCGTCCCAGGATCATCCCTGTGCATCCAAATGACACACACGGGATCCCGGGAGCAGGCAGGGATGACCCCTCCATTTTCCTGGGATAATCCTGGGGTGTAGAAAGGTCCCATGTAGTGAGGGTTTTAATGGGAACAGTTGTATGTTATATATCAGTGGTGTGCTCTATTCATAACTTAGAATTTGGGTTGTTTTTGCTTTTACCCTGAAATCATTTAATGGTTCTGTAATAGTAAAACAAATGTAATGTTTGTTTTTATTAAATGAAGCTGTGAAACGAATAGAATGATTTTTTTTTAAAAAAAGATTATCCTGTGGCCATGAGGGATTTTCATATGATTGCATACTTTGCTGTATTATACATGTATATTTAACCTATATATACACTGCTTACTATATCTTTGAAAAAACTAATCTTGAACCGGTATTGATGATTAGTCCTCAGGCACAGGCCTTAGCTAGACCTAAGGTTTATCCCGGGATCGCCCCTGCCTGCTCCTGGGATATCCTGTGTGTCATTTACATGAACAGGGATGACCCCGGGACAATCCCGGGATAAACCTTAGGTCTAGCTAAGGCTTCAGTTAATTTAGAGGAGTGGCACCCAAGAATAAGGGAAGAAAAAAAAGTATGTAGTAGAGAAATTTGGGGAGAGGGTAGTTCAAGCAGATATTGATGCTTAGAGGAACAATTTGGGAAACCCCCTATTTTTCCTATTCTGTGCCCAGAGGTTTTCCAGGAACTGCTCCTTTTTCCTTGGATGAGTGTTTATTACATCAATCTATCTCAGAGCGATTCCCCCCACCAAAGCTTCATCACCTTTGGCCAATTTGAATATTTCTGAACTTCATTTACTTTAAGGCTCCTCTTGAATGGCTGTTCAAAAAAAAAAAAAGCCACCTGTTTCTGTACATGTAAAAATGTCTATGCCAAATCTCCTTGTGATGTGGATTTCTTGTTAAAATAAGCACACCATGTTCAAATGCACATGGCTAACAGCTAAAAGAGCAGGAATGGAATGGCAGCATGTTAAACAGAAGCTTAAAGGCTGCATCCTTTGCCAATTCCCAATATATTGAGGATATGTCGGCAAGGTTTTCTTTTCCTCTTCTATTTGAAACATTTATAGACCACTTTCCCCATCCCAAAGCCTCAATTAAAACTCTAAAACCTAAAATGCCTGGGAGAAGAGAAATCTCTTTTTGGCACCAGGTGAAGACAAGCATACGGGCACCAGGCAGGCCTCTTTGGGGAGAGCATTCCTTAATCAGGTTAGTACAACTGCGAAGGCGCTCTTTCCTGGAGGCACCTGGAGGAGGCACCTCTGAAGATGAGGCTTCTGAAGTTTATGGGGTACTGGACCTGTATGTACATCCATACAAATATAGGAAGCTGTCTTATACTGATTCATACCATTGGTCTGTGTAGCCCAGTGGTAGACAACATGGTGCCTGTGGGCACCAATGCTTCCTTGGACAATTTTCTTGGCCTCTGCCAAGGTGCCCTATCTCTCCCACTTCCCCCCACCCCAAATACAAGTGTGTTGGGACTCCGATCCCCACCTCTGCCTTCTATTCAGTCTTTTGGGCAGGTTACACGTTCTTTGCTATGCCTCCCGTGGCAGCCATCTTGTGGTGGCACTCAGGACACTTTCTCAAATTGCTAAATGTGCCAACAGACCCAAAAGTTTGCCTATCCCTGATCTAGCGCAATATTATTGACACTGGGCCCATTCAGACAACACGCTGAACCACAACACCATTTTGTAGTTAAGCAGCATGGTTTAGCGTGTTGTCTGAATGGGGCCACTGACTCTTTAGGCTTCAAGCAGGGTTCTTTCATAGCCGTACCTGGAGATGCCGGGGATTGAACCTGGGATCTTCTGTGTACAAAGCAGGTGCTCTAGCATGGAGTCACAGTCCCATCCAATACCGATCTCAATGCCACTGTTCACATGCACCTAGTCCTTTAGCCTCCATTGCTCCCCTAACTTTTCCTATTGCTGATGGGGCCAAATGCAGTGCTAATTAGTCTGTAATGTTTCCACAGTTCTCTGCAATGCAAATGTATCCCCACGGTCACTATGCAAGCAAGTCTTCAACCACACTGGTCCTTTTCATGTGTGGATGGAACGTGGATGTGATTGTGAATAAGGAAAGGAAAAGGAAGTAATAAAAGCTATAATGCAGAACATTCTTTCATAGAATCATAGAATCATAGAATAGTAGAGTAGGAAGGGGCCTACAAGGCCATCGAGTCCAACCCCCTGCTCAATGCAGGAATCCACCCTCAAGCATCCCTGACAGATGCTTGTCCAGCTGCCTCTTGAAGGCCTCTAGTGTGGGAGAGCCTACCACCTCCCTAGGAAACTGATTCCATTGTCGTACTGCTCTGTGAAGGTGCATAGATACACTAGCCCAGCCTTCCTCAACCTGGTGTCCTCCAGATGTTTGGACCCAAAGATGTTTGGACTGATTTGCAAGGCAAGTTTATCCACTGGCAAGCCTGAATGTGTGAGTGCTGCTGCATGTTCTAAGTTTGATATTCCTACCTTTATGCTTGGTACTACTTGGAAGCCTTTATGCATACGGCTAATAATAGGCAGTCATCATCATTTTCTTTCAGTGCTGTCCTGTATATGTCTACTCAGAAATAAGCCCTGTTGAGTTCAATGGGACTTGCTCTTGGGTGTTGTTGTTGTTTATTCGTTCAGTCGTTTCCGACTCTTCGTGACTTCATGGACCAGCCCACGCCAGAGCTTTCTGTCGGCTGTCGCCACCTCCAGCTTCCCCAAAGTCAGGTCTGTCACCTCCAGAATATCATCCATCCATCTTGCCCTTGGTCGGCCCCTCTTCCTTTTGCCTTCCACTTTCCCTAGCATCAGCCTCTTTTCCAGGGTATCCTGTCTTCTCATTATGTGGCCAAATTACTTCAGTTTTGCCTTTAATACCAGTCCCTCAAGTGAGCAGTCTGGCTTTATTTCCTGGAGTATGGACTGGTTTGATCTTCTTGCAGTATTTTCCTCCAACACCACAGTTCAAAAGCATCTATCTTCCTTCGCTCAGCTTTCCTTATGGTCCAGCTCTCGCAGCCATAGGTTACTATGGGGAATACCATTGCTTTAACTATGCGGACCTTTGTTGCCAGTGTGGTGTCTCTGCTCTTAACTATTTTATCAAGATTTGTCATTGCTCTCCTCCCAAGAAGTAAACGTCTTCTGATTTCCTGGCTGCAGTCAGCTTCTGCAGTAATCTTTGCGCCCAGAAATACAAAGTCTGTCACTGCCTCCACGTTTTCTCCCTCTATTTGCCAATTATCAATCAAGCTGGTTGCCATAATCTTGGTTTTTTTGAGGTTTAACTGCAACCCGGCTTTTGCACTTTCTTCTTTCACCTTTGTCATAAGGCTCCTCAGCTCCTCCTCGCTTTCAGCCATCAAAGTGGTGTCATCTGCATATCTGAGATTGTTAATGTTTCTTCCTGCAATTTTAACTCCAGCCTTGGATTCGTCAAGCCCAGCACGTCGCATGATGTGTTCTGCATACAAGTTGAATAGATAAGGTGAGAGTATACAACCCTGCCGTACTCCTTTCCCAATCTTAAACCAGTCCGTTGTTCCGTGGTCTGTTCTTACCGTTGCTACTTGTTCGTTATACAGATTCCTCAGGAGGCAGACAAGGTGACTTGGTATCTCCATACCACCAAGGACTTGCCACAGTTTGTTATGATCCACACAGTCAAAGGCTTTAGAATAGTCAATAAAACAGAAATAGATGTTTTTCTGGAACTCCCTGGCTTTCTCCATTATCCAGCGGATATTGGCAATTTGGTCTCTAGTTCCTCTGCCTTTTCTAAACCCAGCTTGTACATCTGGCAATTCTCGCTCCATGAATTGCTGGAGTCTACCTTGCAGGATCTTGAGCATTACCTTGCTGGCATGTGAAATAAGTGCCACTGTACGATAGTTTGAACATTCTTTAGTGTTTCCCTTTTTTGGTATGGGGATATAAGTTGATTTTTTCCAGTCTGATGGCCATTCTTGTGTTTTCCAAATTTGCTGGCATATGGCATGCATCACCTTGACAGCATCATCTTGCAATATTTTAAACAGATCCTCATAGAACGGATCTACTTCTGCTTCTTCAGCATCTGTGGTTGGGGCATATATTTGAATCACTGTGATGTTAAATGGCTTACCCTGAATTCGAATTGAGATCATTCTATCGTTTTTTGGGTTGTATCCAAGCACTGCTTTAGCCACTTTATTATTAATTATGAAGGCTACTCCATTTCTTCTGTGATCCTCTTATCCACAGTAGTAGATCTGGTGCTGATCTGATGTGAAGTGGCCCATTCCGGTCCATTTCAATTCACTGACACCCAATATATCTATATTTAATCTTGACATCTCGCCAATAACCACGTCCAATTTGCCCTGGCTCATAGATCTTACATTCCAGGTTCCTATGGTGTGTTGACCTTTAGAACATCGGATTCGTCGTTCACCACCAGCACCGTCGGCCGCTAGCCGTCCTTTCAGCTTTGAGCTAGCTGCGTCATCACGTCTGGGGCTAGTTGAACTTATCCTCTGTTCCTCCCCAGTAGCATTTTGACCATCTTCCGACCTGGGGGTCCCATCTTCCGATGGTATACCGACATATCTCTGGTTGTACTGATCCATTTAGTTTTCATGGCAAGAATACTGGGGTGGGTTGCCATTACCTTCCCCAGGGATCGTATTTAGTCTGACCTCTCTACCATGACCTTCCCGTCTTGGGTGTCCCTTCACGGTTTAGCTCATGGCATCCTTGAAGTGCTCAAGCTCCAGCACTACGACAAGGTAACGATCTCCTTTGCTGGAGTGCTCTTGGGTACAGGATTGCAATCTTTCATAGAATCAAAGAATCATAGAAAAGCAGAGTTGGAAGAGGCCTACAAGGCCATCGAGTCCAACCCCCTGCTCAATCCAGGAATCCACCCTAAAGCATCCCTGACAGATGGTTGTCCAGCTGCCTCCTGAATGTCTCTAGTGTGGGAGAGCCCACAACCTCCCTAGGTAACTGATTCCATTGTCGTACTGCTCTAACAGTCAGGAATTTTTTCCTGATGTCCAGCTGGAATCTGGCTTTCTTTAACTTGAGCCCATTATTCTGTGTCCTGCACTCTGGGAGGATTGAGAAGAGAGCACCAAAAGGATTTATAACACTCAGTATTATTATTACTACTTTCAACCCATTTCAATTACATGGCAAACCTAACCCTTACCCCAAATAGGTGAAAAACCATATTTAACCCCCTTCTCCCACTGAGCACATGTCTGGATTGTTACCATCCTGGTGCTGAAATGAAGAATGCCACTGATTTAGTTAACAAGGCATTATGCATCTTACAAGTGATCAATGAATTGTACAAAAGTGTAAGCTGGTGTAGCAAAATCGGGGGTTTGGAAAGCATTCCCCTGATGTAATGTTGTATTCATATGTCTTTATAAAAATTGGAAGCACACTCCTGTTGATCACGGGGGAGAGTAAACCCTTTGAATACTTCTTGGAGCGAAGGGGGTGCGGGAGTGCCAATGCAGAGGATCAAATTGACGAGTTCTTTGACAAGTACAGAAAATGGCTCTGCTTGGCTAAATGAAGTAGTGTGTGGTGAGCATGAAACTGACAAGGTTATTTACAAGAAGGGAATATGCCTCTGCATGTCTACATAGTGACACAGTAGACAGGCGGATTTGCGATTGTGCACACTTGCGCAAGATTGCCAATAAAAAGTATTTTAAAAATTATGACCCCATTTGCACAAATTATTAAGAACATAAGAAGTGCCCTGATGCTGGATCAGACCAAGGGTCCCTCTAGTCCAGCCCTCTGTTCACACAGTGGCCAACCAGCCATCGGCCAGGGACCAACAAGGCAGGACATGGTGCAACAGCACCCTCCCACCCATGTTCCCCACAACAAAAAAAGACACAATTTGCCACCATTAAAAACAAAATGAAGCAGATTGGATTGACTTGCTACAAATCAAGCCAATGCCAGCAGGAGAAATGGGAATGAAATCTGCCAGGGGTGAATTGGAAAAATCCATTGAGATTTCACACCCGAAACAGAATTTTCATACACCCCTAGCTCTGTGTGACCTTGATGGTTAGCGTTTGGCTGTGTGACCCTTGTGCACAGCACCTTCCAACACATGCAAGCACATGTTAAATAGCATCTTCTTCAGGATATCAGGATCCCGTCAACCAATTAATCGCACTCTCAGTACTCTGCAATCTCACAGTTCAATTGCCTTCTACCTAAGTAGTGTTATTCAGCTGGTCCTCTTGCCCCTGAAGATATGACCTATCTCAAGATTAGCTGAGATCCGTCATAGGCACTGAGTTAGCATGAGGGGCTAAGAATAGTTTGGCTGCCTGGAAGGGAACTGACACAGGCTCAGAGGTATGTTATCACAAAGCACAGGCACAGAAGAAAACATTGTCATCTGCCACCTGGCTCCTTTTAGCTCACTGTCTCAGGTTGAGGCTGTTTGACAATTTACCATTTCTGGCTGGAGGGTTCAATAGTCCACTGTCAATGGAGCACTGATGACAGACGGTAGCTGGTGTTTCCTGATAGCTTGCCTTTTGGAGAGAACCACACAAAGGCTAGTCAATGTAAACAGTTTGGGGAGCTGTAGAAGAAAGGACTGATAAACACCTTTGTTTTCTCACAGCAACTCACTTGATGAGGAATTACTTGCTGCCCACTTGACAAATTGCCTTGGAGAAAGAGGGGAGGGAAAAAGGGAGCACTAAGAGGGACATTCGCTGGAGTTTGCCTGTTCTATTAGTTCGAAGCCTCCTTCTTCCCACTTGCAATGGTTTCTAAGAGCAGAGACTTGTTTCATCATCAGGCCAGAGTTTTATTGCACACTAGGCACTCACAGTTTTTCGCGGATCCGATTCACGTCGTTGTCTGGGTCCTGTGCGCCTAACGCCCCTTCTAGCTTTCTTTGCATGACCAAAAAAAAAAAAAAGACCCTGGTAAATCTGAATTATTTTTGAGATGGAACTTGCCGCTATCTCCTGCTGTGTGCAGGAGAAGCAGCGTGATCAAACAGCCACTGAATGGGCCACGTGCATGTTGTTTACTTCCTCTTTCGAAAGAGGAAGCAATGAGGGACAAACGCGCGGGCAGAGAAGCAACGGTAAGGAATGCGATTTCCCCCTGTGTGATGATGCTCTTGCCTTCTACTGCTTACCTCAGCTGGATAAAATCCAAGATCCTAGATGTCTCCTCCAGACTCTTAAAAATGGCATACAGCAAAGAGGAATCAAACAGGAATACACCCTCCCTGCTTGGGGCAAAAATCAACAAAAATATACTCCGTCCATTTGCAATGAGATTAGGTGTGTGTGATGAGCTTTTAGAAAGAAAATAACAAAGGGGTCACTGTGATAGGCACAAAGCAAAGGAGAAATATGTTCTCCAAAAAGTGCCAAGTCAGCTCAAATAACCCTAACATGTATGCCTGAGATCTGTGTATCTTACGCGTATATAATGAATGAAGTTGCCTTGTGTGTAGTGCTAGTTTTATGTCCGAGGCTTGTATCTCACAGTGTCCTTCTGCTAGAGGGCAGAGCTCTTGCTCTTGGATGTTGTCTCCACCCCATGTTTGAGGATCCCCCTTCACCCTTAGCCCCTGCACCTCAGCTCACCCTATTTAGGAGAGTCGCTCGATGCTCTGGTTGTGGGACATTCAATGATCATGTTGCACACATGGTGGGCAGTCATGGATTAAAGGTTGAAAACTACTGGCTTAGATGGCCCCTTCCTATGATAACCCTGTGAGGTGGAGAGAGAGAAAGAGAGAGAGAGAGAGAGAGAGAGAGGGTGTCAAATGTCATCCAGTGAACTTCATGGAAAAATAGGGATTTGAACACAAGTCTCTCTAGTCCTAGCCAGACACTCTGTCTATTACACCACACTGGTTCCACTACATCTCACAGTTTAATATTTTGGGCCCAGATTGTCCTGGACCAGAGCTGATGGGATTTGTCCATCTCTAAAATCAAGGAATAGAGGGTAAGATGCGGGGGGGGGGGGACAGGGAAATAACTCACCACATTAGTATCCTATCACAAAGATCATCAAAGATCATCATCAGATGGGGGAGGGAATCACGGTTCCCTACTGTCGGCTCTCCACCCCTGCTCCTGTCCCACATTAGTCCCTCTTTCTTCCCGGAGTAGAAAGAGGAAGTAAACAAAGACCACACGGCCCATTCAGGGGACGTTTTTATCACACCACTTTTCCTGCACACAGCAGGAAATGGTAGCACATTCTGTTTCCCCTCCCAAAAAGTTGGATTAAAAGGGTCCATTTTGTGATGGAAAAAGGCAAGGAGGAGTGGGAGGCACGCGGGAGGCGGATGGCTAAAGGGCGTGCGAAAAACCATGAGTGCACAGTAGCGAGTGTGTGATAAAACACGCGTCTGGTGAACCCCAGAGTGTCCATAATACTGGCCATGCTCTATGTCTGCAGAATGTTGCCCTGCTCCTGAGAGATGCTACCACAATGTGCCATTGTACTACATGGCAGAAGATTACTAGTGCAGTGAGCTGCATCTTCAAAATGTCTGTTATCGATATAGATTAGCAAATGTCTAGCAAGAGCAATTCTTCCCAACTGTGATTCTCCTTTGCTCTTTTATGTCCACCACCCCACCTAAGAAGTCATATAATGAAACTATTGTATATCTGCCAACTTTGAAACAATGCCACTTCAAAAGCATGACTCCACGCTGACAGGCTTCCATTATTTTTATACTCAGGGTAGCTAGAATTCCATTGCACCTTTACTCTCCACCCAAATAACAAGAATAATTTGTTCCCCTCATTGAGATGCAATTTCTCAAAAGCAGCCTAATTGGAAGGGATGGGAAAAAGTTTTTAACGTGGAAAAGTAAAGAGAAATTACCACTACATCAATGGTTATAAAAATATACTGGTTTCCCAGCATTCAAAGGGCTTAAAAGACGGCACCTCTTTACGTGATTAATCTGTCCACGGTTCTGCTCTGTACGTAGTTCTAGATAAAGGGTTTCCCTTTAAAGGCCTGTTTTATGGGATTTTCCCCTACATGCATTTTTAAGCCCTGTAGGGAGGTGGCTAGAGGATGTACATTTTAGGCTGTCTGAGATATACATTTGACTAGGCCCAGGTGGCACCAACAGGCAACCTTCGGCTCTTTACACCTATTTTCAATGTCACATGCCAATTGGCAGGATTTAAGAGATGACAGAGATGGGGTTCCAGAAGTAGGTCATACCTTTGCTAATTAAGGGGGGGGGATGAATAGAGAAAACGTTCATTTTTACAAGAGGAATTGTAAAAACTACCTTCAAGGTAGTTTTAAAAATTAAGTCAGAAACGCCCCCTCCTACCTCCCTTATATGAAGCCTGATTAATTTTCCATGTATTCAAAAGGAATGAATTTGTCATTTGTATAAATATTTTGTAGGAAGACAAATCCATATAGGCAGACAAAATCTCCCAGTCATTCTAGGATCCTCATCCATCATCTTGAGGTTTTTGTGCCCAGAGGCAGAGTACGCCACCAAAAGGGTATATTTGCTCTGGGCTGACTCCAAAAGCCTCATGGCACATCTACCATATCCCAATAATTACCCCTCTTAAGTCCAGGGGGTTCCCTCTTACTTCATAACAAGAAACGTTGATCTCTTTAGGAGAGTTGGGGAAACTGAGGAGAAGACACAAGGCAGGGACATACCCAATTGAGATAATTTGATGACAACTGGTACTCCCTTACTAGATGGATAGATGGGGGGCGGCTATGGGCCTGTTCAGAAAACATGCTAAAACCATGGTTAGTCCTCTAACCCCTTTGCAGTAAATGGATACAGAGAGCATGTTTAAACCATGGTTATGTAGCCACCATGGTTAGGAATGGTTCACAAGACACGCTAAGGGCATGTCTACACCACAAGGGTGTAGGGGGACGATTGCGGACTTACTGGCTTCTGTGATCCTCCCTGGGTATCCAGATGCCCATGCGATGTCCCAGAAGTTCGTCACTGCTGCCATTTTTTTAAAATGAAGGAGATGAAAAGGTAAGGGAAAAACAACCACCCCGGATCCTGCTTCTCCTCCCACCCCCGATGGGCACGGAGCGCCTGAAGTGTGTGTGTGTGTGTGTGTGTGTATTAAAAGCCTGTAAATATCACCTTATTAAAAGCCTGTAAATAAAATAAATCTGTTTGCTTTCTTGGTGTGCTATGTTACTTAGCCCATCTCTCGCTGGCTTTCCATAACCACCTTTAGCTCTGTAAATAGAAACACCATTGCAGGCTCCTGCCAACTGCAAAGGGCCTCTGTTGTGAGACTGTGGAATGATCGAGTTGAACCAACATGCTTCTTACTCTCAGGCCCAACACTGGAGCAGCAAACATTTTAAAATTGCATTTAACTCAATTATATATTGTGTTGATGTTTCACGCAGAGTAGCTAACACCACACTACTGCACGTGTATATCCACAGACGTAAACTTTTATTCAAGTTGTATATAAAACATCACTTCTTCACATTCAGAAATGCTTTACGTGCTTTTCTTTGGGCAAATTCATCATCAAGAACAGAAAAATCAAGCAACTTTGCCCACGGGGACTTGGAGCTCATCTAAGTAGAAGTAGAAGTGCACCCTCTGCATCCCTTAAATGTACTACCAGGGCCAGCATCAGCTTTGAACAAACCTATGGGGCTAAGGAGAGGCCAAATGGAAGGGACCTGTACTGATATAATAACAACAACAACATCAAAACAACAATAACAATACATTTATTTCATTATTTCTTACCCACCTCTCCCTTTGGATCGAAGCGGGGAACAACATTAGTACAACAATACAATATAAATCAAATAGATAAAATTAATTAAAAGAGCACATAAAACCAATACACTATCAAAATAACAATCAAGACAACTTAAAATTCTTGGTTTAAAATTCATCTGGGTAGTCCTGCCAGAAGAGGCTAGTCTAAAACAGTCTAGTCTGTCAGCTATGCTTTAGGGTGGATTCTTGCACTGAGCGGGGGGTTGGACTCGATGGCCTTATAGGCCCCTTCCAACTCTACTATTCTATGATTCTATGATTCTAGCTGTCTTAAACTCAGAGAGAGAGAGTTGTATTGACAAATCTCCTCCAGCAGGCCATTCCACAGTCTGGGGGTGACAGGAGAAAAGGTCCTCTGGGTAACGGTTGTCAGCCTAGTTTTTGCTGACTGGAGTAAATTCTTCCCAGAGGACCTGAGTGTGAGGGGCGGATTGTATGGAGAAGGCAATCCCACAGGTAACCTGGACCCAAACCATGTAGGGCTTTAAAGGTAATGACCAACATTTTGTACTTCGCCTGGAAGATATTCAGATCTAGGCCGGATCTACACTACTGCTTTAAAGCACTTTGTAACAGTTTTATAGCTCATTAAAGCAGTTAAAGCACTTTATAACTGTTATAAAGCGCTTTAAAGCAGTAGTGTAGATCCCGCCCTATTGTATGGAAACCTCAGGAAGCAGCAACATGCCAATGGGAGGAGTAGGTCCAGATGACCCTCCATTGAATTCATCAATGGAGCATAATCGAGCTAAAGTGAAATACTTTAAAGTCCCACTGATTTCAATAGACGATACCTAAGCATCTGCTCAACACTCCCACTGAAATTCATGGGAATTGAAAATGCCTACCTTTGGCTGGACTTTTCCCAACAAATTGCTTGTAAATTCAGCTAACAATGTAGTCCTGTTAATGAATTAAATTGGCAGCCTTGTCCTACACTGTTTAACCTAGACATAAATGAAAGTCAACTTTGAAAAAACACAAACAGATAATTTCAAAAATGACTAATTGGTAAATGACACCAAATGATGTGTTTGTTAACGTAGGGGAAAAGAAGTAGTTCAATGGGTATTGGGTCTGCAATCCTAAACACACTTACTAGGAAGTATCCTATTAAACTCAATGAGGCTTCCTTCCAAGTTTAGTATCTGACGGGGCTGCCAAAGTCATTGATTCTCCATTGCGAGTTGCCAATGTACACATTACGTTGTATGCACTCTAGCAGCTGTAGTATTTGTCAGAGATTTAATGTGATAAGTTCTATTTAAGTAGGAAAGTTAATAAGATCAGCAGCTGTTAATCAAAACAAGGAAGACCAGGAACTCATGGAGATTACAAAATAAAGCCATGCATGTGAATTCACAAAGAAGTAAGCCTGGTAGTTCTTACAAACAGCAGAAGAAATGTGGTCAGCCTGGAATGTACTATTGCAGAGTGTTTGCTTGACCTGAATGCTACTTCATACCTAGCCAGCCAGCCCCATTGAAGGAATTCCCTTACACATAGAGAGATAAAAGCCAGGCATAAGGCTACCCTAGAATCTTTCTCCCAGACAAGGGGCATGTCTAGACGAGGTGGGTGGAGGGGTATGATCTCACGATTTCATGATCACGAGACCATCCCCCTCGTCTACAGGCACGCACAACGTCCCAGGAGGAAGAGGATGTCACGACCGCCATTTTGTATTTTTTCTTCAATTGAAAATGAGCGCAGGGGTGCTCCTACACAAAAAGCAAGGGTTTTTTTTGGGTTTTTTTTTAAAAAAACCTCTCACTCCCCCAACCCACCCCCAAAGGGCACAGAGCTCCTGGAGCTCTTTGTCCCATGCCCAGGTCCCAGCTCCTTGAGGTTACTCGTGAGGAGTCGGGGTGAAAACGGGATGGGTGCCCACACGTCCCGCAGTCTCGGGATGTGCCCGAGACCGCGGAGAATACTGGAATTAAACTGTAGGGCCATATCCCGGGGCATGGGAGGGATCATCCCTCCCTGCCCCTGGGATCCCCTGTGCATCATGTGGATGCACAGGGATGATCCTGGGACGATCCCTGGGATATCACCCCATCTAAACATGCCCATGGATGTTCTGTATGTGGACATCTTTTCTTCCTACAGACTAACAGTTAATCATGTGCGTTCCCACCCACACCCACACTAAAAAAAACCCCCAACAGTATGAAGTGGTACAACCAAGAAACAGAGTCTCATCTACTGTATGTGAGAACCGGGCCGCCAAGACAAATTGCTATTTGTTTTACTCTGTACTCTGTACTTCAGAAAGGTAGTCCCTGATTTGACTCTCCCTGATTCATATAGACCGATCTCGTTAATAAATCAAGATGCTAAAAAAATTTCAACTATTTTGGCAAAACGATTAAATAAATTTATTGCTAATTATATAGGGGAAGATCAATGTGGATTTGTAGCAGGCAGACAAATGCATAATTTAGTGGGAAGTGTCTTAAATGTAACACAGGGGATAAAAAAGTCAAAGATCAAAGCGGGAATTTTAGTGTTGGATATTTTTAAGGCTTTTGATTTAAAAGCCTTAAATCAAATTGGCAGGCATTGAAGATGGTTTTAAATAAAATGGGATTTGGAAATAAATTTAAAACTATAATAGAACAATTATACTCTCAAAATACAGCCGAAGTGGTAGTAAATGATGGAGTTACAGATAAGATATGACTAGCCAGAGGGACAAGACAAGGTTGTCCACTCTCACCTGTCCTGTTTGTAATGGTTATGAAATTATTGGCAAATGCAATAAGAGATGATGGGGAGATAGAAGGGATAGGTAGTATTAAAAAAATAAAATTGAATATGTTTGCGGATGATACATTGTTAACTATTAAAAATCCAATAGGAAAGATGGAAAGAATTAAACAGCAGTTTAAAGAATTTGAAGAAATTACTGGCTTAAGAATAAATTGGTCAAAATCAGAGTTGATGTTATTTAATTATACTAAAAAGGAGGAGAAGGAATGGGAAGGAAAAGAAATAGAAATGAGAATTAAAGAACAGATTAGATATTTGGGAATTAGAATTACTAAAAATCTAGAGAATTTAGAAAAAGAGAATTTAAATGGCTTGAAAAAAGAGATATTAGTAAAATTGAAAAAATATAAAAGATTGAACCTATCATGGTTTGGAAGAATAGCATTAATAAAGATGAAGATTTTAGCAAAGATTAATTTTATTTTTAGGATGCTACCAATAAAAATATCAGATTTAGAGTTAAAAAGTTGGCAGAATATTATAAATAATTATTGTAATGTGGAAAAGAAAGCGAGGATAAATAAGAGTAAATGGTATTTAAGCCAAAAAAAGGGAGGATTGGGACTCCCAAACATCAACCTATATTATGTAGCAAATAGGTTAAGACACATTGTAGAAGCAATTTTATGAGTAGGAGATTTAGATTGGATGGAGGATAAAACCACAAGTAATATAGAATTAAATTTGGATAATGTATTTTTTAAAGAAGGAGGTAGAAAATGGGCTGAAAATATAGGTAATCCGCTTTTAAAGTTCCATTGGGAAATCTGGAGTAAATATAAAAAGGAGCTGCTTTCGAGCAGCTCCCCTTTAACACCGGTAATAATGTTAAAGAATTTCCCTGAGGATTTAAAGAGTAGATTAAGTAAAGTGTTAATAGAGAAAAATAAAATGAAATTACAAGAATGGTTAAGAGGGATGAACACAAGAGAAGAGATGGAAGAGGTTCTAAAAGATAAAAAATTAACTTGGTTAAATTATTGGCAATTGGAACAATGGACTAAATTTGGGTAAGAGATAATGGAGATTGTAGAGAGATGACGAAGTTTGAGGAATTAATTGTCAAAAAAGAAATGATAAGGGAGAAAATACAGTGATAAAAGGTTTAATGAGTCAAATATATAGTATATTACTTGAGAAAGGGTTGATGGATAGTGTAGGAAAATTGGTTTGGGAGACAGATTTGAAGGTACAGATAGGACAGCAGAGTTGGGAAGGACTATGGAGACAAAGAGTGTTGAGAAATATGTCAGTGAGAATAAAAGAGAATTATTATAAAATTATATAGAGGTGGTACCTAACCCCGGTTGGATTAAATAAGATAAATAATCAGCATTCAGCAAATTGTTGGAGAGGTTGTGGGGAAAAACGAACGTATTTACATATGTGGTGGGAATGTAAATATGTGCAAAAGTTGTGGAAGATGGTGTTTTCTGAGATTGAAGAAATTGTTGGAATGAAGATAGAAGAAACACCAAGAGTTGCATTACTCTCACTACATGAAGATTTAAAATGTAGTAAAGAAATTAAGGAATTGATTACGAATTTGCTGACTGCAGCAAGGTTGATTGCAGCTAGGAACTGGAAGATTCAAGGTGATTATTGTATTGAAGAGTGGTATAAAGAAGTATGGGAGATTGCTATTAATGATAAATTAACATGTAACATAAAAGTGAGAAGAGGTATAGCAAAAACGAATGATTTCGAGGGAATTTGGAAGCAGTTCCTAATATTTGTGTTTTCTAAGGGAAGTGGGAAACCACCAGCAGAAGAGATGTTTTTGGAAACAGGAATGATCCCAAAAGGAAGGGGGGGGCACTTGTTATTATGTTGAATTATGCTGGATTATGTTATGATAAGGCATTATATGTTAACAATTATATATTCAAGAATTTGTTAGGTATTAGTATGTTAATTGTTATGTTGGTTTGTATTTAATGTATTAAAATTATATATATATATATATATATATATATATATATATATATATGTATATATATGGATTGCAACCTTAAAAAAAAAAATTAAAAAAAGAAAAGAAAAGAAAGGTAGTCCTCAATCCAGTCCTCCTTTTTCCTGACCTCTTACCAGTGCACGATCCCTTGCCATTGCGGGAAAACTGCAAGTCTCCTCTCATGTCTAAAAATGTTAAGAAAATATTGGCATTATTTTGATTGCCTCCGAGGCATTTGGCTTCTAGGGACAAAGAAAAACCTCACATCACCACTGTATAAAGTTACATCATCGCAAGACCACATATGCCAAGCACCAGTGACTGGAGCATTTTCATCATCATCATCATCATCATCATCATCATCATCATCATCATCATCATCATCGGGGCCCTTTAGTGGCTTTCATGAGCTTCTGAAGAAAACCTGGTCTATAACTTAATGAAGCAGACATTAAAGAATTGTTAACCATTCCTGGGTTTAAAGAGGTATCTCTTGTACTCCAATAAGTGCCCCCAAACATCCAGCTGTTATTTTGCTGGCTCAATTTGTGATAACTATTGCAGACCACAAGGGACTTCATTGTTATTAAAAGAAAGGACATATCTAAAATAAAAGGTTTATAAGGTTGTTCACGCTGTTATCTCTTTTCTATACGTTCACTGTTGCCTTCCTCTGTTCTTATGGTGGTCTTCTAGTGACTGGCAATGTTAAGAGCATTCCCATGCCCTGAGAAGAAGCCCGAAGGGCTGATATGACAACGCTCTTGGGGAAAGAACTTCCACCATAGCCAAGGCACAGAGAAGAGCTGGAGGAGGAGGAGGTGGGAGAAAGAGGTTGGGAACCTTCATCCTACCTTAAATGTTCTCTACCCAGGGCCCATAAGTGACTGAATGAGTGAGCAAGGAGCAATATTTCCCACATTGTAGCTGGAATAAGGGGCACCCCTTTCAGTTACTAGTTGTATTCGGAGCTCTGCTTGGAAAGGACTTGGAAAACAACAGGCTTTGGTTTCTTCAAATATGCCGATGCAAAACTCTGTCTTGACTAATGGAAGGAGCATGCCGTTCCTGATGTGTGTCCATACGCAGTGAGAGACTGAAAACACTAGTAGAATGTGCACTTTGCTTACCAGGCTCTGCTTTGTGACCTCACCAGGCCCTGTCCTTGAATCCCAGGCATTGGGACATTGTCGGCTGGCACATCTCAGGCAATCAGAAGCTGTTGCTGACCTAGCAACTCTCCTTTGTATGTCCTTCAGATGTTGCCTTCTTGCAATTACCAGTTGCTCCCTCCACATCCCACACTCAGATTGTTCCAGAGGATTATCAACCCAAACCATCGTCCTTAGCATTGATGAATACATATGAAGAGAGATCATTAAACCAGATCCCATGTTACTAACCAGGGTATCCTGACAACCTGGGTGAGTGAGTTTAACTTATGCCTCTCTTTGTAGAGACAGTCTATTCCCTTTCCCCATAACTGTGCCTTTTGGAAATATAAACCATAGACCTTGTGGCACAACGCCCAACAAACCAGGGGAGCAGTCCTTTGTTAGCTTTGATCCACCCATCCCAATAACTTGATTCAGTTAGAATCCGATTGTATTCTTCTGCTCTGATCATCTCTTATTTATTAAAATACTTGCAATCCCATCTTTCTGTCCCCATCAGGGTCCCAAAGGCTGTGTACATAACAAACATTAAAACCAACTGACAAAGAACAGGCACATAAAAACAGAACATCCCAGAAAACACCAATGCTGCAATGGGTTGGGTTTGTAAATTGCCATGTTCTGTCTTTGATGCCTGACACAACATGGAGCATTCACTGCTCTCATGTGGGGAGGGGCAACAATTCTTTCATGTGACAGCCACTTGTGCCTCACAGGGTGCCACTCTGGAAACCCCTGACAGCCAGGACCTGCCACTGGAAGGTAATGCTTAAAAGTCCCCATGCACAAGCAGAGCACCTGCTGGTTTGGTATCTGTCCCTAAGTATTTCATAGTACATAATATTTAGTATTTTGAAGTCAATATCAGTAATTTTTGCAAGCATCTTAACAGTTGTGGTTTATTTTCTTTTGACTAAATTCATACTGCTTAATACAAAAAAGGTAGGTGCAACCTGTTATCAGTTCAGGAAGAAAATGTCATTAACAGAAACAATATAACATCTAAACTCTTAGGGACTGGTTCATTTTTCTAATCCAGATGACGCACAGGGGATCCCAGGGTCAGGCCGGGCTAAGTCCTCGCTTGAACCGGATAAGCAGATCCGCTTATGGCCCAGCTTTTCCGGTCTAGCAGGGTCCATGGCTTTTCCCGGCTGCTTGCTTACTCACGAGTAGCTGGGAGAAGCCACGGACTGGGCACAGCATTCCATAGGAGCGCTGTGCCCATCGGGCCGGGGGGGGGGAAATCACGGGGGGGGAAGATTGGGGCCAGGGGAAAGAACGGACCCAGCAGGAGAGATGGGGGGGAGAAGGACGGGGACAGGCATGGCGGACGGGGACAGGGCCTGGCAAACGGGGGGGGGGGAGGAGAACGGGGACGGGCATGGCGGGCGGGGACAGGGCCTGGCAGACGGGGGGGGGGAGAAGAACGGGGATGGGCATGGTGGACGGGGACAGGGCCTGGCGGACGGGGGGGGGAAGAAGGATGGGGACAGGCATGGAGAACGGGGACAGGGCCTGGCGGATGGGGGGAGAAGAACGGGGACAGGCATGGCGGACGGGGGGAGAAGAACAGGGACGGGCATGGCAGACGGGGACAGGGCATGGTGGACGGGGGGGAGAAGGACGGGGATGGGCATGGCAGACGGGGACAGGGCATGGTGGACGGGGGGGAGAAGGACGGGGATGGGCATGGTGGACGGGGACAGGGCATGGTGGACGGGGGAGAAGGACGGGGACAGGCATGGCGGACGGGGACAGGGCCTGGTGGATGGGGGGGAGAAGGACGGGGACAGGCATGGCGGACGGGGACAGGGCCTGGTGGATGGGGGGAGAAGGATGGGGACAGGTAGGGCGGACGGGGACAGGACCTGGCGGACGGGGGGGAGAAGGACGGGGACAGGCATGGCGAACGGGGACAAGGCCTGGGGGATGGGGGGGAATAACGGGGACAGGCATGGCGGATGGGGACAGGGCCTGGCGTATGGGGGGAAGAAGGACGGGGACGGGCATGGCGAGTGGGGACGGGTGACGGGTGAGTGAGCGGGCAGGGGGGCATCAGGCATTGTGTGTGTGGGGAAATCAGGGGCAGGGGGAGTGGGGAACCCTTTATTTTTTTAAAAAAAATACTTACGGTTCCGTTGGTGCGCTCCTGCGCACATGGCCCTTTAAGGGAGGAAAAAAATGGAGGACGTATTGGGGCTTCCCTTGGCCCCATCGCGTCTTGCGTGTGGACGGGGCCTACAGGCCACGCTACTTCTAGCATGGCCTGGCCCCTCCTCCCACATGGATTATCTGGTAGGTTTAGCAAGGCCCTGAGTGGGGACTAGAATCCGGATCTCCTGACTCCCAGTCCAACACCTTAGCCACTATACCACATTGGTTCATGCATTGCCCTGCCTTGTAGAATGTACATGCAGTGAGGTACAGGAGTGATTCTTAGATCTGCTTTACAACTTTCCCCATGGTGCATAGAAGTTTCTAGTGCAAAGTCTCTATTGTCTTTATATTTAAAGATGAATTATTCTAATAAGATTCTGCTCTGAAGAGAAGAGCCAATGAAGCAATATTTTAAAATCAAGATAAACATTTATTGTTGTTGTTGTTGTTTACATTTCTATACTGCCCCATAGCCAAAGTTCTCTGGGTGGTTTACAAAGAGTAAAAACATTAAAAACTATATGCAAAATTTAAAAACATTAAACCCCCCCACAACAGACAGTATATACAGAGACAACATACTAGAGGCTGTAAAACAAGGAGATATACTATTTAGAATGTGTGGATGTAGTATAACACACACACACACTTCATATTAGTGACAAGAGAGCATCAAGCAGTTTGTTTACTGCATTATAATTTTGGAAACTTTTTCATTCAATGTCTAGATTTCCCTTTATTACCTTAGAGACTGGTATGAAATGCATTTTCCAACAACTGCCATTTGTTCTGAACAATAGGGTCTTTCAAGAAAAATGAACCACTTACTTATCACAGTAAATTTTAGAGGTGAAAAGCTGTCCCTTATCAGGCCTTCTCATTCCCCTTATATGGAAATAAAAAACTGAAAGGCAGCTATCACTGTATTTGCTTCAGTGACTTACTCTTAAATCTGTTAGCAGTTGCATGTCTCACCTTGGCAAGAAATGGCCATAGGCCTGGCGTTCATTCTTCTTTTACTGCATAACAGCCTGATCTAGGAAGATTTCGCCTCCTCATATCACAGAAGACTTGTATAAATAACTAGCCTCCACCTCTAAGGTGCAAGCAGACACTGATTCGAAAGGAAAGGAAGTGAAAGGGATTGTGGCTTTGTACTCGAGATACAGCTACCAAACGAGGGTTCATTTTCTAGGAACAGGAACAGTAAGTGTCGAGATAACCTAAAGAAGGAACTGAACGCTCTCTTTTGCATTTCCACTCAAATGACTTCTGTGCATCTACTATAGTTTCAGAACACATTTATACTTGGATTTAGGAACATTGTTTGAACTTCTGATAGGCAAACCCTCCAGCTTGATTTGTCCTCTTGATTTGGGTTTTGCCCAGTATTAATAAGCAATTAAATCCACGGCTTGGGACCACAATACCTGACGGAACGCCTCTCCCAACATGAATCTACCCATACACTGTGCTCAACATCTAAGGTCCTCCTTAGAGTGCCTACTCCGAGGGAAGCTCGGAGGATGGCAACAAGGGAGAGGGTCTTTTCAGTGGTTGCCCCACGACTGTGGAATGATCTCCCCGATGAGGCTCGCCTGGCGCCAACATTGTTATCTTTTCGGCGCCAGGTCAAGACTTTTCTCTTCTCCCAGTCATTTAACAGCATTTAACAACATATGCTAAGATTTTTTTTAATGGACCCCAGAACTGTTGTTGTTTAAATGGATACTGTTGTTGTTTTTATGGTTTTGATGGTTTAAACTTTGTATACTTTTTTTTAATGTTCACTGTTTTTAACTTTTGTAAACCGCCCAGAGAGCTTCAGCTATGGGGTGGTATATACATTTAATAAATAAATAAATAAAAAATTCTGGAAAAGCATGCCTGGTTCCCCTTATGTCGGGAGCATGTTCACTGCACTAGTGCAGCAAGGTCATTTTAGATGGTCTTAGGATGGCACAACTTTAAGCACTTCCTTCTCCACCCACCCACTGCCATTCCCATTTTATACTCACTGAAATCACAGCACCATCATGGCTACGAAAATAAAACGGAGTTTGCTTCTGTTGCGGAACGAACTGACTTGGGAATAAGCACCATTTTGTTGCAGAAAGGGCTAATATAGATATAAAGTAGAACGAATGAAATGAGCATCTGTAACCATGTACATGTCTGGCTGGCTGCCCCCGCCCCCCATAAATTAAAAAGGAAGGAAGGAAGGAAGCAAGCGAGCTGCAGCAAGGAGCATCAGTTCCAGAGGTCCCCAGCATGCCTGTGCTGGCCCAACGTCTGACACCAGGGGTACATCTCTTTAACCCGACCTAAACCCACATATTCGTGTTTTAGGGCACATGACATAGTGCCCATTCGCCGCAGTGCTGGTTCTTTGACTTGATAATGCGCATATTAGCAACAGGCGATTTATCATGACTTTTTAGATAATGTTCGACTGCGCACCGGGTTATGCTTATGTGACCCCGGGGGTGTGGAATCGCATTTTGACAGGTGGGAGGAGCTTTGAAGCTAGGAGAACGTGATCCGCCAATCTCCCGTTTTCCCACCTATCAGCAGCTTCGTTCCTTCACGCCTTTCCCCAACCCCTGATTTGTTTTTATTCCTTCCCCCTTCCCTCTCAGGAAGAGGAGGGGGAAGCTGGTGGCGAGGCGAGAGAGGCCGCCTCGGGCTGGGCTGGCCGGCGGCTGGCAAACGGGAAGGCAGGCGAAGGAGTGGCCCCCTTGCCCTGTGAGCTTGCTCAAGCCTGGAGCCTCGCTGCCATGTTGGAGAGCGGGTTGAGTCCTCTGCGTCAAGGTTGCTGACCATCAATGCACACGCACGCACACGCAGCTTCGCGCAAACTCCTCCACTGCGCTTTCGACCAAGGCAGGGGGAGAGGAGGAGGAAGAGGACGAAGAAGGGCAGGAAGGGAAGGGAGGGGGGATGTCACCACCGCCGCAGGCAAGCCAGCAGGCAGACAGATCTGAATCAGGGGGGCGGGGGGGGCCCAGCTCTCTCCTCTCTCGCCGAGGGGCAGCAGGATTTTTGCATTTTGACAGGTGGGCGAGTGGGGCAGGCAGAGGACATAAATCGCTGTTGCTGCTGCAGTGTGACACTCTTTTTTACACTCAAATCAACAAAAAATCGGGTTTATATTTGATGAGGTGCAATCGAGTTGTCGTATAGCTGAGGGCCAGATCTGTCTGCTGCTGCCCCCCCCCCCCCACCTCAGTACCTTCCACTCTCTGGGTGGCCGGGAGTTTGGCTCGCCACCTACTTGCTGAAAGTTTATAAACTAAGTGCACAAACAAAACTGGTTATTTTAAATCACATGCTGACCTCTAGGAAAGATGGAGAGGTAAGGTGGCCATGTGTCAGAAGACAGACCTCTCTTTGAGGGCTGCCAGAGGGCTGTGGCTCATTTTGAAAGCCCCCTACGGTATATTTGAAGGGCTATCCAGTCCAAGTCAAGTATAAAGATTAAACACCCACACCCACACCCATACCCACACCCACTATCAGAATGGAGCGTGAGCAGGGGGCTTGAAGTTGACCATCAACATCACCTGGACAGCAGATTGAGCAAGGCTCACTTGGTTACAGTCTTCCACATTATGCCGAGATGTACAGCCTCTGAGTCTTCCCCAGCCCTACCTGGAGAAGCCAAGGATTAGATCTGGGACCTTTTGCACACAAAGCATGTGCACTACCACTCAGCTACAGTGAGATTTCAATGTGTGCAAGAAACCTCACAACTCTTAGGCAAAGGCAATACATCATCATCATCATCATCATCATCATCAGTTTATTGTGCTAGCTGAAGGCCATGACAAATACATCCATAGAAAAGCATACAACTATAAAAGTACACAATAATTTCAATAACCAAGAGGACCATACAGACAATCTTAAATTTACTCTGACTAAAGCTCTCATTTCGCTCAGCACTCTGAGTCTCTCTGGCAGTTTATAGCAATTTTATCTAGTTCTCTCTTCCTAATCTTTTTTGCTGCCAGTGCAAACAGGGCCACTTTATGAGTGACATAACTGTTGGTATCGCTAAGGAGGAAGAGAACTGTTTCTGCTTGGGCATTCATGCCTCCATATGTCAACAGCGGTTTCAAGAGTCTCTCTCTTGGGTCCCTATACAGAGGGCAAGTTAACATGTAGTGTGCTATGTCTTCCACTTGTTGTTGACCACAGATACATAATCTCAATTCAAATGGTACCTTGTGGTAGCGTCCATCCAGCACTGCGGTTGGCATCACTTGAAATCTCAATTCAATGAAAGCATTTCTCAGGGGCAGTGGCCTCAATTTGGACAGATAACATGCTCTATGGTGTTCTGTTTTTAGAAGAGGGAACCACCGAGAGAATTTAGAATTTTTAATAAGTTGCAGGTCCCTCCTGGAATCTATCCAAAACCACCAATCCCTTAGTTGCTTCTTATCCATGCCTAGAGCAAACTTCAATTCAGGGAGATGATAACTATGCAGGAGCTTTTGGAATATTGCCGTCCAATGACAATTATTATCCATTTCTAGAAAACACTTAGAAGGAAGATGCTCATTTTGCAAGATGGCGATTCGTTTAAAATATTTTAGCTGAGCACTCTCAATTCTTGCCCTAACTGAAGGACTATCAGCTTCTGTGCGCAAGAAAACTGCAGGGGTACCAGATGGAAGGGAGAAAAGTTTTTGAAGGAAGTTGTTCTGCATAATCTCCAAGGCTTCGGTCATGGTGTTGTCAGACCCCCAGATTTCAGACCCATAAAGCAGCTGCGTTATTACTTTGGTGTTAAAGATTTTTAGGGCAGGCTTGATCAACTGTCCCCCTTTATTATAATAAAACTTCATTAGAGACCCTATAGTTTTTTGTGCTTTCAATTTCGCTGCCTCCCTGTGCCCTTTCCACGAGAGGGACTCACTAAAGAGAATGCCCAGATATCTAAATGAGCGAACCTGGTCAATGACTTATTGGTCCAAAGTCCATCTGTGTGTGGGTCTGCGGCTGCCGAAGACCTTAAGGCAAAGGCAATACAGTATTTTATGCTACAGTGGAATCTAGTATTGCTGATGGACACTACACAAAGAGCTCAGGCACTTCTAGCAGAACTTTTAGCTTCTTTTGCTTTGAACACCAGCCCTCCAATTCCACTTCACAAAACGTTTCTGAGATCTCATCAAAATTCAAAAACAACTTGTTACACAATATTTAGGGATAAAATATGGATGGAGTATTTGACGGGAGAAACAGAGGCAGTTATACATGGAGTCCTGTGGATTGTGGCCAATGTCCACAGCACAAAGCAAAAACAATGAAGCTGATTGGTGGGAGATCCAGGACAAATAAAAGGAAGTACTTCTTCACACAGCGCATAGTTAAATTATGGAATTCACTACCACAAGATGTAGTGATGGCTACCAATTTGGATGGCTTTAAAAGGGGGTTGGATAAATTCCTGGAGGCGAAGGGTATCAATGGCTACTAGCCCTGATGGTTGCGTGCTATCTCCAGTATTTGAGGCAGTAAGCCTGTGTGCACCAGTTGCTGGGGAACTTAGGTGGGAGGGTGCTGTTGCACCATGTCCTGCTTGTTCATCCTTGGCTGATGGCTGGTTGGCCACTGTGCGAACAGAGTGCTGGACTAGATGGACCCTTGGTCTGATCCAGCATGGCACCTCTTGTGTTCTTAACAAGGAAGTAACTTACACTAAAGTGGCTCCCCCAAACTGGCATGCTCCAGATGTGTGGGACTACACCTATCATCATCACTAGCCAAAAGGAGTTGTAGCCCCACACATCTGGAGCATGCCGTCTTAGGGAAAAATGCAGTAAAGGACTGATGAACTTAGTAAAGATAGTAGCTGGTGACTGACTTCTAATTTCAAGTTATGGAATAGAAATATATCCAGAAATATTTATTTATTTTATGTCTATATTGCCCAATGGCTGAAGCCCTCTGGGTGGTACACAACTTTTTTTAAATCAAGTATTCAGGGTCTCTGTGAAAATACATTTACTCAGGATGGTTCAGATGGGTTCCAGCTTTGAATACAAACATATATTACCTTATATTCCTCAACGACAACCACTAATGCACAACATCAGAAAGTTGGTGCATATTGAAATATATCCACAACTTGTGACCACAACTCAGTTAAGGACACACTAAGGCCTTAGCTAGACCTAAGGATTATCCCAGGCAAATGGAAGGGTCATCCCTGCCTGCTCCCGGGATCCCCTGTGTGTCATTTGGATGCACAGGGATGATCCCGGGACAATGGCAGGATATAGGCCTGGTCTAGCCATGGCCTAAAACACACACTTATATCCAAACTTGATTGCCCATATTATAAATCTTTACCTTGTTGACAGCAGTGAAATGAAATTCTTAAAGTACATATTTCACGGCTTTCTTTTATAGGAGTGTTTTTTCAAAAAAATTAAGATGGGGATCCCTGTGTTAGGTCCTCTTGAAAATGACACTGTTGAAGGCAATTTCATTGCCCTAAAAAGGTAGTAAGAAAAACAGCTACGTGCTCAAAGCTACCACGTCATGCTATATGATCTTTTTGTTTCCATCAACTTGGCAAATTCTTTTCCCCCCACCCTTAATAACACATAAGTAAATGCTCAACTGAATCGTCATTGCTAGAACTGAAAGCTGATACTTTATTTAAAAGGGACTTCCTAATACCTATACACAGGGAAAGCCCTTTGGAATGGAACAAAAGATAATGCTCATATTGTGTTTTTTTTAACAATAAGCAGCTTGCATAATCTTATAAACTGTATAGTGTACATTTCACAGTCCATCTGACACACAGTCAACACTCTGACTATGCATTTGAACACTATGCAAAGGACTGTACTATCAAAGAGACAAACACTATGCTATATATGTAGCATGGGTCAAGACGAGGTCATGGAGCATGTTTCTGCATTTAAGGCATACCTGTTAGAATGCTTTACTGTTGTGGAGACACAATTCACAACTAACTATCAAGCAGGCTTTTGTGCCTATTTGTTTTTGAAGCATCTGGCCAATCAAGCCTGCTTTACGTCATTATACGGAATCCAGGAGGCTCACATTCCCCAGAAGCACTTCCTAGTACTGGTTGCCATTCTAATCTGTGAAATGTATTCCTGTCTCTCCATTTATGTATAATGAAACACCAATGCCCCGAGTGGTGAGGGTTCCTTTTCATTAGCAGGACTATATTCTATTTTTAGATTCAGCCAATGATTTTAACTTTAACCCCTACCCCACCTCCAAATATTGCCTGCCAGTTAGATTAGAACATTTTAAATGCATTAAATGTGAGAACTAGTTTGAAGCTGAAAAAGATATGGCTAGTCTTCATGTACCTTTCATTCAGTTGCTGTGCTGGTTTTACTGGAGGAACACAACGTTATCAAGACTATAACTGTTAAATACACAGAAGACCAAGCTTTGCTGAGTGTGGATTTGACAAAAGGATGTCCTCCTTCAATAATATTTTAGAATTGTTTGACGCTATCAAGAATCATGTAGACGTAAGTGATCTGGTAGATATTAATGTCAGCTCTAGTTTCTGGAGGGGGCAGGAGACCCATGGTAAAGATGCCCTCAATAACAGTAAAGAAGAAAATGAAGAGGGGCAGGACCAGCACCAGGGGTTCTGGAGTCAGCAGTGGGGCACTGCTGGGCAGGAGCCCATGCTGGCCGACCCCTGACATCAGCCCTAGACATCCTGCACTAGATATTCCAGATAGTTGGTAAAGTTTCTTACCCAAAACTCCTAAAGAAGCTTTGCATTGGTTCATACATTCAACTGGGATGATGCTGTCCTCATGGGGTAGAGGAATCAGTCCATCCTTACCTCTCTCTGATGCAGTTAACATCAAGTGTTAGCCAGGTACTCCATACAAATGAGTGAAGGCCTGGTTTACATGAATTCTGTCCACTGTTCTTGAGGTGGAGGGATACATGCAAGTGAGACCTCCACAATCATGGATTCTTTGTAGCATGCTGTTCATATGTGTGGTGTTAACTATGTGGAGTAGGGGGAAACTTCACTCCTCCAGCATATGAGGATAGTACGCCTGGGACAAATGTACAAACTAGGGCTTGGTTACAGGATAGGAGGACTGACAGAATGCAAAGGGTAGGAATACACTGACAATCAGTTTTCATAGTGGAAAGCAATCAGTGAGGTTCCCTTAAAAAGATCTAATGGGATCTCCTCCAAGGACTTACACCAGTCACTTTGGCTAGATTTATACTACTGCTTTATAGTGATATTGAAATGCACTGATAATTGTTGAACATATTACACATTCCATATACCACTTTCATAGTGTTCTTTCCTGCCTTTCATTCCACATTATCCAAAATACCGCAACAAATATCATTGTGTGTACTACAAGGTATAGATGCACAAAGGGATATTGTGTTACTATGATGGGATCTTAATGTTTTGACACGAGGTGTAGATACGGTCCCTGAGAGTGTAGGTGGAAGTTCGCATGACGGAACTCTATACAATAACAAAACACGAACCCCCCACATAGAATGCCAGCATGTCAGGAAAAAATGTTCTAGGAACTTTTAATCATGTGATTCCCCTACATGTAGTCTGAAGTGTATAGCCTGCCCAAACACAGGTTGGTGACTTCTGTGAGAATTAGGTCACATGTGTGTAGGGAGAGGGAGAATTATTTTAAACCTAGCCATCAAAATCTGGGCTATGACATTTACCTCATTATACAGGTCAGCATTCCATCATAGAGTAGGCCAAGTTATATTATACAAGGAGCAGACAGTTTGGCTGTAGGGTTCTCATTGCCTCAATAGGTTTAGAATTAGGGGAAGGGACACTTCTAATTGTAGCAAGGAACATATATCTACATTTGTAGAAGTCACATGCTGGCATATATTAATATTTTCTAGCCTCCACAATGGTCTAGGGTCCTGGAATTTGGTAGAGACATAGTGCAAGGCTGATTACCTGTGTGTGTGTATATATATATACACACACACACACACACACACACACACACACACACACACACACACATATCTGGGAAAACTACATTTCTCCTTCAAAATGGTAGCTTATATGAGAGGAACTGGACCAAGAGGGAGATGAGAGTCTGAGGTGAGTGATGAATATTAAAAAAAATATGTAATATTCACCTCCACTGACTCCCACACCAAACACACACACACATCAATTCATAGATCCTTTATACAGGACAGCGATACGTAAACTGGAGCTCTCCAGATGTTTTAGTCTATCACTCCCATAAATCCCAGCCAGCATGGCCAATGGTCAGACATTACATGGAGGGCACTAAGCTGCCTGCCCCTAATGTAGGACAATAGACTACAAACATATAGCAGCACGTATGAACCTCTGTGTGCCCACACACAAAGACTGGCACCAGATATGGGGACAAGAGGAGGGGGTCAATCACTTCAGAAAACCTCCCCCATCTCTGGTCAAAACATTTGGGAAACATTATAGTATAACCAGACATTGAGGCTTGCAGACCTCTTGTCCAATGGAACAAGAAATGCCCAGACATTCTTAGTACCTTCCCTCCTCCTGTGTTTCTCCTGACAATCACAACATTTCTTAGGGCCACTGGAGGCCAAGTAGATTTAGTCTTAAAATACCGGGCTTAATTCCTCCTTTGAGAACAATGCCAAAAGATCCAGAAACATAACACTTTTGCTCATCTTTTGGAGCTGCAATACGTGCTAATAGTTCAAAGGAAATTCTATTTGCATAAATTGAAAAGGTAACAACATGTACAAACCTCCTCCCTCCCCAGGAACAATGGGCTTTCTCTGCACAGAAGGAGGATATATTGAGAGAAAGTACAGCTTGTGAGAAAACTGGGAATACCCTGTACAGTTGCAAGATTCACAAAGCCAGATTCCTATCACAGCCAGGAGACCAGAGCTGTGGCTTGGATGCACCTATTTGAATATTAGGCCCTGGGCATCATTAATTACCTAACATAAACAATGCTTCTTTGATCCTAAGTACAGGTGATGTTTCCAGCCGTTAGGACGAGACTGTGGTTTGGCCACAGCTCTGTATAGCTTGTGGCATTGGGAGATGAGGACATTTGCCCGAAAGTCACGTGAAAATGATAGCGGAGCCCAAACCTCTCTTTTTCCCCAACCCACAAGCTTTTTTGGGTGAACTCCTCTCTCGATTGCATGTTGGTAGCGAAAGTGTGTATCTAGGTGTCTTTTGAGATCTCCTTTCTGTGAACGGGGCTTATAAAAAGCCCTCCTTTCTTCTGAAAAGTTTCCCAACAGTGGATAGAATATTCATCGAAAGCAAATCCCAAAAGGGGCCTGCACACAATTGAAAGCTAATTAAAAAGGTTTAAATGACTATGCATAAGCTGCCTTCTGCGATATTTCCCAAGCTCTAATTATAACCAAGAGCTGACTCCTTAAAGTTGCTCCTTTAAGCTGTACTTGTGGTGATAAGGTATGTTAAGACAGATAATTATGGTAACAGCTCAAGCACATTATAGTGGGTGGATGACTTGAGCAGAATGCTAATGAAACATGGAGCCTTCCCTATCTCAGTGACTAATTCAAATACAGATGGGAAATTTTACTATCTGATGGCTTTTCTACATACAGACAGCTGATGGCTGTGAGCCATAAACACCAGATTCGCCTCTTTATGCAAGGCTCCTTAACCAGTTTGACAAAGCCTTTTTATTTCAGTAAATTTCCTCTATTGACAAATTGCATCACTACATTGTTTCTTGGGAAAGAATTTGAAGTGAAACAAATCAGGGGTGGGGAAGGCCAGATTTGCATCCAACATTACCAGTTCAAACACCAAGCCACGAAATTTGCAGAATTAAGAGTGGGTTTTAAATCCCCAAGCCAGATCTGCGTTTCAAAGTGAACCAAAACTGACCTGTATTTAATGTATGGACTGGAATGCAGTTACCCTTCAGGTTTCGCACGTCTCCAAATTTGGCAATGCAGTACTTGGCTCAGTTTTAGGATAAAATACATTTATAAATGCATCTTAATTAATTCTGTTAGGGTGTTTCTCTGGTTTAACCAAACTGCTATATCCATATAGGATATGGGTTTCAAATGATCATGTTACTGAACCGTGGTTCTCCAGATGTGTAATGAACAATAATTATCTAAGGGCAAAAGCACTTTTCTTTCATATGTGTGGGTCATAAATCCATTACTGTTAGAATTGACTGGAGGACAAGAATTTAAATAATAAATATTTGCATGGTGAAAATGGTGTTAAGAACATAAGAAGAGCCCTGCTGGATCAGACCAAAGTCCTATCTAGTACAGCATCCTACTTCCCACCTTGACCAATCAGATGCCTCAGGAAGCTCACAACCAGGACATGAGGGCAACGACACCTTCCCATCATGAACCCCAGCAACAAGCATTAAAAGGCATGGTGCCTCTGGTCTTCAATGTCATAGATAATCATCATGACTAGTAGCCATCCTTCATGAATTCATCTAAACCCCTTCTAAAGCCGTCCAAAAGTTGGTGACAGCATATCTTGTGGTAGTGAATTCCATAGTTTAACTATGCATTGTGTGAAGAACTCCCTTTTATCTGTAACAGATCTCCCACTATTCAGCTTCATGGGAGAACCTCAGGTTCTAGTGTTATGACAATGGTGGAAAATATTCTCCACTTTCTTCACCCCAAGAATAGTTTTATATTATTATTATTATTATTATTATTATTATTATTATTATTATTTTGTATCCCGCCTTTTGCCCAGTGACATTCAGCCTTATAACCCTCCATCATTTCCCCCCATTACTTGCCTTTTTTCTAAACTAAAAAGCCCCAAACATTCCTCACTGTTTAAGTTGCCATTTTCTGTACCTTTTCCAGCTCTACAGTGTTGTAGCTGTGATTGTTGTTGTTTTGAGGTGTAGCAAGTAGAACTGGTCACAGTATCCAGAAATACTGTATGTAATACTAGCATCAGAAAGGTCCCAGTTCCAAATTAAAGCCATTCACTCCCCACCAGGGAATATCAGAGAAGCACTATTCAAAGTGGCAGTTGACTCCACACCATCCTTCCATACCGCTTCTTTTACAGTGGGGGTGCAAAGCTGAATTCCATCTCAGAGAAGCGGCCAGGAGCTCCACTCCAGTGGTGGGCAGGGCTGAAGGCAAAAGGGGCGGAGCCAAATACCAGCACAATGTAGCTTAAAGCTCTTGCTGTCCACTAACTAAGCCTTTCAACCTATTAGAACGGGGGGGGGGGGAACTGCACAAAAGCCGGCAAACCACCCAATGATCGGTGGGTGGAAGAAAGGGGTGGGGCCAAGAAAAGGGGAGTGGCTACCTGGGGGAACCCGTGAGGACCAGACTGGGATCCTAGGAGGGCCGGATTTGGCCACTGCGCCTGAGGTTCTGCGCCAGTTTTACAGGAAGAAGCCATCTCTTAACTTAGGCCTTAGCTAGACCAGGCTTTATCACGGGGTGAACCCCAGGATCGTCCCTGCGCCCATCAGGGGTAGGGTGGGGGGAGTGGGAAAATAAAATTATTTTTTTAAAAAAGCACCTACCTTTAGCGCATGAGCGTTTGTGCGCTCCTCTTCCTTTAAAAATTAAAAAATGGCGGGTGCGACGCCTCTCTTCCTGAGGTCGTCACACCTCGCATGTAATTGCATGCGAGATCTTCCCTCCTCCATCGCGGACTATCAGGTAGGTCTAGCTAAGGCCTAAGATAGGATACTGGGTCACACAACAGGAAGTGGTGAATTGTTAATGTGTATTAACAATTCATAGTTCATTATGGTAATTTCACAGGGCATCTAGATGACATAGGTCTTTTCTACATGCTGCTTTTAACTCACACCTTTACCAAGACTTCTGCTTCCGGATTCTCTGTGGGAATAAGATCAGCTCCTTTACATGTGTTTTTCCAGGTTTTTCCTTTCTCGATTTTTCTGTATGCTCTATTATACAACCACTAGGTGGCACTGTAGGAGAGTGGAATTGCACAATTACACAAGACTTCTATAAGGCCATTCAGAAAAATACCAAACTTTCCTCATTAGGAAAAAACAACAACAACACCTGTGATAATGGTTGCAAAGTATGGAGAGACCCAGGAGGGTGACTCCATCATGTAAAGGACCCACTAACTACTACCTTGTGTAGAAAGATTCATAGTCATTATTTAGTCATCAGCCCATGTTTTATCTCTCTTTCATCCATGTCTTTTCTTAACAGGGAAAGTCAATTTAGCTGGAAAGACCCAGATCAAAAGCACAAGTCTCCAAAGGTGTAGATGTTCCCTAGTGCTTTACTCCCATAGACTTGAGGAGGGGAGTTCCGTCATTCACAGTGACATTCATTGCACACCACCCTTCTTCTTGCCCCTCCCCTGAACACACTGGTGGTTGTAAGTAAGTACACATGTTTTGCACACCAGCACACACCTTTGGAAAAAATTACAGAGGAATTCTGGGATAAGGGGCAGAGCAAATTCCAAAATGATGAATCAGTATTTTGAAATTCCAGAGTTCCTGGGTACATTAAAATAAATAAAAGTGCATGCACAGGAGTCTGAAACACTTGTGCTGTGCACATTCATAACAAACTGTGTTCAGAGGAGTGATCAGGAGGGAAGAGAGGCAGAGGCCGGTTGGGCAAGTATGAAGAAGTCAAAGTGCATCCCAACATGATTTGCTGTGGACAGGATACAGCAGGTTACTTTACAATAAAGCACCTAACAGGAACATCTTGTGTAGATGCGAATGTAATGAAAGCCACAAAACAATGGAAAAGCAATGACACAATGCAAGAGAAAGCCCATGTCTGGAAGCAGCCTTAGTGAGTTTTTGGTCTAATGTAGCTGCCTCCTTTTTCACTAGATGGCACTACAAAGTAGCATTAGGACTGTCCTCTGAATGGAAAAGGGACTGCTGATGGCTATTTTAAAAAGTGGACTATTTGGAGAAATGAAATATATCTTGATCCTGTTCTGCTCCTACCCACCCAGTACACACGGTCACTATGCTGCTATGACAAATATTTCTAGGGAAGCTGATAACTCTCTGTGACACGTTAAAAAGAAGAAGCTATGATTTTATTTATATTTATTTAATTTTATTTATTGCACGTATATACCGCTCCCATAGCCAGGGCTCTCCGGGCGGTTTACAGAAATTCTGAAATTAAGATAAAAACGAGTATACAAAATTTAAAATTCTAAAACACAGAACATACACACATAAAGCATTAAAAACCGTTTTTAAAAAAACTAAACATGTGGGTGATTAAGATGTGCCGCCATATGCCTGGGCAAAGAGGAAAGTCTTAACCTGGCGCCGGAAAGATAGCAGCATTGGTGCCAGGCAAGCCTCGTCAGGGAGATCATTCCATAGTCTGGGGGCCACCACCGAAAAGGCCCTATCCCTTGTTGCCATGCTCCGAGCCTCTCTCGGAGTAGGCACCCGGAGGAGGACCTTAGATGTTGAACGTAGTGACTGGGTATATTCACGTCGGGAGAGGCGTTCCATCAGGTATTGTGGTCCCAAGCTGTGTAAGGCTTTATAGGTCAAAACCAGTACCTTGAATTGGGCTCGGAAATATACAGGCAGCCAGTGCAAGCAGACCACAGCAGGTGTTATATGGTCGAACCTTCTGGTTCCCGAAATCAATCTGGCCGCTGATTTTGCATGAGCTGCAGCTTCCGAACCGTCTTCAAAGGCAGCCCTGCGTAGAGTGCATTGCAGTAATCTAACTTGGAGGTTACCAGAGCATGGACAACTGAAGCCAGATTATCCCTGTCTAGATAGAGGCGTAGCTGGGCCACCAACCAGAGTTTGTAGAAGGCACTCCGTGCCACTGAGGTCACCTGAGCCTCCAGTGACAATGATGGATCTAAAAGAACCCCCAAGCTACGAACCTGCTCCTTCAGGGTGAGTGCAATCCCATCCAGAACTGGTAGAACACCCCCCATGCTGTCAGCGGAGTCACCTACTAACAGCATCTCAGTCTTGTCTGGATTGAGTCTCAGTTTATTAGCCCTCATCCAGTCCATTGTCGCAGCCAGGCACCGATTCAACACATCCACAGCCTCTCCTGCTGAAGATGAAAAGGAGAAATAGAGCTGCGTGTCGTCAGCATACTGATGATAGCACACTCCAAAGCTCCGGATGACTGCACCCAGCGGCTTCATGTAAATGTTAAACAACATGGGGGACAAAACCGACCCCTGCGGGACCCCCTACTTGAGAGTCCACGGGGCCGAGTAATGTTCCCCAAGCACCACCTTCTGTATCCGACCCGCCAAATAAGAGCGGAACCACTGCACAGCAGTGCCCCCCACTCCCAGCTCAGCCAGACGTTCCAGAAGGATACCATGGTCAATGGTATCGAAAGCCGCTGAGAGGTCGAGGAGAATCAACAGAGTCACACTCCCTCTCCTGTCTTTCTCCCGACATAGGTCATCATACAGGGAGACCAAGACTGTTTCTGTGCCAAAACCAGGCCTGAAGCCTGACTGAAATGGATCCAGATAATCAGTCACATCGAAGAGTGTATCTATGGTGTGTGTGTGTGCTTTCATGAATGGAGACTGTGTTGTTAGATGCATGAACCTGGTATTAATGAGGTCCCTACAGAGCAGACATCAGACAAAGAAGTCCAAACATCCTATCTTAGGATAATTACAGTGTGATGTAGTGGGACTGGGAGTCGGTAGATCAGACTGAGAGTCAGGAGATCCGGGTTCTAGTCCACACTCGGCCATGGAAACCCACTGGGTGACTTTGGGCCAGTCACAGACTCCCAGCCCAACCCACCTCACAGGGTTGTTGTTGTGAGGATAAAATGGAGAGGAGGATGAGGATTATGTACGCCGCCATGGGTTCCTTGGAGGAAAAAAGGTGGGATATAAATGCAATATATATATATATATATATATATATATATATATATATATATGAACCAGTCCCTAAGAGTTTGGATGTTATATTGTTCCTGTTAATGACATTTTCTTCCTGAACTGATAACAGGTTGCACCTACCTTTTTTGTATTAAGCAGTATGAATTTAGCCAAAGGGAAAAAAAATCACCACTGGATATAAATGCAATAATAAATAAATAAATAAAATAAAATATTAAAGGGGCTTAAAATTTTATGCAGCAACACATTTGCTGCAGTTATACCAATGGTAGTGGTAGTGAACAACATACTGTATGCACATTTTTTTTCATTTAAAGAGACACATGGATACAACACAGAGCTGTGATTGAGTCAGAACTTCCCAGTGCATGCACGCAAGTATACAGGCAGGAGTATATCAGCGCCTTCTGTGTGTGCTGCTGGAAACACTGGTATATCACCAATGTAACTGCAGCAATTGTGTTTGTTGAGTGAAGTGTTGGGCTTTTTTAAATCACAAGATCGAAAAAGAATGTGCAGTCAATTCATGCTTAAGCAACCCTTGTGTCTTGGACCATAAAAAAGAGCCTAGATGGATAAGACCAAAGTCCATATAGCCATGCATCTTGTTTGCAAGAGAGGCACTGGTGGTCTATAAAACTCGAAAGTGGCTGGCCAGTTGCTTATATAGGAAACTCATAAAGCAGGGTATGAACAGAGCAGTCCTCTCTCCCCACCAGGTCACTCTCCCCAGCAACTGGTATTAACAGACATACTGCTCTTCAACCAGTGGGTTTCAATGAGCAAACCAGGGTTTGTAAACCGCTCAGAGAGCTTCGGCTATGGGGCGGTATATAAATTTAATAAATAAATAAAGCGTGGCTTTAAAAAGAGATTAGATAAACTAAAAGGATAGATCCAAACCAGGGGTGGGCAACACACAATCTGTGGCATATCAGCCCCCTGGAACACGTTTTGCAGCCCTTTTCCCCGTCATGGTGGCGAATTTGTTGCTGAAATTCAGCAGCATAACCGTGGCATTGAGAGCAAATAGCCTAAAAGCCAAAAGTGCAGGTTGCTGCAAAAATTGGGTGCCGTAGTAAGAGCAAAAAGGGACTATTATAAATCTATTTCCTACTGCTGCCATTGTGCTATTGAATTTCAGTAGTAAACCACACTTTTGGCTTTTAAAAGTGAGCTATTTTTGACTCTGTGCCACCAAATTGCAGGGTGTGGGGGGCAGGGGTGTGCCCCCTGGTGGAGTCCAGGGGGCAGTGCAACCCTCTAATCCCTGGAGGTCGCCCACTTCTGACCCAAACCAGTGCCTATCGTTGCATCCTGTGGCAGTGAATTCCATAAGTTAATGACGCATTGCGTGAAGAAGTGCTTTCTTTTGTTTGTCCTTAATCTGTCAGTACCCTGTATAGCTACAGGGTACATATTAGATCAATATCCTCTTTCTGCTGCTTTAGTTTCCCCTTTACTTTCTTTGGGGTTTTACAGATGACCAGTGCCTCTCTCTCAGCAGGCCTCTCCCCTTGCCGCCAAGCTATGCGCTATTCGACGTTAGCTATTTCAACCAAGTGTGCCACTACCACCGGCCCCTCTGCATTCCCACCCTTTTCCTTCAGTTTTTGTCAACCGCCCAGAGAGCTTCGGCTATTGGGTGGTATAGAAATGGAATAAAATAAATTAATTAATTAACAAACAAACCGCAATAAGCCTTCGATAGCACACTGCAAATTAGTCCATCTCCTCAGTTATGGCAATAAACAGCTGCCAAAAAAAGATGTCCACATCCAAACAGACAGTTTCCTTTCTTCACGGCCCCACATGAAGTTCTCTCCGCCACTCACAAACGATGCACAGGGCCAAGAATTCTATTGGTGAAACAAAGCCCAGCCGTGTGTGTCTGAATAAATGCCAGCGAAGTTTACCTGGAGATACAAACAAAGGTGTATCATTCAAGGCTGTAAGCCAGCCCACGTCTGCCGAGTGCCTGCCCCTTAACCCCCCCTCCCTTCTCTAAAAGTTCACAATGGAGTTTAAGCTCCACCTGCTAAATGTCTGGATGTTAGGCTGCTATTAAAAGGCATAGAAGCAGGGCCAGCCAAAACAAGTTGGCAGCGCTATACACCTCCCCATCCCACACCCACGTATACATATCCACTGCCTGGTTTTTATATTGCCACGATAGCCCTTTCACACACGTCACCACCGATGGGTGTTTTAGACCACCTGATGCCATTCCAAACAGGTCTCCGCAGAGTAAGGTAACATATTCAGCTGCCACTCACCAGGCATTGAGTAATCGAATGAACTGTGTGCATATGTGAATTTCCCAGACACAGCACATCTTCCAGTGAGGCACCAATGCACCATAAGTCTTTGGACTTATGGACTTTTAATGCTTGAGATTCAGATGATACTGAGATAGTCACATGTGACTGTCCTGTGAATGGTTTTAAGTGTTCTCTTACTATATTATTTATTTATTGCATTTATATCCCGCCTTTTTCCTCCAAGGAACCCAAGGTGGTGTACATAATCCTCCTCCTCTCCATTTTATCCTCACAACAACAACCCTGTGAGGTAGGTTGGGCTGAGAGCCTGTGACTGGCCCAAAGTCACCCAGTGGGTTTCCATGGCTGAGTGTGGACTAGAACCCGGATCTCTCGACTCCCAGTCTGACACTTCAGCCACTACACCACACTGGCTCTCACCACACGTGCCAGAAGCCCTTTGGGTATTTGAAAGTGTGTCTGTGTATGATGGTGGTGGTGGCGATGAGATTAAATGATGCATTAGATGGAATCACATTGCATATTGTGAACTCACTTCCATACAAATACCATTTTTTACATCCCCTCTTATCAAAAACCTCCACTATCACATTGATTTAAGTCACAATCCTGTTGAGACAGGAAAAAAAAGTCCTACAATTCCCAGCATGCTGGCTGGGGCATACTGGGAGTTGTAGGACATTTTTAGCCATGCATAGGATTGCATGGTTACTGGATTCAGAAACCACAAGCCTTCAAAACTCACAAAGTTGTAAGTAAGTACAATTTAATATGAAAATCAACTTCTCCCATTTAGAATCCATACTTCTGCTGGATTTTGTCAAAAATTTTGCACTTCTAAGCCTGAGAACTCCTTTCCTCTTTCATAATTCAGGAATAACTGGCTCTGAAAAATTCAAAGACGAGTGTCTAGGACATATTTGAATATAGTTGGTTTAGAAAGTCACAAGTTATTAAACTGGCAATTCCTTATCATTTTAATTTGTTTCAGACGGTGCCAACAGTGATTACAATCTAGGAAGATTATAAAATCCTATAAAGATGACATGGACCATCAGTAGAGTCTTGTAAAGCCTGTCATGTGCCAATAAAACCTAAGACATTTATTACAGTGTATGCCAGGTACTCGCAGATCTTTTAAAAGGCCTCAAAGTTCCCAACAGTGGCAAACCTTGCAGAGTCCTCAATGGGTGCAGAACTGGACCCAGTTCCTGTGTCAGCAAATTTGCTTCTTCATGTCTGAGAATGTGTGGGAGGACAGAAGAACTATGACCAATCAGTTTAAGTCCAGATGGATATAACACCAGCTTAGTCTTCAGAACAAATCTAGTCTCTCTCTCACACACAAAGATAATAATTGCTGGATTAACCAGAAAGCAGACCCATCAGCATCAGAGGTTGGCATCATCGGGCATCTGACTGAGGTGTAAGCACCAGAGCCTTTGAAATTGCCTGCTTACACTGTGCCTGACAATGTGAATAACTGGCTGGTCTAACACGGCCTCCTTATGCTGAGGGGGGCTGGCAGGCACTGCTGCTGAGCAGACGGTTGAAAGGCTTCTGAATGGCCCTTGTGGGGACCGCTGCCAACTCTTGGGAAGATGCTCCGTCAGAGGCTGCATGGGCAAGTTGAAATGACTGAAGACAGCAGCAAGGAGGAGAAGCAGCAGCTGCCACCAGCCCATCACTATGTATGCATGAGGGGTTCCTCTGGGGCAGAAGTTGAGGGGAGGGATCCACCAGGGGTCTCTTGCCAAGCTCCACAAAAATCTGAAACTGGCCCTTGGTTAGAAGCTTCTGGAAGACTAGAGCCCTCCTACACCTAAGGGTTATCCCAGGAAAATGGAGGGATTGTCCCTGCTTGCTCCCGGGATTTGGATGCACAGGAACGATCCCGGGATGATCCCGGGAAAAAAGGCAGGTTTAGAAATGCCTAAGAGTCTGTGAGTGGGTAGCAAGACACTTTGATTGGCTATCATGTTCTATCCTGTACTATCCTGTACTACTTTCTCCTCCTAACTTGCAGTTATCTAAGTGCATTCTGACATAATTTCTCTGATAACTGACAGAGGGCATGTCTAGACCTGCTGATATCCTGGGGATCGCTCCAGAATCATTCCCGTGCGTCCACATGACACACGGGGGATCCCAGGAGCAGGGAGGAATGACCCCTCCCTTTCCCTGGGATATTGGCATACCCTTTAATCCCAACTTTTCCCGCAGTCTCGGGCTTGTCCCGAGACTATGGGTCATGTGGCCGGGCATCCCGTTTTTGTCCTGGCTTCTCGCGAGTAACCACAAGGAGCCGGGAACCGGGCATGGGGCATGGAGCTGTTCAGGAGCTCCGTGCCCATCGGGAGTAGGAGGGGGGATTAGGGTCTTTTTTTAAAATAAAAAACTCACTTTTTCGTAGGAGCGCTCCTGCGCTCTTTTTCAATTAAAAACAAACAAACAAAATGGCGGGTGTGACGTCCTCGTCCTCCCGGGATGTCATGCGCCACATGTAGACTGAGGGGGAGGATCTCATGATCCTCCCCCTCGTCTAGCCATGTCCAGAGTCACTGAATTCACCTTCCAATTATTCAATTCTTTTCATGAATTATACAGTGATTGCCATGTCCTGAAATGTTGGTGAGCCAACTGAACCTGTTGGTACAACACCTTACCAAAGCAATGGGGCAACACATTTACTGTGCATCCCTCTGCATGTTTGCTCAGAAAGTCTCACTTTCTTCAATGGGGTTTACTCTGTAGTAAGTTTTTCTTTTCTTTTTTAGGATTAAAGTCTTAATTAGGGGTTGAGGGGAAATGCTCTTGGAGGCCCAGGCAAAGAAAACACCACTGTAATAAATTGAATTTTGCACCCTTTAGGATACTTCCCAACTTCCTTAATCTAGTTCAATTGCAATAATCAATTCTACAAGTTATAAATTGAAGAACCAAGAAAATGTCAATATTTCTCCAAGGCTTGGGCTCCTCTACGGGGCAAAACCTGCTCTCAGGCCAATGCCCCCCTCCCCCCGACTTTTTATGATGGCAAAATGGTGAGAATGGCAGTACAGTGTCTGCCAGCGGCATGATCGCCATTCCATTAGTTAACTGTATGCTAGTTTTTATAATATGTTTTTGATCTGGAGCTCGTCTACACGGGCACTTTACCCTGGGGTAGCTTCGGAGTGGCAGCAGGTGATCTACATGATGCAGGCATCACTCCGAAGCAATCCAGGGGCAAAGCCCCAAAGCTCCATGCTAAAAAAGTTGGCAATTACCCCGACTTTTTTTTAACTTGAAGCCAGGCTCCATACCTCTGTGGAGACTTTTTAAGGGTGGGGGAAATATTAAAGAGGGTGTTGAGAGGGGTGGACAGGGAGCTCTGGGCTCCGCACTGCAAAGAAATAAATATTTTTTTAAAAAAAATGAGGGTGGGAGGAGAGGAATTGGGCAGCAGTGAGGCTTCTGCCGCCACTGCCGAAACAAGCAAGGGGGAGGAACAGGGCAGCCAGCTCGCCTCCCTCTGAGCTCGCTTTGGCTGCCCTGGTCCTCAAACCCCCCACCAGTTTTTTTTTTATTTTTAATCTTTAGATGTGAACCTTTGCATCTAAAGATTTAAAATAAATAAATAAATAAATAAAAAAACGGGGAGAGAGGAATGGGGCAGCCAAAGTGAGCTCAGAGAGAGGCGGGACGGTGGTGTCAGCGGCAACTCCAATTTGGGGCTCTTTCCCCATGCAGATGCTGGGAAGGAGCGTCGATTTGGGAGCCCCGGGCCCCGGGGTGCAGACTCGATTCCATCAAGATGGGACCCATGTTTTATAAATTAGATCTTTTTTATGCTCTTTTTAACGCACCGTATTGAGCCACTGGATTGGAAATATCAACTGTTGAGTAAATAAACCGAAAAACACTGGTGAGGGAGAGATAAAGTGTGTGTTCCCCAGTCTTGCCACCTTAAAGATACTTAATAATAGGTGTGTGAGCTGCTGGTTTTGTCACTACAGCAGCTAGCTGCTGCTGGCCCTCTTTATCCCCAAATAGCAAGATTTTCCTCAAGCAAACAAGAATGCAGAGGCACGCACCATCCCTTTTGATTATTGAGCTTGTGCAGGCTTTTCTGCTTGTTTTTAGAGGAAATATCCAAGCAGTCCCCTAACTGCACAGTGGAAATGAAGGTAAGACTTAAGCCCCCTCTAACTTCTGAATTCATTTAACATCTCTCTTAACTTTCTGGGAGTCAAAGATCAAAATGTTGGGAGACAACCCTAAAAGACCACTCCTACATTGTGGAGTCAACCCTACAAGACCACAGTCTTCCAAAACGAGGAACATCTATTATGTTATACAGATTGAAATGAATATGAAAACTAGTTTGGTTTATGAAAACCTTTGATTATTCTGCCTGGAGCAACATTCTCTAGTTAACAAGGATGCCCGGAATTCCCAATTCTGCCTTAGGATCTTAGGTGTGAGGCGTCTAAGATCCTAAGTTTAAGGCAGCTTCCCACGTTATAATAAAAATGGGCGCAGGTTAGAAGCAGAATGAAACAGTGGTACACGTCCCCCCACCCCAATACCCATGGCATAAGCATGAGAAAACTGGGGCCAATCTCTACTACTCATCACAGTGTCTCCATTCTCCTTTCCCCAGACGTACATGCTAAATTTGCAACATGTACCTGCTCCTGCTGTACAACCTGAAATGGCCCCACAAGCCTCTGTTTCAAAAGGGCACGTCGCTTCAACAGAAAGCTCTTTTTTGCCTTTGCTCTCAGAGCGCCTCTGCTTAGCCTTGGTGAGAAAGAGCTAGTCCTCACTTGCGGGGCTGATGCTTCAGCTGCGCCTGATCACGTCCAGGTACAGCACCAAGGGAGGCTACTGTGTGTGACTCACCGCAGCATGTGGAAATGCCAAGAGGAATGGGTGGGGTCATGTGCTATAAACTAGGGATTCATAAATGTTTACTCCAATTTGCTGCTTAGTTATACTTGACCTCTGTGGGTTGGCACACCCACTGATTTACTGGTTTTGTACTAAGGGCCCTGTCAAGGAGGCTTCCCCCATTAAAAATAATCCTCCCCCCAATCACCCCCCCCCCTGTGATTCCCTACCATCCCTGCTAGTTAAATATTTGGATTCTTACACTTAAGCCATGAGAAAATTATTCAATTCTCTGAAAACATGTGTGGTTTTTCTAGCAGCTTTACGCTATTCAAGGAGTTACATGGGCACTTCCCAGTACAGGGCAGAGTACTATGAATTGTACTCCTTACACCCATCTCCACCACGCACACACTGCTGGCTTCTCTTGCACAACAGTGATTCTCTGGCTGGGACAAGGAGTGAAAAGGATGAAAGATTTTGAAAAAGCTTATTTCTTACTTAGGCCATAGCTAGATGGGGCGAAATCCCGGGGCGATCCCTGGGATCATCCCTGTGCGTCCACATGATGCACAGGGGATCCCACGAGCAGGGAGGGCTGATCCCTCCCATGCCCCGGGATCTTGCCCTCCCCTTCAAGCCCACTTTTTCCATGGTCTCGGGCTGATCCCGAGACCGCGGAACATGTGTGCAGGCGTCGCAGTTTGTCCTGGTTCCTCACGGTTACTTGTGAGGAGCCAGAAACTGCTCATGGACTCTGCGCCCATCGGGGGTGGGGTGGGGTGGAGTGGGGTGAGCGGGGAGATTAATTATTTTTTTAAAAAAAACTTACCTTTTGTGTATGACCGTTCATGTGCTCTTCTCCTTTAACAGCAAAACCAAAACATGGCGGCCACGATGTCCTCTCCCTCCGAGGTCATCGCACGCTGCGTGTAAATAGAGGGGGAGATCTCACGATAAAAATACCATGAGATCCTCACCCCTCCGTCATGCTAGACTCGTAGGTCTTGCTGAGGCCTTAGACCAAGTTGTTGTGATTAAAAGGCAATTTGATCTAGGCATCCATCCCAGGACTAACCCACCCCACCCCCAAACATTCTTTGAAAAACAGAAATGTAACTACTCTTGTGCAAGGGTATCTATTCATGAAGTCCTTTGTGAGGTGATAGGGTGGCGAGCCACACCTTTTGAGATTCCTATTCTGAGAGGTGCAGAAACCCTGTCCTCTTTTGCATCTGATTGCCACGTTAGGGGATCAGATGCAATCTGGGTTCCATAGATTTATTCAGGATATTAGATTATGTTAAAGTTGTACAGTATTGTGTTAATCATACATACTGCTGGAACAGATTATACAAAACAGTACCCCAATCATTCAATTCTTAGATATTCAAATAGTCTTGGTTTACTTTACGCCCATGGCAACATGCACATATGGAAATAGGTTATCAATAGGCCACTGAACATACATGAATTATATTACTGGGACTGGAGGCCTGTAGCCAGTGTTTTAGTAGATAGATTTGCCCCATCTTCAGTATAACATAACAATATGCATGCTTACTCAGAAGAAAGTCCCATTCAATTCAATGGGGCTTTCTGCTATGAAACTGTTGTGAACTGCCCAGAGAGCTTTGGCTATTGGGCAATATAAAATGCAATAAATAAATGAATAAATAAATAAGAGAGCAATCTATAGTCCCTGGGAGAGTGTCCCTCCACGTCAGGAAGGGACATCATCCCTGACCATTGACCAATGAGTGCAGGACATGGATGACATCATGTGGGTGCATACTGCATGGGGTGTGTGTGATAAATCACTGGTTTGATGGAGCCCTGAGTGAAAGAATGCTACTGCACTTCAGTAGTAAGAGAGAGTAAGGCTATTGCTTTGATGTATGGAAAAAATCTGGTTGTATTCTGTGAATAGGGAGGAGCCCATAATGGGGAATAAGGAGGGAATGGGGGAGGGGCAGCCCCACCTCTTGACCACTTCATTAGCAGGACATAGAGGCCCGCCCAGGATTTAGTGTGGTGGGATAGGGCACAATGCCATGGAACGTCTTCAAAATCGCATTTAAGGAAAAAAAGGGGGGAAATGTGTGAAGAAGGACTTTCAGAGACTGCATCATTTCCAGAAGGAAGTGGCGGCATGGCTGTGGATAGGTGGCGACATCATGGGTCACAAATTACCTCTGAGCCTGTGAAGATTGGCTCTTGCACTAATATGGTTTTATCACCCGAAGTCAGAACACAATTAAGCCCCCCAAACCATGCACTTGTGCTCCTGCGGGGTTGTCCCTATGCCACGGAGCGAGTGCGGGGGTTTGCATCTATCTTTCAGAGGAGGTGGAGGAGCTGCCACCACCCCGTGCACCGCCGCTCCACGCTCCGCCACACCACCGCATGTTGCAGCACGAGCGCCACTGCGCGTCTGTGAGTCTCTCCCTGAGTTTTTTCCACCTTACCTTGTGGGGCTTTCTCCACCAAGCATTTCCTTCTCCCCACACTGGAGGAAGCGCAGAGGCATTCCAGAGGCCATTCAGCGCACTGCCCACCCTCCCCCTTGTCCAGGCAGACGGTGACCACTTAGGGGTCGCCATCTGCCCAGCCACGCCACCTGAGCAGTGACAAATGGCCTCGCTCCAGAGAAAAAAGTCAGAGTAAATCCCCGACTTTTTTAAATTTTGGAGCTTTGGGGGAAAGCCCCGGGGCTTTCCCCACATACAGACAGCCTCTTGATCATGCTCCTCTACTGTACCTTTTAGCTTGCATCTTCAATTAATATGAAGTGAAGACATTTCTTACCTGTGTTGCTTCAGTGATGTACTAAAATTTGGATTGACCAAAGGTTTGCTCCACTTACAAAGGGTTGAGAGATGGAAGTCTCATGTAAACCTCAGGACACTCTGACATCACGGTTGTTGCATGTGACACAGCAAGTCATGTCTGTGTGTTTCTTCCCCTTTGATCTCATTTTGAGGCATCAGGTCTGAAGTATGTGACACATAAAGGCTTCTTCTTCCACATAAAAGTAGCACAGCAATAGAAAACAGAAGCCTCTGTGGCTTACCGCTTGGAATGTAACACCAGGGCTCAGCCAAGGAACTGTTAAAAGTGAGTGGAAGCTAATGGGTCCGTCCGCTGTGTCTTCACAGTGCGCTTTTACCACGGAGTACTGGAATGTGTCCGATGAAAGGAAAGCAGTTTCTCAGAACAGAAAGGCACAGATGTGACAGTCTGAGGTAATGAGACCTGCTGCAACAATAAAGCAATTTTAGCAATATTTTTTCATTCCCCCAAACCAGCCATCCCCTTCTTTCCACATATAGCAATCCATCTAAATCATCAGAACTCTGAAACAACAAATAAAGTAATTCATAGAATCATAGAATAGCAGAGTTGGAAGGGGCCTACAAGGCCATCGAGTCCAACCCCCTGCTCAATGCAGGAATCCACCCCAAAGCATCCCTGACCGATGGTTGCCCAGCTGCCTCTTGAATGACTCTAGTGTGGGAGAGCCCACAACCTCCCTAGGTAACTGATTCCATTGTCGTACTGCTCTAACAGTCAGGACGTTTTTCCTGATGTCCAGCTGGAATCTGGCTTCCTTTAGCTTGAGCCCGTTATTCCATGTCCTGCACTCTGGGAGGATCGAGAAGAGATCCTGGCCCTCCTCTGTGTGACAACCTTTTAAGTATTTGAAGAGTGCTGTCATGTCTCCCCTCAATCTTCTCTTCTCCAGGCTAAACATGCCCAGTTCTTTCAGTCTCTCTTCATAGGGCTTTATTTCCAGACTCCTGATTGGCAAACAACCACGAGGCACAGTAGGCTAAGAAATGGGTGTGACCTTGACATTAAAAGGCAAGAGATATGTAGGAAAGCTGAGTTGCCTCAGTAAGACTGAGGACATACCTAAGTCACTGTTAATGTCCTTGACTCCTCTTCTGTGGGCTTTGGCCGTTCGGCGGTATAGAAATATAATCAATCAATCAATCGCCTGGTCACAGAAGAAAGATTGCAAAGGCACACTCTGGGAACAATTGCACAAGGCCTCGAAACAATTTCATAATTAACTTAGTCCCAAGAGAGATGTAGGTCTGTAGGTATTCATACACAGCTGAAGGAGTGCCTCTGCTTGTGCGTGAAGATCTTCAAATGAGCTTCATCTCCATGTATGATTACTTTAAAAAGTAGGCGATGTATGCCTTTTCTGTGGTAGCCCTCTGGCTTTGGAATTCTCACCCCAAGGACATTTGAATGGTGCTGACACTACAATCCTTTCGGTGCCAGGTCAAGACATTTTTATTTGCCTAGGCATTTTAACTTATTCCTACGCCCTCTGCTTCATACTTTTGTAGCCTCTCACTTTCATTGTTTGCGTGAAGGTTATTTTGGTATTATGCATTTTTAAAATTATTGTACACTGCCCTGGAAACCATTTGGGGTTTTCAGAAATTTTAAAATAAAAAGAATAGATAAGTAAGGGCTCATCTACACCAAGCAGGATATTCCACTATGAAAGCGGTATATAAAAGGCAGGAACCACACTATCGCTTTATAGCGGTATTGAAGTGCACTGCAGGATCTACACTAGTGGTACTGAAGTGCACTGACAACTGTTGGGGCCCAGGACACATCTACACCAAGCAGGATATAGCACTATGAAAGTGGTATACGGTATGTACCATGGGCCCCAACAGTTACCAGTGCACTTCAATACTGCTATAAAGCAGTGGTGTGGCGCCTGCCTTTTTATACCACTTTCATACTACTTTCAGTGGAATATTCAGCTTGGTGTAGATGAGCCCTAAGGGACCAACCAGTGTGCCTCATCTGAGGCTTATAGGACCACTGCCTGAGCCAGAGGCCCTATAATTTCCCTGCTCCCTGGGGAAATTGTCTCCCTGAAGACAATTACCAACTTGAGCCAAACACAACACTCAGGGTGCTGACGCATAACTTTTAGATCAAGAAAGTCAAGAATCTTCATCACTTTGGCATCATATAAATGAGGTTGGTTGATAATAGATATAACAGAAAGATATGTTATCTTGTTAAATGGTGTCAGTGTGAACTGTGTGATGCTAGTTGTATTCATCTTCATGGTCCATTTGCAACCTCCCCAGGGGTATTTGGATGCTCCCTGTTGCAACCAGGAGGCTGGACTAGACAGACATTTGGTCTGATTAACAAGCCATTTGTTACGTTCTCATACCATTGGCATTAAAGGGAAGTTAAGTGTTCACTGTTAATACTATACTATTCTAGCATACTATTCTAGCATTATTCTATTCTAGCATTATTCTATTCTATTCTACTATTTAGCACCAGAGAATTTAGTGTGTTTGGTCCGAATCCAAAGTATAGAAAAGTTTTTAACCCCACTTCCAGCACTATTCACTTACCTCCCGCTATCCCACCCCAGCTTTCAAAAATAGTCTGACTGAGTAGCACTTCAGATAGCGAAGGCAGAAATTTACAGCTAGAGCATCATTTTTTCTTCTCCTGGCTCATCTATGGGCATGTCTAGACCTCCCGGCGTTCTGGGAGGGAGGGGGGAGAATCTCATGGTATTCTGCTTAAGAGATTCTCCCCCTCAGTCCGTGCAACGTCCCTGGAGGAAGGAGGACATCACGCCCACTATTTTGGTTTTTTATTATTACTGAAGATGAGTGCACGAGCGCTCCATCAAAAAGGTTGGTGTTTTGTTTTTTAAAAAAGATTCCGCTCCCCACTCCCACCCCTGATGGGCACGGAGCTCCTGAAAAGCTCTATGACCGTTTCCCGGTTCCTCGCGTTTAGTTGCGAGGAGCTGGGACGAAACCGGGACAGCTGCCCACACGTCCCATGGTCTTGGGACGATCCTGAGACCACAGGAAAAGTCAGGATTAAAGCCATCCTGGTTATCCAGGGGGAAAGGGAGGGATCATCCCTCCCTGCCCCAGGGATCCCCTGTGCATCATGTGGATGCACAGGGATGATCCCGGGGCAATCCCCGGGATAAACACTGGTGTAGACTTGCCCTAGGGGTGGAGAACACCCAGTGTTCTGTACAAATAATAAAAGCAGGGGAACTAGCACAGATGTGAATAGAACTACACCCAGCATTCAATAGTAACACTAGATATAAAAGCATCAATTAAAGAGGAGAAAGCATACACAAAGCTACATAGCTCTATTCTTCAAAGGACTCTGCTGTTGCAAGTTCCATTCATTTAAATGCGACTTATATCAGCACAACTTTCTGATTATTTCAACCACTTTGCAACCAGGGCAAATTAACCTCCTAACATAATTAATCCAGCTGGTTGTGCAACACTGTTCCTATTTTTACAGTAACAGAAGTCACTATTGTGAAATTTGCATGCATTTTAAGTGTACAGTAATGCACATTTTGAAAGGCAGGATATACATAGATCAATCGATCAATAAATAAATGCCGTTTCTCAAAAGTCATGGCTATTGATCTTTTATTAATTAGAAGATAGCATGGAGAGGGTTGATAGATAGTTATTGCCATGATGCTGGTGTCTTGCTGAGTGAGCTATACTGACTGCATGGAAAGAAAGATTTCACAGCACTCCTTTTGTGCTGCAGGTATCTAATTTGTGAGAAACACAGCTGATGACACCAAGTGATTGTTTCCTCAACCCCATCAAAGAGTGCTATGAAGTGTCAAAAAAGAAAAAAGAAATTGATTTTAAATTCAGATGGGAACAATAAAAAGTCATTCAGCTGCTGTCAGGCGTCAGCTTCCTAGGGAGGCTTGAAGGGAGAGGCTGGAGAGAAAAAGGGGCAGGCAGAGAAAAAGCAAATTTGCACGCTTCCAGTAACTAAGACGAATCCTTTGTAAAATGCTATTAAAATCTTAAAGAAGTTTACTAACATTTCTTCAACATATTTCCAAGCTATTCAACATGTTTGGACCACAGATTTTTTTTTTTAAAAAAATCAGGACATCAGGAAAAACTTCCTGACTGTTAGAGCAGTACGACAATGGAACCAGTTACCTAGGGCGGTTGTGGGCTCTCCCACGTTAGAGGCCTTCAAGAGGCAGCTGGACAACCATCTGTCAGGGATGCTTTAGGGTGGATTCCTGCACTGAGCAGGGGGTTGGACTCGATGGCCTTGTAGGCCCCTTCCAACAATACTATTCCATGATCCTGTAATAATCTACATGATAGCTAAGGTTTGTTATGGCATAAGCCAGGCTTGCCCAACCCAGTGCTCTCCATGGCCCTTTCTACACCTCCCAGCTTTCTGGGAGGGAGGGGGGAGGATCTCGCGAGATTCTCCCCCTGGATCCATACGCGCGACTGCGACATCCCGGGAGGAAGGAGGGATGTTGCGCCCGCCATTTTTTAAAAAGGGGAGATGAGCACAATTGCGCTCCAGCAAAAATGCAAAGGTTTTTTTTAAAAAAACAACAACACTTGACCCGGCTCCCCCCCACCCCCAATGGGCATGGAGTGCCCAAAAAGCTCTGTGCCCCTTGCCCGTTTCCTGCCTCCTTGTGTTTACTTGTGAGGAGGCGGGATAAACAGGGGCCACACATCTGCAGCAGTCCCGGGATGGTCCCGGGACCGCAGAAAACCCAGGAAATCCCCCATTTTCCGTTTCCACAGGTTTCCCTGGGGTCATCCCTGGGATCCCCTGTGCGTCATTTGGATGCACAGGGCTGGCCCTCGGATGACCTTGGGGAAAAACCAATGGTGTAGAAAGGGCCCATATGTGACATTACGTTACAGTTTAGTTCTAGGCTGCCTTTCAGCCCCAAAGGCTCCCAAAGCGGCTCACAACAATATTTAAATACAGCATTCGTAAAAATAGATCAATACAATTCGAACAATACTAAAAGAGAAGTTTAAAACAACAATATTTGTTTATTATATCTTCAAGGGGAGCACATGGCGCCATTGCTTATCGCTAAAACTGCCATGCGCTCCAACACGCACATCCCTTTCCCATGTGCAGCCACACTGATCCTGTCGAACTACAAAACTGCTCACAGTCTTTGTTCTTTTAGCAGCCTCAGAAAGTGCCAAAGACATGTTGTGCAGTTCTCCGTGGCCCACAACTAAAAAGACCACCCCAACAACTGAGGCCATCAGCAAAGGATGAAATCCTACTTGTGTCTTGCAGGGGAAAGGGCTAGAAACCCAAGGCCATGCAGCTTGTCTCCACCCAAAGAGTCCCACCACAACTCAAGAGAGGACAATAGAAGGGTTTGGATGCAGCCGATCTTCCAGCAGTTCTGCCTCCTGGATCTCTGCTTTGCCAGTCATGGTAAAATTGTTTTTTAAGTGTTCAAGGAACAATATAATAGCTACGTCATCCCGAGGAGAAGAAAGCAATCACTGGTTCAAAAAGTCCACTGCTTGAACTTTATGTCTCTTTTTAGCATTTAGTAGGTAGATTAGGAATGTGGAAGAGATAACTATTGGTTTTAATTTTACTTTTCTAAATTTAGTTTTCATTTTTAATTTAACTCTAGTTTTATGTTGTCCTTTATGGGAATAACTACAACCTTTCTGGAGTCAGCTCTCTGATGCTTTCTCACCCTCAAACGCGGGCTACTGTTTATTGGCTTCCATTCATTAGAGGGCTTCTTTAGATTAAGGAGGAATTTGCATTGTTTTACCAGAACTTTGCTTCCTGCTTCTCTTGTGCAATTGTAATGGGCTGCATTACATGGGTGGAAAGGAGTGACCATGTGGTCTATAATTGAAAACGTCCCGTCCTCTTGGTGCTCATAGACTTGAATGGGACAGTGGCCTCTAGTGGGTGCTTTGTAGTGCAACTTCACCTGCTTATGAGAGGAAATCTCATGATATTTCAGAAGAATCAGATATCCATGTTTTGTTTTGTTTTAAGAATGTGATTACAAGGGGAAGGCAAAGGAAGCGTGCACAAGGTTGACATCATCATTAAAAGGACCTGCAAACGTCTATTAGTGGCCAGTCACGAGTGTGCCTTATTTCGCTCGTGGGAAGAACACTGGACAAAGCAAGCTGACATAGGACACAGAAACACTGTCACCCATAGCCACAGTCATCCCACATTCTGAAAGGCACTGGTTGACCATGGTACCTGGCTGCAGAAAGTAAAGCATACATTTGAGAGGATGGGAAAGAAAGTTAAAACACCCTGTCTGGTCCAGAATGCAAGAACTGATATTATCTTCTTTGTGAATGTTCTACTAGCACTTGTAGATTTTCCCCCTTCAGCAAGCCTTTAACTCTGTTGCTTCCTGACATTATTATTGCCCTTTTAATTCTCATTATATGTTGAATTTTGTTAGCTACATTGAATATCTACATTAGGAGGTTAAAAGCAGATCAAAATTGTACGATGAAATAAATAATCAAGAGAGCAATCCTATGGTCTCTGGGTGAGTATCCCAAGGACTATTGAAATGTTTAGATTCCCATTTCTGAGGTCAGAGTCTGCTCTCTGACCTTGGAAGGGTGAGTTGGGGATGCATCCATCCTCCCTGGCCCCTTGCAGCCAACATGGATAGAACCATGTCAGCTGCCCTCCAAGGTTGGAAAAGCAACCTTGGAGAAGGAGGGGGAAATGGGGTGTTCTGGAGACCAGGATGCCATTTATCCAGATGCCATTTATCTCATTCCCCTCCACCCTCTGAAGCATCCTTGCTAGTTGGTCTTAAAAGCCCACCTAGCAAAAAAATAAAATAAAATAAAATAAAATAAAATAAAATAATGCATGACAGGGGGACGGGGAGGAGAAGGTTGCCTCTGCCACGCTTCCTGTCCTTCATTGGATGATCAGACATTCGAAGTTCGGGGGCTTCCAATCACTGAGGGCACAATCAATACGGTTGTAGTAAATATCTCTCTCATGTGGTCCACAACTTATGTTCTTGGAGTCTTCTTCCAGTAGAAGCAACTAGGTGAAGGACATTGGCCAGTTTCTCTCCAATTCAGGTGGCTGGCACCACATTGGCCACTCAGTGTCCTTCAGGGAGGCAGCGTGAGATCACAATGGCCAGTATCTCTCCTTCAGGCAGGCAGCATCAGAATGAGGTCACAAAGACTGATCTCTTCCCTTCAGGTAGGCAGCATCAGGACAGGGCACATTTGCCAGTCTCTCTCACTGAAGCAGGCAGCCGGAGTCACTTCTCTCACGAGGTAGGCACAGACTTTCTCTTATTGAGGTGGGCGGCAGCAGTGTGAGGACCATCAGTGTCTCCTTAAAATAGGCATTGGCATGAGGGCAGAAAGCAGCAGGCAGGACAGGAGGAGAGTTGGCAGGAAGACTTCCTAGATATTAGAGGGCTTCTGTGAGGCTTCTATTGATAATGCTGGTAGCCTGCTTCCAGGGCTGGCTGAAGTTATCTTGCTGCCTGAGGCAAATAACAAGATGGTGCCTCCTCCCAAAAGCAGACTGGACTGGCAGGTGAATTTTTCTTCAACACTGGTGATGGGGCAATATCCTCCGCTGTACCTGAAGGCTGCAAGCCAGCTTATAAAGCCCTGCAGGGCACGTCACGTGGCCCACACAACTCTCCACGAGCACCTTGTTATGCCTCACCCTGGAGGTGAGCAGAAGAATAGCAGGCACTGGCATGAAAAACCTGATATAGCAGGGCTTCAACTTTCACAGGGGGAAGATAGATAGATAGATAGATAGATAGATAGATAGATAGATAGATGAAAAAGCAGGTGAACAAGGAGCGGTAGATATAGGCATACAACAGGGCTTTGAACATAAGAACATAAGAAGAGCCATGCTGGGTCAGACAAAGGGTCCATCTAGTCCAGCATTCTGTTCACACAGTGACCAACCAGCTGTTGACCAAGAACACACAAGAAGAACACGAGTGCAACAGCACCCTCCCACCCATGTCCCCCAGCAACTGGTGCACACAGGCTTATTGCCTCAGATACTGATGGTAGCACATAGCTATTAGGACTAGTAGCCATTCATAGCCATCTCCAGGAATTTATCCAAACCCCTTTTAAAGCCATCCACATTGGTGGCCGTCACTACATCTTGCGGTAGTTAATTCCATGGTTTAACTATGCACTGTGTAAAGAGCTCACGTACCTGCAGTAAGTGCCCTGGATGGGTGGCAAAATAGGAGAAACATCAGATGGTGGCTGGTGGACCAAGGAGCAGAAGAAAGAAGAAGAAATTGGAGAGGGAGCCTGGCAGGGGCCAGTCAGCATTTAGCTTGAGGGAGCTGCGAGGAAGATAGAGGGTATGTCGGGATGAGCAGAAATGTGCACTCTGGACTTGGCAGTGGCTTACTTTAAAAGTTGCCCAATGAAAGCTTATTTGAAGGAACGCCTCCTCCCATATGTACCTGCCCGGACCTTAAGATCATCCACAGGGGCCCTTCTCCGTGAGCCCCTGCCAAAGGAAGTGAGGCAGGTGGCTACTAGGAGGAGGGCTTTCTCTGCTGTGGCACCCCGGTTGTGGAATGAGCTCCCCAGAGAGGTCCGCCTGGCGCCTACACTGTACTCCTTTCGTCGCCAGCTGAAGACCTTTTTATTCTCTCAGTATTTTAACACTTAATTTTAACTTAAATTTAAATTTTACTGTTCCAACTCTGTATTTTAATCTTATATCAATTTTGCTGCGTGGTTTTATCCTGGTTGTGCTTTTTATACTGTATTTTGTATTTGTGCTTTTAACCTGTTGGTTGTTTTATTATGGTTTTAATTTTTGTGAACCACCCAGAGAGCTTCGGCTATTGGGCAGTATAAAAATGTAATAAATAAATAAATAAATAAAGCAGTAAAACCCCAAACTGTCAAATCAATCAAACAGTAGCCAGGAATTTAGTCAGCAGCTCATTTTAAAAACCCAGTAGGAAAGAATTTTGATAAAGGCAACGGAATCACACTACCTATTAAAAGCCTACCATATATACGTTTACTCACAAGTAAGTCCCCACTATGTTCAAGAGGGCTTATTCCAAGGTAAGTGCACACCATATTGCAGCCTTAGAGAATGAAAAGGTGTTAAATTGTCATGTAAAAAATAACAATGTTGATGCCTTGCAGATCTGCTTAAGGCGGGTAAAGGTTTAAGGTTCATAGAGGAGAAGGTGGTTCTTGAAGCAGCCTGGTCTCCTGCTATGTAAGGCCATAGCTAGACCTAAGGTTTATCCCTGGATTGTCCAGGGGTCAAACCTGTTTATCTAGGTGACACACAGGCGATCCAGTGCTCAGGCAGGGGCGAACCCTGGATGATCCCAGGATAAACCTTAGGTCTAGCTGTGGCCTAAGTCTTTAAAGCAGGACCCCAAATTGCACTTAGAAACATACTAGAAGCCAGCAAAGGTCTTTTAAAACAGATGAAATAGGTTCAACTTCAGACCAACATGTTGTTAATAATTTTGCTTTGACTCCAGACTGTCTACTGTCCTCAGATCCTGAGTTCTTTATTGCATTCTGAGTATAACAATGACAGGTCTTCTACTTTTAGTCAACGCAATGGGAGATGGATAGCTGAACAATGGATACTCCAATCACATTCAAGTGTTGTTCTCAGGTATTTTGAGACACCAGAGAGCAAAAGAGTCCAGCTTTCTTGACTCTCCGTCTTGACAAGTTCTTTGTATTCTGTCATCACATTCTTGAATTTTTCTGAAATGCACACATGAGGGAAGGAACAACAGAAGCAGCTTGATTGTATCTTTTATGATCTCAAAAATTCTCATCTGATTTGTCCATTGTAATGATTCCAGGAAATCTTTTGAATCTTAGAAGCTTCATGCTCTCATACATGTGCTCTTAGGCAGTTAATAATGAAGGCTATTCAGAAAACCACCCATTGAGCTTGAGGACACAAGACTTTGCTGTTATCTCAAATACCTTGTATAGAAAGGATCTTTCCAATGGAATTGTTATGTTCTAGGGTCACATTTTTTCTCCATGTTCTGCCCCCCACCCATCTCAACAGATAGCAAGCTGTGGCCACTGAGCATGTTCAGTTCTATTGTATTATCCCCATTCCTTCTCTTAGATTTTTTCTATTTCTGCAAACTTTGGGGTTTCTCTGAGCATTTAGATACCTCTTCCTAATCCTGTCCTGGCTGAGCTATCATAACACTGCACCTGAGTATGCTATTAATATATACCAAGTGGGACCTCAAATAGGGTGACCATATGGAATGGGGGACAGGGCTCCTGCGTCTTTAACAGTTTGATAGAAATCTGGTCAAGAGGGCAGGGCTCCTGCAGCTTTAACTGTTGTGAAGAGGGAATTTCACCAGGTGCTGCATGCATACAAATGGCACCTGCTGAAATTCCCTTTTCTACACAACTGTTAAGGATACAGGAGCCCTGTCCTCCTTTCCATATGGTCACCATACTGTTAAAGATACAGGAGCCCTGCCCTGCTTTCCATATGGTCACCATACTGTTAAAGATACAGGAGCCCTGTCCTCCTTTCCATATGGTCACCATACTGTTAAACGTACAAGAGCCCTGTCCTCCTTTCCATATGGTCACCATACTGTTAAAGGTACAAGAGCCCTGTCCTCCTTTCCACATGGTCTCCATACTGTTAAAGATACAAGAGCCGTCCTCCTTTTCAGATGGTCAAAAGAATGTTGCCATGTTGAGTGCTTCCAGCCAGCCATCATCTCTTCCAAGGTACTCCATTTCTTGAGTCCAAATGCTGATAGGCACAGAGGGTGTCCATGTCATATTTTGCTTCTGGAATTTTATTTCAGTGGTTGATTATTGCACAATGCAAAAAAGTTTCCTCTTCTTCCCATATGGGGAAATTTCCCCCCAGATATAGCTCCCAGTGAGTAATTATGCAACAGCAAAGTGTAGGGCTGTGTGACACTGGTCCCTTTATGGACTTTTCTGTTCTTTTGCCCTACCATCTCAGATATCCACGGAATGTCCCATATATCTTTTCTTTTGGGAACGGTGGGTCTACAGAAGATGCACGTTGGAATATGCACCCATATTCGAATGCAGTGTCCACTGCTTTTAATGGGATGTTCAACAGTTAATGCAAGAGTTGGCATACCCAACCCTAATCTGCTTGTGCAAGAATTTGCATACCTCACTGCTAATAATTCCCCTCCTCACTCCCACTAGAAAGCATATGAGACAGAATCAGAAAGAAAGTGAATTCAGGGTAACTGTCGGTGATGGTGGAACTACTGCTGGAAATTTAACCGGAGAACTGTGGCATCTTTAGTAAAGTGTATTACCATAACTCTCTCATTCTCTAGCATAAAGACAGCCTTCAGAAGGAGTCTTCAATATGAGAAGTGTCAATTGCTACAAGAACCATCAAGCCAAAGAATTAACTGTTCCAGATTTCCTGGAAGGAATACTTCTAAATCCCAATATTGACACATGTGGAGGAAAAACAACGCCCCAAAAGGTAGTTTTAACATTTCTTGGATACACTGATGTGACAAATCCACCTTTCTTCCTGGATTCCCTAATAGAACATGTTTCTCAGTGAAGGACATGTCCAGGCATGCTGGTGGACATCTGTAGGTACCACATTCTGTGTTACTCCACATCTGAGGCTTGACTGCTCATGCCCCCACCACCAAAATGACTCAGCCTTATGTTAAATAGGTGCATGTAGGTATCACCCAAAGGATGCATGATAGAGGTCACTTCAGGCTACTGATTGGTCAGTTTGAATTTCTAACCTCTACTGGAGTTCCTGTCCCCCTAGAAATAACTTTCATTGTGAAATCTTACTTTGTCAAGAGTCCCAGGTGACACCCCACCCCCTCAAACGTTTATCTGCAAATTGCTTTGCTGAATTATTCTTAATATTTTGGTTCTTGATAAGTCAGCTTTAGTTAGCTAAGTCTATGTTTCATTTTATTTTGAAAAGCAACCGACCATTTCTAAATTTCTGTCTGCTTGGTTTTTGAAAAAAAACCTACTCAAGTATGTGTAGCCCTGAGAACAATTTTCTGTAAGGCAACGAATAAATGGATTGATTGAATGAATGTTCACTGGGAGGCTGGCTGAGATGCCATAGAAAGTACTACTTCACCAGCAGAGGGGGAGATCCACTTGGTTGGGGTGACATCAGCATAGCCAGAGGTCCCATGGTATACCTGTTGAACATTTCACCAACATGGATGTCTCAGGGGCATGCTGGAGCCAGCCATGGATCTATTGGATCCAAAAGCACCTTTCTTTCCCTGTGCCAGTTTTGGGGCTAACATTGTTATTTCCCTCCCACTGGAATCAATTGGAGAGAAAATGAACAATTCTACCACCCCACGTCTCACCCTGGCCGATGGGAACGGTCTAGAATAGTCTTGTCAGAACAGCATGTGATGGGGCTACATTTAACAATGTTTGCAAATAATAATTAAAGTACACCATTGAGCACAATCACATTGTTGTAGTTATGATAAGCGTTGAAGTCACATCATTAGAACAACATGTACATCAAAACATTATCAGAATAAACCTTAAGGTATAAATCTATTCATTTTGGAACATGATTGTTCGGGCGCAAACTATCCTTGATCTTGTAGAATAAATATGCCCCAATTAGGAGCAACGTAGTTCCTTGCAGAACTGAAAACTATACACAGGACCATGCAAAACTATACACAACATCAGACATAGAACAACCTCTCAGATAAGAGCTGACTTAGACACCATCATTACAGCAGAAGCTAACAATGGAGTGCCCAGCAACTCTGCGAGTAGGATTACACTGGATCAGTTTCAGTTGAATACCAAGGATGTGGACAAACTACGTGGAAGAGTGAGGACAACAACTTGCCCTCTTGATCCCTGTTTTTCATGGCTGGTCATCCAGGGAGGAGATACAGTTAGATTACAACTACAATGTATTATTAACATTGTAGGGATGAGAGCTTTCCATCATGTTTAAAAGAAGTGGTGGTATGGCCGCTTCTAAAAATGTATTCATGCCTTATGAATTTGCAATTGAGTTCAAAAATGTTTGCAAACTTTGGAGCATGCACTTTAAAGTAGTACACCTCACATTTTCAGTCATCCTACCATCCAGACCCATAAGGGGCGGGGCGGGACTTGAAGTAGTCCCCTTCCCTTGTTGTTCTTGCTGCTTCCACTCTTGCTCCAAGAGGGAGGACAATGACTCTGCAGGACCATCTTTGTGACAGCAAGTAAACAGGATCTCTTCTCGATCCTCCCAGAGTGCAGGACACGGAATAATGGGCTCAAGTTAAAGGAAGCCAGATTCCAGCTGGACATCAGGAAAAACTTCCTGACTGTTAGAGCAGTACGACAATGGAACCAGTTACCTAGGGAGGTTGTGGGCTCTCCCACACTAGAGTCATTCAAGAGGCAGATGGACAACCATCTGTCAGGGAAGCTTTAGGGTGGATTCCTGCATTGAGCAGGGGGTTGGACTCGATGGCCTTATAGGCCCCTTCCAGCTCTGCTATTCTATGATTCTATGATCATATACTGTATTATCATCACACAGGCAAACCATGTGAAAACAACCAATCAGAAAGGAGCCATATAACATGGCGATGCATAACCTCATGCCGGACTATGTGATTCCGAACTACAGCTCCCAAAATGCACCTTGATATGGCTCATACTCATAATCTCATATAGTTGGGATGAGATTTCTTATTAAAGGAGAACTCTCTTCTGAGCTCAGTTGGATGAATTCATTCTTTTTAAAGTAAATAAATACACTTGTGATAAGTTTGCCCATCATTAGATGAAACACCCTTGATTGGAAAAATGAGAAACTGAGAGGAACTGAAATTGATAGGTTTGTCCATCCCTAGCAACAGGTGCCATATAAAATTCACAGAAGTGGAGCGAAAGTGGGTAGAAATATGGACTGAGAATTATGAAGACCTATTCTTCCCTGATTTGTTTGCATAACATTCATGAAATTCACAAGCGCCCATTTCTACGTCCAAGCCATAAACACCTAGCCTTTTACTAGATTCACAGGCTGTGTCCGATTCACTTCAGTGATGTCAGTGAAGGTCCTTGGGAATGTGCAGGCTGAGACAGAAGTCTACGCACCACCTGCTGTTTCCCATGTGCTGTAATGTCTCATGTTGGAACACATAAAACACATGATCATGTCACAATTCTTTTGGAAATATTACAGAATTTAAGGCTTAATGAATTTAATGATAGAAGACAGAACAGATTTCCATAATCTGAAACATGCTGGACCTTTTCAATTAACCAGAAAAATTGAAAGAAAATTATTCATAGAACATACAAAGTTAAACATGCGTGGGATTGATCCCCAAAGGGGCAAATCAAAATACTATAGAACAGTATGGTTAGATTAGAGATAGCTGGATTCAAACTTCTAACTGAATGACCTTGAGCTACTTACTAGCTCTGAAATGAACCTAAGCTACTTCCGAGAGTTCTTGTGAGGATAAAATAAAATATAGGACTAGGTGCAACATCCTGAACTCCTTGAGGGAAGACTGGAAGAAAAATGTAATAAATTAAACAAGAAGATAAACATGGCAGTATATTGAACCACAACACTAAAAGGTATTGCACTTTTCTAATCTGTTCCTAACATTCACTCTTGTAGCTGACCAAATGCAAAGTACAAAGAAGCAGAAATGTGGTTCACACTAAGAAACCTGATTTACTGAAACCATTTCAGTAAATGTATTATTTTATTTATTTATTTCATTTCATTTCATTTCTTTACCGCCCAATAGCTGAAGCTCTCTGGGCAGTTCACAAAAATTAAAACCACGACTGTTAGAGCAGTATGACAATGGAATCAGTTACCTAGGGAAGTTGTGGTCTCTCCCACACTAGAGGCCTTCAAGAGGCAGCTGGACAACCTTCTGTCAGGGATGCTTTAGGGTGGATTCCTGCATTGAGCAGGGGGTTGGACTCGATGGCCTTGTAGGCCCCTTCCAACTCTGCTATTCTATGATTCTATGTTCTTACTTTTATGTTAACCATGAAGAGCATAATATGTTCTTAGTTTTACTTTTACAATGTATTGACTTACATATTATAATTGAGTTATTGAATTAACTGTTGTATCTCACATGTACCTTAGGGCAGTGGTCTTCAACTAGTGGGTCGTGAGATCGGTCCAGATGGGTCAAGGTAAAGCTGTTGCCACCGTGTTGGGCATGGAGAAAATTGTGAAAGTGGGTCCTATGTTGCAGGTTGGGAACCTGAGGTGGGACTTGGGTCTGGACCAGTTGAAGACCACTGCCTTACAGCACATGTTGCTGGTTGTGATGCCAAATTTCATTGTGAATGAACAGCTGAATAAAAGGTCTCTTGTTTCTCCTTCCCCTCCCCCACCTGCACACTTTTCTTATGGTTGTCTTGTACCTTTTCCTTCACATCCCCATGGTGAAAGTAACTCTGGTCAGAAGAACCTCCTATTTTAAAATAAAAATAGTACATTTGAAGGAACGCCTCTTCCCATATGTACCTGCCTGGACCATCCTCATTTGGATCATCCTCAGGGGTCCTTCTCCGTGAGCCCCTGCCAAAGGAAGTGAGGCAGGTGGCTACCAGGAGGAGCAGGGCCTTCTCTGCTGTGGCACCCCGGCTGTGGAACGAGCTCCCCAGAGAGGTTCGCTTGGCGCCTACACTGTACTCCTTCTGTCGCCAGCTGAAGACCTTTTTATTTTCTCAGTATTTTAACACCTAATTTAACTTCTTTGCTGTTTTAATTCCGTATTTTAATCTATATCAATTTCTGCAGTGTGGTTTTATCCTGGTTGTGCTTTTTATATTGTATTTTGTATTTGTGTTTTTAGACTGTTGGTTGTTTTATTATGCTTTTCATGGTATTAAATTTTTGTGAACCGCCCAGAGAGCTTCGGCTATTGGGCGGTATAAAAATGCAATAAATAAATAAATAAATAAATAAATAAATAAAAAATGATGAGGCTGATGGGCACACTAGAAAATCAGAAAAAAAAAGAGCCAAAAGCTGAACTGGGAAGTTGCATATCAGCTGAGGCTTACGTATTCCTTCTACGTTTCTCCAGGTTAGCCTGGTAGTTTGTTACAGGTGTAGTCAGAGGGGGCTGTTTCCTACGATAAACCAACTAAAGTGCAACTCACCGTCAAGGCTTTTTTCCTTATCTAGGCTCTTTTGCAGCCTACTGTAGTGCCGCACACAACATTCTGCAGCAAAGCTCAACATAAAGCGCTGAGTCCAAGCAGCTGCCTTTGCCAGCTGACTATGAAACATCCTTAATATAAGTGGCAGCTATTGTGAGTCATTTCTCTTCGGTGCATGTCCTGACAAGCAGCTATTATTAGGTTTCAGTATAGTTTTGTTGTGTTACCTGTCTAGCATTCATGCTTGCATGCTGCCACCACGCTACTTGGCCTGGCCTCAAAATGGCGGCTGGGACACCTTTGAATTGCTTTGTGGCAGTGGTATGGTCGCCAGAGTGAAGGGCAGGTTTGGTTCAACATTTTCAAAGAGTGGAGGCTGGTGGCTCCGATGTCAGTGAGGCTGTGAATCCGCTCTGGGTTTCAGTCAGAACCAGCTAGAACTCTAAAGGAGCTCCTTTAGAGTTTTGACTGATTTTGAGCAAAACCCGGGATGGATTCACAGCCCCACTGGTATCAAAACCACCAGCCTCTACTGTTTTCAAACTTTAGATGTCCTAGTAGATTCTCTGGCTCCCTTCCTGGGAGCTAGCATAGTTAAGAGACTGTGCAATGAATAAGGAAGTCCTTAGTTCAAATCCTGTCTTTACCATTTGCTAGGGTGACCATATGAAAAGGACAGGGCTCCTGTGTCTTTAACAGTTGTATTGAAAAGTAAATTTCAGCAGGTGTCATTTGTATATATGGGGAACCTAGGGAAATTCTCTCTTCATGACAACAGTTAAAGCTGCAGGGGCCCTGCCCTCTTTTGAATCTGGTCACTCTAGTATAGCTCCTGCAGCTTTAACTGTTGTGATGAAGAGGGAATTTCTCCAGGTTCTCCATATATACAAATAACACTTGCTGAAAGTCCCTTTTCTATGCAACTGTTAAAGATACAGGAGCCCTGTCCTCCTTTTCATATGGTCATTCTAGCTATGCATCAGAGAACAGAAGCAAAAGATTAATGGACACATCTGAACACATCCCCCCGCAACTTTTTTGGCTGGAGAAAAATGCAAATTAAGGTTCCTACTGCCATGTGTGGCTAGATTTTCCAGCCAGATACATGCAAAGCTACTAAGAACTTGGCCTTCACAATATGCATCAAATTAGAGCAGAACTAAGTCTTGACAGCACTAAATCTTCTCGGTTTCAGGTCTTGCAAGGCCATGTTCATGGTCCAATGGCTGTCAAAGTGGAAAACAGACACACCTAAAGACAACTGAGCAGCCACTGAGGATGTCATGAACTCCTTCCCTATCTGCATCAACCCAAGTCACAATTACAGACCCAGAAGAGTCACCACTTCCACTCTACAGTTTGAACACAGTAAAACAATCAGTCAAGGATTTTGTGAATTGCACTAAATTAAAAATATATTAAAAAAAAATCTAGAAAGACCTACCTAATAACTATTTCTTCTCGCAGATTCAGTTAGTTCTTAAAGCTAATCCTTGAGTTTTTGAATTGATTATAAATTATAAGGGGTTGATACATCATGGTTCCATGTTCACTGGACTTGTGGTGCCTTTATTATTATTATATTTATTATTATTATTATTAATTTATTTATATAGCACCATCAGTGTATGTGGACAGCCCACAGGCCACATGCAGCTCTTGGGGGGTCTGCAGCTGAACAGTGGCCTAGAGCAGCGGTCTCCAACCTTTTTGGCACCAGGGACCGGTTTCGTGGAAAAGAATTTTTCCACGGACCCGGGGTGGGGTGGGGTTGAGGGGATGATTTTGGGAAGCACCCCTGCCCCCCCCTCCAGCATCCTGGCTTCGCTTCGGGTGGGTGGGCGCCCAGCCGAAGCGAAGCCAGGATGCTGGGGCGGGCGGGCGGCTTAGGAACGGCCGCCCAGAAATTGCTCTTCCAGAGCGGCTTCCAGCTGGGCGCGCTGTTACGAAGCTGCCCCACCCCAGTGTCCTGGCTTCACTTCAGCTGGGCAGGAAAGATGGCGCCCCGTGCCCAGGTACGCTGGGGGTGGGGTGGGTGAAAGTAGCTCACCTGCGTGGCCCGGTTCCTAACAGGCCACGGACCGGTCCCGGTCCATGGCCCGGGGGTTGGGGACCCCTGGCCTAGAGCTTTCGCCAATCTCTGCTGACCTTGCCACTGCGAAATGTTTCTGCTCTGTTCCCAGAGTGGGAAGACTTGCCTCTCCTGCTTGTAGAGAAGAGTCAAAGGGGTACTCTGTGGTTCCTCTCTTAGATTTTTTAAAAACCACAGAGTATGAAGGGATAGAGCATCTTTTGCCATTCTAGCCAGTACAGTGGGCTAGAGTGGCAAAAGGTTCCTATGTTCTGTTGATTCTCTCTCAAGTGAGAGAGAAATCATGTAGTAAGGCTTTCGGCATATGGATTTTGTTAAACCTGTTATGTCTGTATTTTGCAGATTGTCAGATGTTTTTCATTCCGTCCCCCACTGATGGAATTGAATTTTTTTTACCAGAATTTCGTTCTACAGCTAATTTACATTAGTGCCAATATGCAATAGTGCAAATGAGCTAATCTTCATTAGTTATTGTGAATTTGCACAAATCCCCCCACCCCCCATTGAAAGGCTGGTCCCCAAGGCCATGGAATCTGCGTGACTAAGAAAAAACTGCCCCCCTGTGGAATCTGCAGGTTGGATTTATAGAAATCCAAACTGATTTGAATCCATTGTGGATTTCTCTGACAGCCCTAAGTAAGGCAGGCTAGAGTGGCTCCCTGTCTTCTCCAAGGAAGGAAGGAATAAAATGAAATATTTCTCTCTCTCTCTCTCTCTCTCTCTCTCTTTGTGTGTGTTCAAATCCTACCAACATGGATTCTGTCTAGAAAACAGCATAATCCTGGATCCTTCTCAAAATCATAAATTGGGTTTATTTTACAGTCAATAGGATCAGAATATTTTAGATGAACAAGGAATATGAAAACTACTTCGTATAAGAACTTCAGCATTTATTAAATATGCCCGAGACTTTAGATCTGTTGGATCACCAATGCAACATATACGCTATGATGGGACACGGGAGAGGGCTTTCTCTGTGGTGGCACCCCCACTGTGGAATGCCCTCCCCTTGGAGGCCCAATTGGTGCCAACATTGATTTCATTTCAACGCCAAGTAAAAAATGGCTTTTAAACAAAGCCTTTGATGGTTAAACTCACTGGCACATTGTTTTAACTGTTTTAACTGTATCTATTGCTTTTAAATTATATATTGTTTTAACTTGGATTATGGTTTAATTTGTTTTTAACTGTGTATATTTATTGTTTTATACTGTATGTTTTTATCTGTATGCTGCCCTGAGATCTTAGTGATATAGGGCGGGATATAAAAAATATATTAAAAAAAATATAGTCTCAAAGAAAAACCAACTCTATAGCTTCCTAGAACCTCTCGTCCTTCTCCATTCTCCCTCAACTGCCCACCTTAATTGACCTCACTTCCTTTTCCTTTGCATTTTCTCCTATCTCCCTGGTAACCAGCCATATTCCCTCCCAGCTCACCCTTTCCCAACTGCCCACTCCGACTACAAAGGTCTTCCCTTCCCAGGGATGGGGAGTTGCAAGAAGGGCAAGTTTAACTTGTAAAAAGGTACAGGAGGAAGCTTCGCCTACTGGGCGGTTTAGAAATGCAATAAATAAATAAAATAAATAAACAACACAGACTGTGTATGTAAGACAGACAGATAGACAGAGATTGGGAAGCAAGGATGTGTGTGGCAGTGAGTGTGGAGAAGGCTGTGGGAGAGAGGCGGCTTCATTCCACTTACCGGTTTCCCTCGAATTATCCCCTACAGCTCAAAGCTGTTGTTGTTGTTGCTAGCTAAATCACACCCCAGGTGGCAGCGCTCCTAAGATCCTTTGCACACCAGGAAAAGAGTTTGGGGGGGGGATGTAAAAAAAAATCATTAAAAAATCAACGGATGACCCAATCCAATTCAAATTTGGTATGCTTAAAGCTCTTCTTAATATCTATTACTGTACTAATTTTGATGTCTTTATCTTTAAAACTTACGCAGATGTAAGCATTGGTTTAATTTGTACTTTAACCATATCAAATCCTCCTCCTGCGCCCCAGTGGCCGCTCGGAGAAGTACAAATGATTCGCTCCTAAACAGGTAGCAAAATAGGTCGATTCTTTTGGCTTTATAGCACAATTAAAGCAGGATGCACGGGAGTGCTTCACAGTCAAAGCAGATTATAAACTGGAAAATTTCAGAGTCCTTTGCATGCAATTTGCAGTGATTGCACACTATAACCCTGGTGTGATGAAGCTAAAAGAGCAGGGCAGGAGGAGGATCCCTGGACCAATGTTCACTGCCACATGTGGTCCTTAGGAGAAAAAAGGAGCTTTCCTCCCGACTGATAAGCCATGTTTTGGAATTCAAATGTGGTACTCTGTTACCCACTTTTGCCATGTATCTAGAAAAGGGAGTTTATTCAGTAATTTGTAACATGATCCATGGAACAAGAGTTAAGGAGAGCAGACTCCCTGGAGGGAAACTGTTTCCCAGCACACAGCTCCAGCCTCACTCTGGACAGAGCTTTCATTTTCATTTTCAATAAAGCTTTTGCGGGAGGCCTAGCTGTTGCTGCAGCTTTCCATTGACAACTTAAGCATGGTGTCAGGAAGGTGACTTCTCCAAATATATATATATATATCAGTTAGCAGCCTGCAGCCACAGAATTTAGTCTGGTGCCTCCTACACCTCTAGATAACAGACAGCAACCTAGCTTGGTGATGGAGCTGATGAGAGGAGGAGTCCAAGCTGTGGCTGTACAAGAAGGTAACACTTCTGTTTTATCCCTTCCAGAAGGGTTGGTCAGGAGGTAGATCAGAATCTACGGGAAGGTTTCTGGGTGTTTTACAGTAGATCAGCAAGGAGTTCTAACTCACAATAGTTTAACAATAGCAATAACAAAATGATTTTTCCTCCTAAATTTGGCTGCTGAAACGAGGAAAATGTGGTGTAAGTGGTTTTAGGATTCTCTGTGAAAAGGTTGTGAGCTCAGTTCAATTCTGGTACTGAAAAGAAATTCCTAGGCTCAGAATGTGCTCATAGGTAGGGTGACCATATGACTGGGTTTGCCCGGATTTGTCCGGGTTTTGATGGCAAATCCGGGAGGGGAGGGGAAATCCGGATTTTTTTCAAAGAGCAGCTCTAATGGGAATTAACAAAAATGCTTATAACTCCGCCATTTTTTAAGATAAAGGCATGAAACTTGGCACAATGGTAGCTCTTAGGAAGGGCTTTAGTCATACCAAATTTGAAACAGATCCGTTCATCCATTGATTTTTTAGGATTTTTTTAAAAATTGAGGTTTTAAAATTATTATTCTTTAAATCGTCATTTTTAAAGATAAAGAGATGAAACTTTGCACCTTGAAAGGATTTAGGTAGAACTTTAGCCACACCAAATTTGAAACAGATGTGTTCATCCATTGAATTTTTAGGAATTTTTTAAAAATTGAGGTTTTAAAATTATTATTTTTAAAATCGTCATTTTTAAAGTTAAAAAGTTACCTAGGGAGGTTGTGGGCTCTTCCACACTAGAGGCCTTCAAGAGGCAGCTGGACAAGCATCTGTCGGGGATGCTTTAGGGTGGATTCCTGCATTGAGCAGGGGGTTGGACTCGATGGCCTTGTAGGCCCCTTCCAGCTCTGCTATTCTATGATTCTATGAAACTTTGTATCATGATAGGATTTAGGTAGAGCTTTAGCCACACCAAATTTGAAACAGATCCGTTCATCCATTGATTTTTTAGGATTTTTTTTAAAAATGAGGTTTTAAAATTATTATTTTTTAAACTGTCATTTTTATAGCTAAAGAGCTGAAAGTTGGCACCATGATAGCTTTTAGGTAGAGCTTTAGCCATACCAAATTTGAAACAGATCTGGGGCCAGTAGCAAACCCTGTTAACAACAACAGCAGCTTGCAATGAGTGAAGATACAGTCAGAAAAGATATTTGAGGGAAGGGGAGAATGTAACACACAGAGTATAGCAAAAGCTTTAAAGTACAGCAAAACCTACAAAAGTAGGAGTGAGTGAAGTTAATTTCAGATACATTGAATCTCTCACTTGTTCTTTATTTCAGTGATTTTAACATTAAGATGTTATGTAGAACAGATTTGTCTTAAATGTGTGCTGTAAAATCAGACATGTGACCAAGGCTATGTTCGGGTGGGCACACCCCTTGGTACTGGACACGCCCCCTTAGGGACGACCATGTTGTCCTCCTTTTTGGTTTCCAAAATATGGTCACCCTACTCATAGGCACCCTGCTCTTTAATCATAGAATCATAGAATAGTAGAGTTGGAAGGGGCCTATAAGGCCATCGAGTCCAACCCCCCGCTCAATGCAGGAATCCACCCTAAAGCAGCTGCCTCTTGAATGCCTCTAGTGTGGGAGAGCCCACAACCTCCCTAGGTAACTGGTTCCAACCCCAACTCTTTGTCTTATGTTCCTGGCTCTGATTGATGGATCTTGTGGTTCTACTAGAAACCAAAGTAAATCTGATAGGTCTGAAGCCTGCCCACCCCTCTCTCAGGGGAGTGGGGCAGAGAGATGTGTGCCACTCTCATGCAAAGCACAAATTCTACCTTGACAGCAGTTCTTGGAGCCCTAGACATCTCTCGTTCTCCAAAAACAAAACTGTTGAGAGGCATAGATTTTTCACCAGAGAGCAATCAGAAGCGGGAAACATTTAATCTTATGTCACTACTTTGCACCCACTGGTTATAGCTTGCAATTTGGGGGGATTTAACAGATTTTTAAAAATTAGGAACCGGATAGTCTGTGGCACGTAGGACCACTCCTTGCAAGAACAGCTCCTCTTGGAAGATGATCTCTCCACTAGACCAATGCCTAGACATTCAGAAGTCTCATGAGAAAGACTGAAAGCCCTGGCTTCTGAAATACATGCAGTGAGACAACAGCTGAAGAAAGCAATAATTACATCCTCCATTCCCAGTGTGAAATATATTTACTTTGGGAGACAGCATAAGAGAAAAAAGGAGAAGTGTCTGGACTAGGATAGCACTACAGGGAACATGGCAAATCTAGTCATTTCAGCAGTATGTGCAAAAGCAAAAGGAAGCCCACTAGAGATATTGCCAGATTTGTTCAGGAAGATGAAGGTGCATCAGGCAGCACTGGTGATATCATGCCCACCCCCCTGGTGCAATGTGCAGGCTGTGGGACCACAGAGGGAAAGAGGCACCATGCAAGCTGCAGTCCATGCAATAATGCTGGTGGGACAACAGCAATTGGATTCCCAGCTAGATAACACAGCTCTTGCACTGTGATCCCACAAAGCAAATTGGGTTGCAACATGGCTATCAAGCAGAGGAGATGCCTATGGGTCAAGTGTTGCCCTCCCGTTTTAAGGATTAAATACAGTCCAAGGGCCTTGCTAGACCTGCCGGGATAAGCCGGCAGGGAGGCGAGGCGACGGCGGCTAACATTAGCACGCGCCACCCCCGCCTCCTAGACGGCCGACGCGCAGGGACTGCGGAAGCCCTGCAGTGTCAGCCATTTTTTAATTTTTGTTAAAGGGGCCACGAAGACTCCGGACAAGGTAAGGTTTTTTTTTTTTTACTTAAGCCCCCCCATCCGCCCTCCCTCCCTGTTCACGTCCCGTGTGTCGCCCTCCGCCCTCCTGTGTGTCGTGTCTTTCACCCTTCGCCCCCTCGCCCTCCCATGTGTCATGTCTTTCGCCCTCTGCCCCCCCTCGCCCTCCCGTGTGTCGTGTCTTTCGCCCTCCCGTGTGTCGCGTCTTTCGCCCTCCCGTGTGTCGTGTCTTTCGCCCTCTGCCCCCCTCGCCCTCCCGTGTGTCGCGTCTTTCGCCCTCCCGTGTGTCGCGTCTTTCGCCCTCCCGTGTGTCGTGTCTTTTGCCCTCCCGTGTGTCGTGTCTTTCGCCCTCCCGTGTGTCGTGTCTTTCGCCCTCCTGTGTGTCGTGTCTTTTGCCCTCCCGTGTGTCACGTCTTCCGCCCTCCCGTGGGTCGTGTCTTTCACCCTCCTCCCCCTCACCTTCCCGTGTGTCGTGTCTTTCACCCTCCTGTGTGTCATGTCTTTTGCCCTCCGCCCCCCTTGCCCTCCCATGTGTTGCGTCTTTCGCCCTCCTGTGTGTCGTGTCTTTCACCCTCCGCCCCCTCGCCCTCCCATGTGTCATGTCTTTCGCCCTCCCGTGTGTCGCGTCTTTCGCCCTCCCGTGTGTCATGTCTTTCGCCCTCCCGTGTGTCGCGTCTTTCACCCTCCCGTGTGTCGTGTCTTTCGCCCTCCCGTGTGTCGTGTCTTTCGCCCTCCCGTGTGTCGTGTCTTTCGCCCTCCCGTGTGTCGTGTCTTTCGCCCTCCGCCCCCTCACCCTCCCGTGTGTCGTGTCTTTCGCCCTCCTGTGTGTCATGTCTTTCGCCCTCTGCCCCCCTTGCCCTCCCATGTGTTGCGTCTTTCGCCCTCCCGTGTGTCACGTCTTTCGCCTTCCGCCATCCCCCTCTCCTGCCGGTCCGGCCTTCTCCCCCCATCTCCCCCCCCCGGGATGCCCCTGGCCTGATGGGCACAGCGCTCATAAGACCGCTGTGCCCAGTCCGTGGCTTTTTGCGGCTACTTGCGAGCGAGTAGCCGCAAAAAGCCACGGAAGTTGCTAGACGTGCCTCAGGCCGGGGCTGTGGAAAAGGTGCGCCATAAGTGGAGGGAGGCTTCAGTGCGCCTTGACCCCGGATTCCACTGTGTGTCATGTGGACGCACAGCAGGGAAACCGGGTCTCAAAGCGTGCTAAGGCCTTGTCTAGCAAGGCCCCAAGTCTGTTATTGATGTTAGTCGGTGACCTCAGCAAAGCAAATACACCAAACAGCAGTGAATCTCATCAATTTCTTCTTGATCATGCCAGAGTGCAGGACATGGAATAAAGGGCTCAGGTTACAGGAAGCCAGATTCTGGCTGGACATCAGGAAAAACTTCCTGACTGTTAGAGCAGTACGACAATGGAACCAGTTACCGAGGGAGGTTGTGGGCTCTCCCACACTAGAGGCCTTCAAGAGGCAGCTGGACAACCATCTGTCAGGGATGCTTTAGGGTGGATTCCTGCATTGAGCAGGGGGTTGGACTCAATGGCCTTATAGGCCCCTTCCAACTCTACTATTCTATGATTCTAATATATTGTACTTGCTCCCAGTTTCCGAATCTAAGCTTCATGAAAATAAGAAGGCTACTGAAAAAGAAATCCAGCTGCAGGCATTCAGGGAAGCAGTTCTGAAAGGATGGCCTGAGGACAAGAATCATGTACCAACAGGAGTAGAACAATATTTCCTCATCAAAGAAGAGCTCAGTTTGCAGGATGGAATTGTATTTTGAGGGCAAAGAGCAATTCTTCCAGCTTCCTTACATAAGGAAGTCATGCACAAAATATATGCAGCATAACTGGGCCTTGACAGCTGTCTTAGGAGGGGCAGAGTGAGTGTTCATTGGCCAGGAATGAACTCACAACTCTGGTCCTTGATTGAAGGATGTGATATGTGCTGATCATGTGATAATTAACCATTGAAATATATTCTTCTCCCACACAGTTTGCCCATCAGACCATGGGAAAGGTTGGAGTTGACTTATTTGTTTTCATGGAAAACGAGTATCTAGTTACAAATGATTATTGCTCCAATTTCTGGGAGGCTGATATTCTCTCAGACATATATAGCAAGGTGGCCATCAATAAATTGAAGGCACGTTCAAAGCTTCGGACTTTGGGGGCAGTACAGAAATGAAATAAATAAATAAATAAATGTTACAAGGTGCGGTTTTCCTGATACAGTATTCCAGATAATGGCCCCACTTTGCATATGTATACTTTCATTCATTTGTAAAGAACTAATCAGTCATTGGACAGCCATACTTCCTCTCCAGCATACCCACAAGGTAGTGGCAAGGTGGAGACTGAAAACAGCTAAAACATTGCTACACAAGGCAATGTTATCAGACTCTGACCCCTGCTTAACCCTCCTTTTACATAGGAACCCTCCATCACAGGGTTATCAGCCCAGCACAGGCACATCAAACCAAACATTGTAACCAATGAGAAGAGACATTCTGCAGCCACCAGGAAGGGAACAATGCAGAGAAGAAATGGTGAACAATCAGAGAAAGCAAGCATCTCTGTATAATAGGGCAATAAAGGACCTACCACCTCTAAAGCCAGGTATGTTTTTAGGATGTTTTAACAATGTATGTTATATTCTTAATTCAGTTTTATGTATTTTATATTTACTGTTTTTTCCTGCCTCGATCAAAATGGAGAGGCGAGTAAGAAATAATTTTTGTTGTTGTTTTAAAACAGTTTATAACAGTAGTAACAACTGTTGGGGCCTAGGACACACTCTACATACAATTTTCAATCCGTTTTCAAAATGTTATAGCCTGCTTGGTGTAGATCTGCCCTCCATGTCTCAATTTCTGCTTCATGTCAGTACCACCTTTGCTTCTGAATTTAAGGTACCCATTAGCCCTTATAATGCTGGGATAGGCTTGTCAAATGGCAGAGTTTTACCGAGAATACTGTATGTTCGCCCATTTCTCCCTACCCCTATCACAAACAAAGTCAAGAAACGATCATCAGAAGGTTTTGAGCACAGAGACAAGTCTAACCTCTCTCCTCTGAATGACCGTGGAAGCCTTGAGAAACCCTACATGTGTAATCCCCTCTAGTTACCAATATCCTTCCTAAACAACAAATACAGTCTAACTGGATATATCTTGGAAAAAGAGAAACAGAAATATGTAACACTATGCATTACAGCTACTATCCTACTATGTACTGCTAACAAGGCAGCCGTTAAGACTTGGACCTATAATGATATACATGTAAATATTGAACAAAAAGTTATATAAGCAATCTGCATAAGCCAAAATGTGCCCTTTATCAAAGGGAAGGCTTATAGCCCATGGGTGCCTTACTTCCCCTGGAGATATATGGAGGAGCAATCCACTGATATGAATCTTCTTCAAAGCAGCAAATGCCAAGTAAACAATCCTCAACACTTTTCTGACGAAAGGTCATATGATGTATCTCCATTTTTCAGTTGTGGAATATAGAAGTGCAAGCTGGCTTGTCCATGGGCATTTGGCAAGTCAACAGTAGTCTACATTATTAGTGCCTGGCCCAATGCCAGGTCATGTAGTCAATCAACCCATTGCTTTTTATCACCCAAAACTTGCCTTTGGAATTAGAAACCCAAACACGCACTACTCCCGCCCCAGGACTACATAACAATATCATACCAATGCTGTGATGTGCCACACATCAATAAGACAATCCTCTTTCTTGTTTTGTTGAAATGTTTCAGGTTGCACCCTTTCCAGAAATGAGTGTTTCTACTCGTTTCAAGGCTTGCCCTTGGAAGTGCTACATTGCAGCCACCAGGAAATCCTACGTCACAGCCACCAGGACCAGTGGACCTAGCCAGCTGTGCAAAGGCACCAATGGATCCTGTCCATACATTCTAGAACATGGCGACATGGAATAGATGCTCTCCAAGGCAAGCTGTCATGCAGTTTATTTCTTAGCCACAGCTAGACCTAAGGTTTATCCTGGGATCATCCAGGGTTCGCCCCTGCCTGAGCCCTGGATCCCCTGTGTGTCTCCTAGATGAACAAGTTTGACCCCTGGATGATCCAGGGATAAACCTTAGGTCTAGCTATGGCCTGAGCAGATTTGTAGGAATCTAACACCTACCCAATTAGTTTAACGGAACAAACATCTATATTGAGGCTGAACCCAAATAAAAAGCATACTTCACTTTTGAGTGCTAGAAATATTTATGATTCAAAATTTGGGGATTTTACTTTTACACTTTTATATGATCCCCACCTTTCTATCCTTAGTTTAAATTTCTAGGCATGGCTGTAGTTGAGGCACTGATGGAGAGGTTGTACGCATATTAGACACAATCTGAAGACAGGCAGGCCCTCAAATTGTAGCTTCATCCCACGTACCCATTTCCCTCAAATTATCCCCATAGCGTTAAGCTGTCGTTGTTGTTGATAGCTAAATCACATCCTGTTCCGAAGATCCTTTGCATGCCAGGAAAAGGGTTTAAGGGGGGAAATGTAAAAAAATCATAAAAAAATCAATGGATGACCCAATCCGATTCAAGTTTGCTATACTGAAAGCCCTCCTTAATATCTATGACTGTGCTGATTTTGATGTCTTTATCTTTAAAACTTACGCAGATGTACGCATTTGTTTAATTTGAAGTTTAAAAATCATCCTTCTGTGCCCCCAGTGGTCGCTTGGAGAAGGACAAGGAAGTATGTTAAAATTTGCCTTGGGATTGTGGGGGAGTAAGAAGAGTCATTCCTTCCAAGATTCTATTTTTGCCGCTTCTTTTAGGGAAGCAGCGGATTCACAGCAGGACAGATCGGAGCACTTCAAAGTAAAAGCACATTATAAGGTAGAAACTTCAGAGTCCTTCGTATAAAATTCACAGTGATTGCACAGCATAATGCTGGTGTGAAGAAGCTTTATGTGTCTTTCTTTATGTATTTAGCTTTGCAGCACACAGATCTGATTCCAAGTATTAACATGCTACTGAAAGAGAAGCCAGCAAGGAGAATTGCTGAGAACCACAAACACATCAGCCCACAGACTGACGTGTGCTAAAGGCAGTTGGGTTGGCTGGTTAAATGCTTTCTTGGCTAATTTAATAATTGCAAATAGACTGTTCTGTATTAGCTGGGTACCTTTTTAAAAAAAGTCATTTTAATTGCTAGTGTTTAAATTTGTTTTCATCATTTCAGTTTTTAATTTGTATTTTTACACTATATTTTTTAAACCTGAAGTCACTGTGAGGATGCCTTGGGGGACCATTTCTGGGCCAAAAGGCAGGTTATTATTCCTTTTTGAAAAGTGAAATAACCCTTAGTGGTGCTTACATTCTTTTGAAATTAAACGGCACCTACACGTGCCTCACATGCTCCAGCTTGTACTAATCCCACTGATGTCTTCTTAAGGAGAATCACTGCTCTTACTTTCAGGTAGATGCAACCCTATCTTTAAGTGGGTAATAGAATATGAAAGGGGTAATTTCAGTCTCCCATTAGTGTTACAGGGAAGCAAACAACCTGTGCCAAGTACTAGTAGGTAGCTGGTACATGGCAACCTCTGGATAGGTGTCTAAGGATCAAAGGAGATGTTACATTCATCTTACCATCTGCAAAGGTTATTTTGGGTTTTTAAAAAACAAAAACCAGCTGCTGAAGGCTGCAGTTCGGGGCAGAAAACCTGCTTAATTCTTGGATGTTCGATGTGGTGCCCCAAAACACCAACATGCTTGCAGACCGCTCTTTTGGCACCTGCCAGACTCTTTGTCCTGCCTGATTTTCATTTTATTTGTTAAGATTTTTTGTCATAAATAAATGACCGGGAGGCAGGCATTCTGCAAAGCAAAATGGGTAGCAAAGAATGGCTTCATGTTTTGCAGCTCCAAACACATCTCTTCCTTATGCTTAGGTTCTTGGGAAAGTTGCTGTTTAGTCTCTGCAGTTTTGCTTTCTGTGAAATGACTGTTTTGTGACTAGTCATGGTCAACATGGGAGCTATTTCATGAATAGGCAAGCCCCCTGGCAACCATTTTGTGAGAGTGCCCCCAACACTATCAAAATTCCTACCAATCCAAAAGGTTGGGAACCCCAGGTGTTCACCTTTAGCCATTTTTTCACTCAAAAGCCCTCCCCCATTTTTTTTCACCCATGGGGAATAGGGACCATGTGGCGTTACACCCCACAAGTCAGTTCCCAAATGTATGTCTGCAGTTTGTAAGTCTGTGTTTTTTAGAATGTTGGCCTGAGTGGGCGGAGTTAGAATGTCTGAGGAGGGGGGAGGAGTGATATATAAGGGAAGGACTGAGGGGATTGGGAGGAGACTTTTTAGGTACTCTTAGAGCAGTGGTTCTCAACCTTCCTAATGCCGCGACCCTTTAATACAGTTCCTCATGTTGTGGTGACCCCCAACCATAAAATTATTTTCGTTCTCTACAAGATCCATTGTCATGGGATGGTTTGCTAATGAAAATAATACATAACAATAGCTTTAATAATACAAAAGATGATACATGACATAGTTCAGTCAATACAGTTTCCTAAGACCATCGGAAATATGTGTTTTCCGATGGTCTTAGGCGACCCCTGTGAAAGGGTCATTCGACCCCCAAAGGGGTCCCGACCCACAGGTTGAGAACTGCTGTCTTAGAGTCTTTAGTGCTCTCTGTGTTTAGAGTACTTAAATTCTGTGAAATTTGAGGTTCAGGGTAGAGAGTGGTGTCTTTGGAGTGTGGTGTGCACATAGTTGATGTATATTAATCAATACAGATAATAAAGAAAGCTCAAGAGTGATTGTGTGAGGGAAAGGAAAGCGTGTATGTGAATGAGTGAAAGGATTGGATGAAAGGTTTCAAAAAGGGTTTTAAATGTTTTATTTGAAACAAAGCTTGTGAACTTTTGAAAATAAATTTTGATTGTTTTGTTTTTAACTACCACAAAAATCCCACGTGTCTGTTTGGCATTTATCATTTGAAGTTTACACATTTAGCACCCACTCTGACAATCATTCACCTCAGCACATATGACTCACAGTGTTTTATTTTATATATTGAAATCCTTCTCCAATTAACCCCTTTCTCCACATAGTTTGGAGGAAGGTGGTTTTTATCCCTTGCCTCAGGCGTATCAAGCGGTGGTGCTTGGCTTGAGCAGGGAGTAGCCGCGGCCAGGCTTGGTGTTCAGAGCGTGTGTTGTGGCAGGACCCACGTTCCCCCCTGTTTGTGTGAAAAATCAATAACGTGTGTACTTTTGAGGAGAAAAAGAAATCACAGGGAAGAGGATTAAGCATCTCAGGCCCTCTGCCATTCCTCTATTCCTGATCACAGCTTCCTGCAGGCTGGATCTGCCAGTGATATCTAACTTGGCCCATAAATTCCTGCTAAAGTCAATTACATACTGTGTATTGTCACTTTGGGTCAGATCAAAATCTGGGGCAGGTAGAAATGGTGGATATGTGTTGGTACAGAGGGTTGTTGCCATGCTGGCCCCAGAGATTGGTGCAGAGCGTTGTCCATCTTTCTGTGGAAGAGTTCTACTACCTTTAGGCTGCAATCCTATTATTTACTAGGGAGTAAGCCCCCCCCTGAATACAGTACAACGTACTTTTGAATAAAGAGCCCTAGGATTACTCTGCCCAGCACATTGTAGTAGCAATTAGCTTGGCTGCAAGGAGTTAATGTCTCATACAATCACAAACAACAATCCTGTCCACCCCCACCCCCCGCCCTAATCGATTTGATAGTACTGCACAATAGTTAGATTCCAGGAGGATGTCATCACCTAGCTGCAACCTCTTACAAGCTGCGTCACCACAGAGGAATTCAAATTTCAGGAACAAGGCTTTGTCTTGTGTGGCTTGGTGTTTATCTCAAGGTTTTCCAAAGTGAAAATGATGACATACCCCCTATAATATTAATGGTCAAAAGCCAAATTTTAATTAAAAAGTAAAATACAGAACACCCAGTTCACTTACCCCACCCTCCTCAATTCCAGTTTCTCTTAAAGGATCATATTCATTGCAGGCTGAATTTGCATATGTAGTGTGGAACAAGTCTTGAACTAGCAAAAATCAGGTTATTTCATCAGACCATACCCTGGACTTCATAGCCAAGTCCAGAAGCATGGAGGCCTTCTCTCCTCTTCAATTAGGCCTCCCCTCAAATGGCCACACAAGGTTGGCTCAGAATACCTCAAAATCAATTTTTTAACACTTATAATTTGTCACTGAACGTTTCAGGTCTCCTGATTTTTTGTGCCGCTAAAACATGGTATGTTAAGATCCCAATACCTCAGTTTGCAGAAGGATTATGGGCCTCATCTTCACAAGCACGGCAGGAGTGGGCACTGTTGTATGCTGAAATCAGGTCTTCTCCATCATTGTTACACGGTGGAGTCAGCTGTCCCTAAAACCTGGCTTTTCAGTAGAAGACATACTTCCGGGGTGTTTGTGTGTCACAGACTACAACCAATGTCATCTGGAGAGAGGCTTGTTACCCGCCCCTCTCCAGGTTCCTCCAGCCACTGCAGTTTAACGAATAGGAATAGGGAGTAACTAACCCATAATACTGGATTCCCATGAGAGCATCCCACCAGCACAAATAAGCCTCACTCCAAAATGTATATCATCAGCTCCAACACTACATCAGAGAACCCAATTAATGCAGCTCGCAACACTGGAGTTGCACAGCTCTGGAGTTAATACCACTTCGCAGAAGCAAATTAATACAGTCCTTTTGCACCTCTGGAGCTGCACAGCTCTGAAGGTTAACAACACATGAGAAGCGAATTAACAACGTTCTGGAGTTAATTAATGCAGGATGTGCATAGATGTCTCAACGGCAACACTAAAAAAGTGAATGGGGAAAGCTCAGCTCATGTTACAGCCAGGATTTAATGTGGAGGCATGGGGGCACATGGCAGATCAAGCACAGGGGAGCCGCTTTAACTAAAAAGAATGGAGTAAAAGTACTCTCCAATACTGTGGCTTTTTCTGTCGGAAGCGGCTGGTTGGGAGTGCGCTGGCTATGCAGTCATATGCTGCAAAGGATGTGCAGCCAAGCTTCAGGAACCCCCATGCGAAGACAGCACCCTAGTGGGGGTTGTTGTGCTAACCCAACCCAGGCTTCCCCAAACTAGTTTTGGATTCCGACTTCCAGGATTCCTGACTGTTGGCTATGCGGACTGTGAGCGTTATTACATGGGGGAAACTGCATTTCCTTACCGTCACTTCTCCGCCCCAGCGTTTGTCCCTCATTACTTCCTCTTCTGCCCGGACGGGAAAGAGGAAGTAAACAAAGTGCACGTGGCCTATTCAGGGGGCATTTTAATCATGGTGCTTTTCCTGCACACAGCAGGAGATCGCAGCACATTCCATTAAAAAAAAAAAAGATTAAAAGGGGTCTATTTTGTGATGGAAAAATGAGCGGGAGGCGCGCAGGAGGTGGATGTAGTTGTATAAAGGATGAGGTCACATCCGTAAGTGAGCAGTAGTGAGTGTGCGATAAAGCGCTTGTCTGATGAACCTTGGCGACTGATGGGAGTGGAAGTTCAAAACATCCAGAGGGTGCCAGCATGGGGAAGGCTGTGCTGACCAGACATGCTAAACTTCCAAAGAGGATGGTGTAATCCTGCTAGTGGAGACCATGAAGCTGAACCCATCTCACGTCTGATTCTATATTGTTATGTGCTCTCAACACAATGTTGATACCTGAGCCTTTTCCTTGTAAACTTCTCAACTGTTCCAGAATTCAACCTTGCAAAGTCACAGCCAATCCCTTTATGGAGTGGGGAGGGGACTACTGGTGTCTACTTGAGCTGACTCTTGCTCAAGTTAGCTGAAATTTCAACAATGAGGTTGTGCATCTGGATGTGTACCCTATTAAAAGCAATGAGCAGCATACACACCTGAAGAGGTTCAAATCCCCACTTGTTCATGAAGCTCAGGTGTGATCTTGGGCCAGTCACCAACTCTCAACCTAATCTACCTCACAGGAATGCTGTAAGGATAAAATGGGGAATGGAGGATAACGGACTCAATCCAGATTTATGCTGGATCAACTGTACTGACAGAAGTAAACTTCCCTGCTCCCTTCCCATGGTGGCCCCTCCAATCCCATGAAAATGGTACACAGTTAGGAGACCTTGATGAAAGGGGTGAGCTGTGGTGTGGAGGAGGGGGATCCCCCAAATCAGGCAGAGGCCTCTTCCTCTCATGGACAGTCCCTCTCGCAGAAGGCAAATCCTGGCTCCAACCTCATGTATATCACTTTGAGAACTTCAGAGGAAAGGTGGTATATAAACTGATCCGTATATGGAGCTGTATATGACCTATGTGCTTCTGTCTTCAAACTTCATTTGTTTGTGGAAAGAGTTCAAATGCCAACCTTTCCCCTAAAGGGCTAAAGTGACAACATCACAATTCCTCCCAAAAGGAAAGGGTTCAACCAACCAACTCAGCACATGTGCAGAAATGCCACAGTTTAGATGCAGGCTGTGCATGCTCCAAAGCTCACAATCTATTCTGAAATTAATAACAAATTGTGAAGACAGTGATCCAAGCTTGCTACAAAGCTGAGCGTTACCACCACGGGAGTTTCGACCACAAGCTGACTAACTGCAAAATCCGGAGGCATCACTAAAGCTCACAAAATAAATAAAATAAATGTGGTGCCAATGTGGTGTAGTGGCTAAAGTGTTGGACTGGGAGTTGGGAGATCTGGGTTCTAGTCCTCACTCAGCCATGGAAACCTACTGGGTGACTTTGGGCCAGTCACAGACTCTCAGCCCAACCTACCTTTGTTGTGAGGATAAAATGGAGAGGAGGAGGATTATGTACGCCGCCCTGGGTTTCTTGGAGGAAAAAAGGTGGGATATAAATGGAATAATAAATAAATATTCCTCTGCAAGCCAGATTTATTACACAGTCCATCATGCAGCCATTACAGGATCCTGCCAGTTCTTAACTGCCAATTCATCCAAACGTTGTCAAACTTTGCACACGAAGAGTCAAGAAATCACCAAGTCGGACTGGCAGTCAAGGAACCAACAACAAAAATCCGGAAGGAAGCCATGCCGCTAGGCCACCAGTTTCCCCAAAGTGAAAAGTCTGTGTCGCCATCACTGCTGCCCAGTTCACCTTCTGCTGGAGGTGAACTGTCGAAGTCTCAAAGTGGAAAGTGGGAGTCAATTCATGAGGCTATTCCTCATCTCCAGCACAGTGCTGAGTGAGCACTCACCTAAATATATTTAAATGTGAAAACTCACGAGTGTGTGCATGTGTACTGTTCAATACTTGGCAGTCTTGCAACGGCATTGATGCCACACAATAGGCACCAGTTGGCAGAAAAATAGGATCTTCTCAGCAGCCAAATAATGTAATTTGATTACCAGGAAGCACTACCTTGAGGCAATCGGTCTAGATCCCCTGCCAACGTTTTAGAAGTAACTGCACACTGATGGCACAAACGTATGTACAGTCAACAGGTCTATTTCCATGTAGGCAACGTTAGAACCACAGTTTCTTCAGAGGCTGCATGGTATCTCACCAAGGAGATAGCAGCCCAAAATGTCATTGCTTGTTCCTGTGTATCTGATGGGATCAGGTTTCTTTGCACTCATACAAGAGCCGGCTCATAAGCAGGCATTTGAACAACATTGCTAAGAAGTAAACATTAAGTCTTGCCCTTCTGGATGTATGCACATAATGGTGCAGCAAGGGCTGAGTCTCAGGACCAAAGACCAGCATTCTAAAGCCTGGGCAGGGGGAGAACATGCTACCACCCAGAGAGCAGCAGCTGATAGGCATGGCTGCAAAAACAAACACTGTTTTGGGCTGCATTAATAGAAGTATAGCTTCTAAATTGCATGAGGTATTGGTTCCTCTCTATTCAGCCCTGGTTAGGCCTCATCTTGGGTATTGCATCCAGTTCTGGGCACCACACTTCAAGAAGGATGCAGACAAGCTGGAGCATGTTCAGAGGAGGGCAACCAGGATGATCAGAGGTCTGGAAGCAAAGCCCTATGAAGAGAGACTGGAAGAACGGGGCAAGTTTAGCCTGGAGAAGAGAAGATTGAGGGGAGGCATGATAGCACTCTTCAAATACTTGGAAGTTTGTCACACAGGGGAGGGCCAGGATCTCTTCTCGATCCTCCCAGAGTGCAGGACACAGAATAAAGGGCTGAAGTTACAGGAAGTCAGATTCCAGCTGGATATCAGGAAAAACTTTCTGACTGATAGAGCAGTACGACAATGGAACCAGTTACCTAGGAAGGTTGTGGGCTCTCCCACACTAGAGGCCTTTAAGAGGCAGCTGGACAATCATCTGTCAGGTATGCTTTAAGGTAGATTCCTGCAATGAGCAAGAGGTTGGGCTTAATGGCCTTGTAGACCCCTTCCAACTCTACTATTCTATGATTCTATGTGTTAACACCTGGGCCCAGTGTGGTTGATACTGCTTGCTACAGCATCCATTTCTGTTTTTATAGTTTAGGGCACCCACCAAGGCATGCAAAGATGCTCATTTTATTAACTTTACTTTACAAATATATTATCTTTTTCTATGTCAAATTCCCAAGTAAATATGTTTAGCAGCAGGGTAGAAGAAGCAAACAAAAATTTGCTCCTGTGTCATGAGAGTGTAATCGTTTGAGTTTAAAATGTGAAACTGCATATGCTCAGAATGTTTCAGGGTTTGCAAACAGTTGTTGTTAGTTTTTCTCTAACAGTCCAGGAATGTAGAAGTGACTGTATGAAACAAAGGTGCGGAAGAGAAATGTTAGGGCTTTTCTACATTTAAGGAAAAATCCTATACCCTTACTATGACTTCTTCTCCCAGAGTCTTTGTGGAATTACAGTCAGCAAAATACGCACACTCCTCCCTTTTTTTTTGACCATTTGCTTATTGTGCAACTTCCATATGTTCCATTTATACAGCCAGTAGATGGCACTGTGATACTGCACGATCCCGGAAATGTTACTGTATTTCTGGAGAGTTTAAAAATGGTGGAACAAAGCTTAAAAACACTGGGAGAGGCACTGGAGGTTGACAACGTCATGAAAAGGACCTGCAAACTTCTGCAAGTGACCGACCATGAGTATACAATAAAAACCTCATGTGAAGAGGGACTTAGTTGTGTGCTTCACAACTGAAGTAATAGTCATAGCTGTCTAAAGCCTCCACCACCCAAACCTCCTAAGACCACTAAGTCTAGGGTTTAAATTATCTAGATGCACAACTAATTATTACAGAACAAGCAAACACTGTGGAGAGCTAGTTCTGTGCCCATGGGAAGTGTGCCACCTCTCTCACCCACAATTCCAGTAACCTATAATAATAAAACAGGGTATCTGTCTGTCTGCATGACAGGGCTGACATCGTGAAATGTAGACACCTGAAACTTGGCATATACACTAAGGGAATCATAGGGGTGTGCTCCTTGGGGGTTGTTTTGGTTTTTAAACACGTTAATTTTAAATGTGTGTATTTGAAGCATGCAGTGCTACCTTCAGTCACTGGGTAGCAGATTTCCTTAACGCGTGCATAGCTTTGCAGTCTGCACAGTTTGAAGCCAGGAGGGTGCAGTCCATGCAACAGAATTAAACAGCCTCCCCCCTCCTCTCTGCTGTGGGGCAGCCCCCTCAAGGGAATGGCATGGGCTGCACCTTTACCTTCAGGCGGACATAGGTGTGCACCATGGCAGGGGCCATGCCTAGAAGAGACAGCAGGCATGGTTTCACTCAGATGGGGCGGGTACGATGTGTTCAATACTGCCAGCTGCATAACTTCGGGCCTTCACTATATAAAGCTAACGACAATTCCAATCCATGCAAGACAAGTCCATTTGCTATTATTTATTAGTGAAACAGAAAGCTGAGTTTAAAGCTTTAAATCACTTGTGCCATGCAAATGCTATTTGGTGATGCAAGAGGTATGGCCAAGATCATAGGGATTTTTGGTTGGACTGAGTTATAAGACATCTCTTACTGCAACTTGTGAAGATTTCCAAGACCACTCCCAAGTCTGTCTCTTCAGAATGCTAGCCATGTTATAATTACAGCACTTAAAGAAAATTAATGTCACAATATTTCGTTTAGTGGCAGCAGAAATAACATTTGATCTATATTTGAAACAGATTGTGTTTGTGTGTGTGTGTGTGGGAGTATCTTCATCAAACAGCTTTTGGAATGACTCCATACACCTACTGAGAAAATCTTATTGCTTTAAAAACAAAGCGAGCAGAGTGATAGAAGTTAAGGTAATATCAAATTACCAAAACCTGGGTAAATTGACAATAGTCTACTGTGACTTGAAGTTGTTCAATCTGTGATTTGGCAGTCTTTTAAAAAAGAGAATGTGAGAGGAGCCCTGTCAACATGTCTTTCAATATATCATTAGAGTAAAAGATGAAAGTTCGTTTTGAATTAGGAAGGCAAGTAGGCAGATTGTGATGTCAAGTAACATGGGTGGTAATATGCCAAAACCTGATTGCTGCAGCTGAGATCAGACACCAATCTGTTATTTCTCAGTATCTAATTTTAATTCTGATTTAATATGTAGCTGAGTAGTTTAAATCTCTCTCTCTCTCTCTCTTTCTTATACGCACATACACTTGATGAAACAGATTCCCACCCTTATAGGTTTCAATAGCAAGGATAATTGATTGGTTCTAGATTTAGTCATAGTTAGAGAAGACCCATTGAAATCAATGTAACTTGTTAGTAATGACTAAGTTAAGAACTATTGATCTCAGTGGCTGAACTGTAAGCATCACTAAATCTGGAACTGACCCAACGTCTTGATCCTTCCTGCTCTCAGTGCAGGAAGGCCCTGACTGGGAGCTAATGTATAAGGACTTGGGGGATAACACTATTCATAGAGGAAGATAGAAAATTTAATTCTGCATGGAGGCTTCCAGTTTGTCAAGGGGCTGTTCTATGCACTACCCCTAATAATGTGTTTTCCTTATGTACTATGGAGGAGTTGGAGAAAGAGCTTCATCCCATGTACCCGTTTCCCTCGAATTATCCACATAGCGTAAAGCTGTTGTTGTTAACTAAATCACACACCGGGCAGTGACGCTCCTAAGATCCTTTGCATACCAGGAAAAGGGCTTAAGGGGGGGAAATGTAAAAAATCATAAACAATCAACAGATAACCCAATCTGATTCAAATTTGGTATGCTGAAAGCCCTCCTTAATATCTATTACTGTGACAATTTTTATGTCTTTATCTTTAAAACTTACGCAGTTGTAAGCATTTGTTTAATTTGAAGTTTAAAAATATAAAATCTTCCTCCTGCGCCTCCAGTGGCCGCTCGGAGAACAACAAAAGATTCGCTCTTAAAGAGGTACTAAAATATGATGCTTCTTTCGGCTAAGAAGCACAATTAAAGCAGGATGTCTGGGAGTGCTTCACAGTCAAAGCAGATTATAAGCTAGAAAATTTCGGAGTCCTTTGCACGCAATTCACAGTGATTGCACAGTATAACGCTGGTGTGATGAAGCTAAAAGAGTTTTTTTAAAAATACACATGGTCTGTGGTAAAGCCATGAGTACATTCATCTAGAAAAATCTTCATCAATTCAGACTCATCTCTGCATAAAACGGCAAAAGGCATCCCTGTAGGAAAGGTGCCATTTGAAAAAAGCTGGCACAGCTCTGATTTAAGTGAGAATAACTAACTGTTCTGGGTAATGTCAAGAGGATATTAGCACACATGTGTGCAAATAAAACAAGAACATATATGTAAACTCCCAAGGAATTTACACATTGTCCTACACTGTTTTTTGGACAAGATTTACCCTCACTCCCCCTTGGAATAAGCCAGTGTTAGGGAAACTGTGGTGCTCCAGATGTTGATAGATTGCAACATCTGGGGCTTCTGCACCTCTGCCATAGTCAATGGTATTAAAAGCCACTGAGTGGTCCAAGAGAGTCAACAGAGTGACCAAGGTACTTTAATTTCGAAAACTGGACTGGAGCCCCATTGAAATAGATCTCGAAAATCAGGTTCATCCAAGGTAAGCAAAAATATGAATCCAGTTTTCCAAAATGCTTCTCATCCAATCAAGAGCTCTTACTCTTGGTTAACTGAAAGGAGGTCCAGGGAATTTCAGCAACCTACTGTATATAACATTATTAACATAGCACCCCCTCCCCAAAAAAGGAGTAAAGAGCCAGAATCATCCTTGGCTTGTGTTCAACAGCATACAGTTCTGGTCTCAACCTGCTCCACTGGTCTCCTTGTTCCCATTGATTTTGCTAGCAATCAGTATAGTGCAAAGCCCACCCTGATTGCTCAGCTCTTTTGTGATTGGCCAGCCATGCATTTGATTTCACAGCATGCAAAGATGTAAGACAGCATCCTCGGCACCCATATTGATACAGGGCGGGGCGGGGAGCTCAGAAAGAAGAAAATAATGTGAAACCAAGACAGTTAGCCACGTCTTCCACTCTTTCTTATACCACAGCCATTGGCAAACCACTTTATTTAAAAAGGGAACGCTAGCAGCCCCAAAGAAGCTCTCAGCATGCAATTAAAGCCAACTTCTTGGAGCAGAGAGAGAAGGCGGTGATTCCCTTTTGAAGCAAGTACCACCTAAATGATCAGTAATGGCAGGACATCAAAGGGAAATTGCTGCTTCCTCCTGCAGCCCAGCTTGAGTGCCTATCAGAGCTAGCAAAGCCATTGAGCTAGTTTTCAGGCGTGAGCAAGTGGTTAAGCGAGGATGTACTTTAAGTGTATGCCAAAGCCAGGTCATAAGAACGTAAGAAGAGCCCTGCTGGATCTGCTAAGGGTCCATCTAGTCCAGCATTCTGGTCACACAGTGGACAACCAGCTGCCTGTGAGAAACTCACAAGTAGGACATGAGTACAACAGCACCGTCCTGTCCATGTTCCCCAGCAACTGATATCTATAGAGGCATGCTGCCTCGGACACTGGAGGTAATATATAGTCATGATGACTAGTAGTTATTGATGGCCTTACCCTCCAAGTCCTTTAAGTATCAGCTCCCAATAACCAATTTATTCTGGTGTTAACTTTTATGGACTGGTTGGCCACTGTGTGAACAGAGTGCTGGACTAGATGGACCCTTGGTCTGATCCAGCATCAGGGCACTTCTTATGTTCTTATGACTATAGCCTCTGCTGAAGTGCAGTCCGCAAAGTCTCCTGCCAGAATAATGCGTAAGTTTTAAGGTATCACAGGATTCTTTCTTGTTTTATTTTAATTCTAATTTTACATTTTCGACATTTTTGACATTACATCATGGCCCACATGGGGCTTTTCTACCATAGGTCCAATAAATTCCTTTCCTTTTTGCTATTTTTGTTTCACATAACATCAAGCCAGAAGAAGAGTCTTACAAGGCTTGTTGACTATTGTGTAATGTTTTAGTAGATCCCAACAAAAATATCTTGTTGGTGTCTAATCCTTTTTCATTCCAATGGACCAACATAGCTGCAGACAAATTATAAATTGACCAAGTCACTTTAAGGCTTGATATTTCTGCCTTTTTTCATTGCAAAATCCTGATTTATCTCCCAAAGTCAATTTTTCTTGCAAGTTCACACTCAATTGAAAAATTAGCTAGGATGCTTATCTGTCCTTGCCGCACAGTAGAATACCTGTAGTTTTGATGAGATTGTTGAAATTTCTTTCAGCTTTTGCTGCAGTTGTAGAAGAACCCCATACAACTGTGCACTGTCAATCTCATTTGGGGAAGCAGACTTGAAGATTCAGATACAGCATTTTACAAGGAAAAATTCTCTGAAAAATTATACATTTAATCACATATATTTTTGGCCTGTAAATCTTACCAGCAGCACTGGCTCCCACTGTTCGTGGGATCAATGTCCCTGATTATTATGGTACTTTGACCCTCCTATCAACTGTCCTTCCCTCCTGCCCATGCACAAGGGACCATGGACTGGTAGTTCTTGAGAACTACAATTCCTGGTTTAACTACATATTCTAGTTTAACTACCCTCCGTGTTCTTTCTTATTATTCAGAAAGTTGCTAATGCTGTTTCTGGTTAGTTCCAGCAAATCTCAAAAGATCTGGACAAAAGGGAAGAATGGCAATGTGAAATTGTGGTGTAAAAAACAACAACCAGTGTTAAAAAAAAAGTGTTGCAAAACCAAACCTGCCTATATGTCCACAAAGGTCCACTACACAAATAGTTGTCCTCCAGAGAAAATAAGCCGAGGAAATAAGTGAAACAGGATCATAATGTTTACTTTCTCTTGAGAGGGAAGAGACGCTCTCAAGGGCTCTCTGCCACCATAAAAGGGTAATGGGAAGGGCAAAGGGTGAGAAAAAGGTTCCTGTCGAGTCAAGGTAGGACATTTGATAGCAGAGTCAGGTTTAATAATGTCTCTGCTAAACACAGTTAATAATTGAGGTCAGCACTCTTGGCAAGGATAACAAGAAGATCGTCTCCCCAAGTGTGGAGTGATGGTGCGAAGGGCACGCTGCTCAGAAAACACAGGTGGCGGTTCTAACGTTGGCCGAGGTATTCTGTTCTAAAGACAGCTGGGTCACAGGAGAGGCTGAGGCAGAACACATGGACCATTCGCTCCTCTTGCTTTTGAAAGCAGAGTAGAGATCTCGCACTCTCCACTCACACACACGGCCACGTACACCTCACCCAAAAGGAGGCGGATCTGCTTCAGATGTTCATGTTCAAACTTATATGAATAGATGCAAATTTAGACAGCACTGCCATAATTTAAGTGGAAATACAGCACACCTCAGCATACTGGGGGAGACTGGGACCAGGTGTCCTGTGTCCCTGCTGCCCAGTCTGCTGTTAGGTGTTGATCGTAAACTTCCAAGCTCCTACTTGGACTCCCTCTTCCAATGGTTCTTTATCTTTAAACTGGGTTTGGACTGGACAGTCTTTCAAACAGAGGACTGTCCTCTGCAAAGAAGCACATATGGCCATCTTAACACACATGGACACACTTAGCTTCATCACACCAGCATTACACTGTGCAATCACTGCGAATTGCGTGCAAAGGACTCCAAAGTTTTCCAGCTTATAATCTGCTTTGACTGTGAAGCACTCCCTTGCATCCTGCTGTAATTGTGCTTCTTAGCCAAAAGAAGCGTCGTATTTTAGTACCCCTTTAAGAGCAAATCTTTTGTTGTTCTCCGAGCGGCCACTGGGGGCGCAGGAGGATGATTTGATATTTAGAAACTTCAAATTAAACAAATGCTTACATCTGCATAAGTTTTAAAGATAAAGACATAAAAATTGGCACAGTAATAGATATTAAGGAGGGCTTTCAGCATACCAAATTTGAATCAGATTGGGTCATCTGTTGATTTTTTAAATGATTTTTTACATTTCCCCCCTTAAACCCGTTTCCTGGTATGTAAAGGATCTTAGGAGCGCTGCCCCCAGAGTGTGATTTAGCTAACAACAACAACAGCTTTACGCTATGGGGATAATTCGAGGGAAATGGGTACGTGGGATGACGCTCACTGTGTGGTTGAACAGACTCTGTTTAATTTGAATTTTTACCCAAGATTTCAGTAGAAGGAGTCCCAGCAATACAAGACTCCATCTCAGAAGTCGTCGTTTTGTTGAATGGAAGTGGCCACACCTAGACCATCATCTTTTGAACTTGCAAAGAAAGCGCTAAATTCAAGGATTGACTCATGGCTTCTGACCTCATGCTTCTTTGCCATGTTTGAGATTCACTACTGCACATCTCCTTTGGGACTTCTCTATGTTCAGCCTCTTCTAAGCTCCAATTTTCACTGAACTCATTAAGGATAGTTAGCGTTTTTAAAAGCAGCAAGCAAGGCCTCCAAGAAAAGAATCTACAAGATTCCTCCCTACTCTCCAGCTCTAGTACTTCATGCTCATATTTCAGGCATCAGTTCATTTGTTACAAGAGTTTAATTTCAACCAAAGTAGTCTAGGTCAAGACCTTGAGAGGATTTTCATTTCTACCTACTGTCCTGCCCAACCCAGAACCCGTTAAAATCAACTGAATAGCTTCCTATTCAGAAAGCTGAAATCAGACCAAACGGGGCAGGGATTAAAAACAGTAGTGTAGCTCGAGCCCTGAAGAATACGTGAAAATGTATTGAAAAATAGGAGCTTGGTTGTTGCTAGAGAAAGGAAACAGAGGGACAAAAAAGATGCATATTTGCTGTCTGGTGTTAAATCAGGATTCTTCCAATCCTGAGTCAGCATAAGAGAGGCAAAAGCAATTTTAGTGGTTTCTACTGTACAGATCTTGGGTGCTTGGTTAGTGGATCACCCTCTTGAAAATAAGAAGTAGAAGGCATTGACCCATTATTTAAGGGGGTATATTCATACAGTTTTCCTGCGGCTAGGCTGCACCGTTAGGTCCTTTGCAGCACATGATGTCATGGCCAGGGTGCATTCAGCCAGCCACTTCAGCTTTGAAAAGTTGCACAGTATTGCAGTTGTTTTACTATGTTCTTTTTCGTTAAAGCAGCTCTCATGCGCTCACTCTGCAATGTGCCCCCATTCCTCCGCATTAAATTCTTGGCATGCCTGTGACCTGGCCACAATGTGATCAAGGGGTGGGGCTGCCCCTCCCCCATCACTCCTTTCCCTAGCCCATTCCATTGAGAGCTGTAATCATGTGCTTCCTTGTTGTTGCGTTACTTGTTTTTCTGACATATTATTTAGCTTCTCTGACGCTGCATTAGTTTGCTTCTCTGATGTAGTGTTATTTATTTGCTTCTCTGATGTTTGGGGTCAATGCAGGTATGAAGTTATAACTCAGTGACAGTTTACCAGAATGAGGCAAAATTGGGGAGGTGGGATAATTTCATAGGGAGCCTTCAGGTCCTGTCCAGGATCACTGGGGATTTTTGCTTCCTCAAGTAAAATCAAACTGTTTTCCCTCTATAACCCTATTGCCTCTATTTGGCTATTGCCTCTGTTTCAATCAATTTCTTCCCCCTTTGGAACATTTCTGCAAGAACATTTGCTGGTGCCCTCGCAGCAAAGAGAAAAGCTGCGATAAGTCAGATACTTTTAAAGCGGGCAGTTCCGTTGAAAAAGCCCATGGTGGCTGCGAGTTAGCGGCTGCGAGTTGGCGGCTGCATCGTGTAAACAATGCAGCGCCACTGCGCAGCCACCACAGGGTATACAGGGCATATAGACGGCCCCCTGGAGGGTGACTGACTGGAACTCTGAACAGAAACACTCTGCACTGCAACGTTGTGTTGCGGGCCCCATTTGCTGCTTCCAACTCTCACTCTGCAATGCCATTTCTTTCACTGAATGATTTCAGCAGAGAGCAGCTGCAAATGAAAAGCATCACTTCTCAGAGCCAGTTCAATCTACACTGTGACAAAAATGCCAGTGCCCATGGCGGAGGGAATAACATTTGAACCAAATGAAATCAGACTGTTTGACTTTTTGATCACTATCAAGAGTGCCAAGATGACATCATCTTCCATTTGTAAATCTCCCGAATTTCCCCACTGCTTCTTCCATCTTCTTTTCTTAACAGGGGGGAAAAAATCCGATAAGGAGGAAAAGACAGAATAGCTGCTCAATGCCTTTTGATCAGTAGTGATAGGAGCTTTCTATCTTGAAGCTCCCTGGGCCAGATCCAAATTTAAAACTACTTGATATGTGGGGTTGTGTGTTTCTTTACTCCCCCCATCTTTCCTCCCTCATGGGAGAAAAAGCAGTTTGGTGAAGGTGATTCTGAGCTGGGTGAAGGAAGGTGGGTATGGCCACCTGGAGAATGTCAGAGGGCTGGATTGGGACCAACCATGGGTTGGATTTGGTGCTCTGGGCCTGTGGTTCAGTACCCCTGGGCATAAGGCATAGAGACAACTGTGTTCTCCTTGGAGAAAGCAGGGAAAAGGGGAAAATATAGGTGCCACTCAAAGTCTTTGTGCCTTAATTTTGTTCACCGGTTTCATTTTTGCTCAGTGGATGCGCCCATTTTCCTTGGCAAAATACAAGACAGGACGGCATCTCATCCAATTCGTCGGTGCGTCCTACCGCACAAGCAATAGTATGTTACAAACTTGCACAGCACCAAAGTCAACATTTGCTTTACTTCTATTTGCTATTCAGATTAATTTGCCAAATGGCAGGGGTGGATATTCAGATGGGTTTACAACCTGTCTAAATACCATAGTCAATGGAAGATGAACAACACAGAAGCAATGGAAGATGAACAACACAGTAATACATTCTGTCTATCCTGGTAGCCATATCGAAAGTTGTATCCAAGGTTATTTGAAAGGTTACCATGCCAGCATATTAGAGACAAATACATACTGGGATGTTTCCTAGATGATGAAATTTACAAATCAAATTAGTTAACGGCAATTCAACAAAAAAGTGATTGCCCTACACTGAACTGCTCCTCGATTGTTTCCTGTTAAGAGTCTAGAAATGAATTCCTCCAATATATTTTCTTCTTTCTATAAAGCTGAGGTATGCTGAAGAACATTTTCATAATCTCCAGAACTATACGAAGTGATTAATTAAAAAAATAATCCACCAAGATTAAGAGAGTCCTCTTACTGGCAATAGGAAAGATTAGCACTACATCCTTCAGCAGGGAAACTTGGAGAATTATATCAAGAGATGGAGCAGTGCCTGACAGTACGTTAATGAAATCTACAAGGACTTAACTTTGAATTTTTATGAAATCATTGAATGAATAAGGCATTATGTGTGTAATAATTCAAATGTTGGGCTTGTTGGCATATAATAATACGTCAGAATGTGAAGCCAGGTTCATTCTGATTTCTGGCTGCTTGGGAGCGACAAACCAAGAATCTTGGTTTAGATGCAATGCTAAGCTTCCACCTGCTCCATTTATACGCTCCTACTAATAACCAAGTGGGAGTAGCTATTGTCATAAACAATAAGCCAGGATTCACAGCAATTCTGGTTTATTGCTATGTATGAACCAGGCCATTGTGTCATGATTCCTTTTCCTGTTTGTACTATTTTCTGATTAAAAATAAAAGACACACAACAACCGTGGCATCTGACCAATATTTATCAATGAACATAGGAAGCTGCCTTATAGCCAGTCAGACCACTGGTCTATCTAGCCCAGTACTGTCAACACTGATTGGCAGCTACAGCTCTCCAAGGTTTCAAGCAGGGGTTTCCCCAGCCCTATCTGGAGATTCTGGGGATTGAACCTGGGATCTTCTGCACACAAAGCAGGCGCCCTACCACTGATCCACTGCACACACATACACCCCGGGCACAACTGGATTGGGAGTAAAAAGTCAATTAACTGTCAAATGAAGATGGGCAGAGGAAAAGGATGCACGTGCTCATTGAGATGGACAACTGTTACCCAGAGGACCTTCTCTTCTGCTGCTCCCAGACTGTGGAATAGCCTGCCGTAGGAAACACTTCAACTTAACAGTCTATTAGCATTTAAGAAAGCAATTAAGACTGATCTCTTCTGGCAGGCTTACCCAGTGGAATTTTAGGATGTTTTTAGAATGTTTTTAGGATGTTTTTAACAATGTATATTATGTTTTAATTCAGTTTTATGTATTTAATATTTGCTGCTGTTCCCCGCCTTTATCAGAATGGAGAAGTGGGTAAGAAATATTATTATTAATTATTATTATTATTATTGGGGTAGAATTTTGGCCTGTACCAGAGGGGGAGGGAATCACATTTTTAATGCCTGTGCAAAAAAGCTCGGTGCATATAGTCAGCTAGCACATCAGGGGGAAGGCTACAGTAAACCTCAAACTGCAAGCTCTTCTAAAAATAAATATTGATATTGCAAAAATTGGATAGAGTAATGGTGCAGATCTCTCCCAAGTTTCTCAGTGAGACACAAATCCTGGAGTGCGGCTCTTGCACACCGTAGCATTTTGAAGGAGGCAGGAAAAACACATGACCCATGCAGCCAGCCACCTTGATAACACAGATCGAGATGCAACGCCTGCAAGGCTCACCTCTCGCAAGCACATTCGATCCCTTTGCTCAAGCCTTGTTTCGGTCACACACCTCGGGCAGGATGTGCTGTTAAATGATTCAGGCCAGGAGAGATTTGCAGCCCTGGAAAAGTAAAGCTCACGTGTGTGCGTGAGAAGGAGGAGGAGAAGGAGGAAGAGGTGTGTGTGGAAAGGAGGGGGAAGATAATTCATGGCGAAAACAAACTCTTCCATTGGGAGCTACACTCTTCCCCAAAGAAAGGAAATTGAAGCAATAGAAGAGTGAGCAGAAACCAGGAGCTCTGCTTGTAATTTGTCCCACTCCTAAATTATGTATCACAATATATATGGAAATTAAACCCTCAAGTATGACATGCAATAAATAATTTAGAATGTCTCTTTCATCAAGTGTGAGCTGCCTTCTAAGATATTGATACTTCATTTTAGTTGAACATCCAGCACGTTCCCAGCCTGCCGCCATGTGGAATTCCTCATTTAATGACACTTGGTCATCCTTTGGAGCCGCGCCATAACCCTTAACTACTTTCAGTAGGAGTGGGATGGTTTCCAGAGGGAAGCGTTCCCTGTGCTAATGTATTGGATCCTTCCCCGCTTTTAACCTGTTACAGTTTTAAATTTTTTAACATGTTTTTAATTTTACTACAGGTTTAATTCTATTTTAACTTTTGTAATTTATATTTATGTTTTAATTGCATGTGTTTTAATCTTGTAAACTGCCTTGAGTCCCAGTACTGGGGAAAAGATGGGATACAAATAAATATAATAATAAGAATAAGAATTAAAGCCTTATCATGGTAGTAACAGTAGCCAGTGAACCGCCTCATAAAGCACACTGCTTCTGGGCCAAGGGAGATGTGCAAAAGCAACTATTTCTTCCTTGCAAATGTTGAGCTGTCATTCTGCTTGGCCTGGCCAGTCATTCTGTGACTGCATTGGCAATGGCTGTCAAACGATAAGTGCTTTCAGACTTCACATTAGGAGGGGAGGGGGAAGGAATCTGAGAGAATTCCCCCTGACACCCAAGATAGAACAAAAACCAGGACAAATCCAGGGAAATACTGACAGTTGTACCTAATCAAGCGTCACTTGAGAACCCTAGAACTTTACATGGATAGCTCAGAGGTTAGCAACAACAAACCTCTCATGCTGCAGTCCCCTCCTATGGAAACACCCACCAACACACAGCAGAAGTGACACTAGGTGGTCTTACCCAGGGCAGATTCACACAAGTTCAAATATCACTTCACTAGCTTCCTGTCTGCTCCTGCACAAGTTCCTTGTCCTTCCCTCCAAACCCCTCCATGGACTTGCACTCCCTCTCTCTCTTTGTGCTTATATCCCATCATGTTCCTTCCTGAGACATTTACTGCCCTGGGTAAGACCACCTAGTGTCACTTCTGCTGTGTGTTGGTGGGTGTTTCCATAGGAGGGGACTGCAGCATGAGAGGTTTGTTGTTGCTAACCTCTGAGCTATCCATGTAAAGTTCTATGGTTCTCAAGTGACGCTTGATTAGGTACAACTGTCAGTATTTCCCTGGATTTGTCCTGGTTTTTGTTCTCTCTCAGCTGTCTGAAGGTCTGCTGCTCCCTGAAAAAAGCTTCACTCATTTTCCCTTGCTGCCCTAATGCCTAGAACTGACTCCCAGAATGCCTCTGTGAAACCTCCTCCCTTATTTAAGCCCCTTCTCAAATCTCACCTTTCCCAGAAAGCCTTCAGTCATATAGCTTATTGCAGGAGTGGGACTGGATTAGGGTGACCATATGAAAAAGAGGACAGGGCTCCTGTATTGAAAAGGGAATTTCTGCAGGTGTCTGCCCTGTCCTGGACAGGGTTGCACGTCCCCTGAAGGATCGGGTCCGTAGTTTGGGGGTGCTCTTGGATCCAGAACTGTCACTTGAGGCACAGGTGAACTCAGTGGCAAAGAGCACCTTTTATCAGCTTAGGCTGATATACCAGCTGCGCCCTTATCTGGACAGAGATAGCCTAGCTACAGTTATCCATGCTCTGATAACCTCTCGTTTGGATTACTGCAATGCATTATACTTGGGGCTGCCTTTGAAAACGGTCCGGAAACTTCAACTGGTACAAAACAGGGCAGCCCGTTTACTAACAGGGACAGGCCAATGAGACCACATTACACCAGTCCTTCTCCAGCTCATTGGCTGCCAGTCCAGGTCCAGGCCCGATTCAAAGTGTTGGTATTAACATTTAAAGCCCTAAACAGCATGGGGCCAGGTTATCTGAAGGAACGCCTCCTCCCATATGTACCTGCCAGGACCCTAAGGTCATCCTCACGGGTCCTTCTCTGCGAGCCCCTGCCAAAGGAAGTGAGGCAGGTGGCTACCAGGAGGAGGGCCTTCTCTGCTGTGGCACCCCGGCTGTGGAATGAGCTCCCTAAGGAGGTTCGCTTGGCACCTACATTATATGCTTTTAGACGCCAGGTGAAGACCTTTTTATTCTCCCAGTATTTTAACAGTCTATAAATAAATTTTAACTTGGTGTTTTAAATTTGTAATTTTGCATTGCTGCTGTTTTTATCTGGTTGAGCTTTTATATTGTATTTTGTACTATGGTTTTATACTGTTGTTTTATACTTTGAATGTTTTTAATTATTTTGAACTGCCCAGAGAGCTCTGGCTGTTGGGCGGTATAGAAATGTAATAAATAAATAAATAAATAAATAAATAAGGTGTCATTTGTATATATGGAGAACCTGGTGAAATTTCCTCTTCATCACCACAGTTGAAGCTGCACGTGCCCTGCCCTCTTTTAAATCTGGTCACTCTAGTATAGCTCCTGCAGCTTTAACTGTTGTGATGAAGAGGGAATTTCTCCAGGTTCTCCATATATACAAATGACACCTGCTGAAATTCCCTTTTCTATGCAACTGTTAAAGATACAGGAGCCCTGTCCTCCTTTTCATATGGTCACCCTAGACTGGATTCAATTTGGAAGAAGCTCTCGGAGGTTGCATTCTATTGGTGTGTGGGGCCAAAATGCCCCCAAATCCCAGAATATTTTCTCTTGAAGCTCTTACTGCCAATGCCTAAGCCTTAAGAGAAGCATTTCAACTTTTTAGAATGGGAAAAAACACCCACGCAGAAGCCAAGAAACCACCAAATGTTCAGTGGTAGTGGGAAAGGAAACATGGTCATCCGGGGAACCCTGGTAGCTCTTAGAAGGAGTATGGGCTTCTGAGTTACTTAACTGCAGGAATGATTATTTTCTTCTGTTTTATGGGATTTCCCTGACCCCAAGGTACAAAACATACTCAGTGAAGCTACTATCCTGAATCTCCTTTTTTCCTTTTGCTTGCACAGCACTGACTGAGTATATAATCACACTGACCTCCTTGTTCAAGACTGGAATCATTAAACCAATGGTAAAGCAATTAGTACCTCATTATGGTTTGGTTTAGACAGATAAATGAAGAGAGATAAAGTAACACTTTGTCCAAACTGTGACCCATTCAAAAAGGCCGATAACGGACGGTGTTTGATTTTAACCAAAAGATAGAGAAGAATGATGGACCTGAGGACAGAACATTTGTAGGAAATGACAGGTTAGGAAGCTTTGTTAAACACACACACACACACACACACACACACACACACACACAGATCATAAAGTTACATGGGATGAATGGGAAGGCCTCATGAAATAAGACATCATAATGTGATTGTTTATTTGTCATCAATTGGAACTGATTACCTGGAAATACAGCAGAAAGATACCAGGGTAGGAGCTGCAGAGAAGCTTACGTCTTGGATGCATTTGGAGATATGTTTACACTAGGGATAGGAATGTGTTAACACCTGTGCATAACTACTGATAGTATCACACTTGGAATAATAGTTATTTTTTGTTATCCATATTCAAGAGGATATTTTTGTATTGGAACAGGATCACAGAAGGGCAATTATAGGAATGGCCAATTTATTAACTTTGGGTCTTGCTAAACACAGAAGAGAAGCCTGAGATGCAGCTAACTAAAACATCAGGACCATTTTCCAAGCAACACTTGCAAGATGGTTCCTCAAAACAACCTTGCAGGCTCATCACAGATATGTAGAAAACTAAGTTTGCAATATGCTATCAATGCAGATCTTCTGGAGACGTTCAGCAAGATACAACAAATCTCGGATCCTGACACAAGATCATCGGTAGAAAACCTACCTGAATAGCCAACTCCAAAAGGCACTTGCAAGGTGTCCACCTCCTTCCCCTGTCCCAAACCCAAGAATGTACCCTTACAGTGGGGAAATTGGAAGGGGAAAGTGGGACCACCCAGGGCCTGTGCCCTGTATAACTTTGCTCGAGGTTCACAGGGGAATTGATCAGAAGCAATTGCATTTCCCAGAAGGGCAAGGCAACATCGTCCAATGGAGCAGGATGGCCAGGATCCTAGACAGAGACCACTCAGGAAAAGCTGCTGTTTCAGCAACAAGCAGAAGTCATCTGAGGCTTTATGAAGGTTGGCTGATCTGTGCCTGCAGTTAACCCCACTCCCTCTGAGGAGCTGTCTGCTTCTTCAAGGGCACTGCCAGTGGGGTGGTGGCATGCCCTTTGACAGAGTGGCCTGGAAGGTTCTGAGGTGACAGAAGATGGCTCACTGGACTATGTCGCCTCTACTTTGGAGTCTTCTTCTGAGCCAGAGGGGAGAGAAGGGGGGAAATCAAGGACCGAGAACATGACCACCTGTGCCAGAGCATCTTTTCCTTCCAGAGACCTAAGGCATGTCTTCACCAGGGGGGTGAAGGGGGAGGATCTTGCGATATGCTGATCGCAAGATCCTCCGCCTCAGTCTACACATGGCGTACGACGTCTTGGAAGGAAGAGGACGTTGCGCCCACCATTTTTTTAAAATAAAAAATGAGCGCAGGAGAGCTCCACGGATAAAGGTATTTTTTTAAAAAACAAACAAACCCTCCTGCTCCCCCACCCTCACTCCGATGGGCACGGAACTCCTGAGGAGCCCCATGCCCGGTTCCTTGTGGTTCCTCATGAGGAGCCAGGACAAACTGGGACAGCTGACCACACGCCCCATGGTCTCAGAATCATCCCAAGACTGCGGGGAAAGCCAAGACAAAAGTGTAGGGCAATATTCCGGGGAAATGCAGTGATCTTCCCTCCCTGCTCCCAGGATCACCTGTGTGTCATGTGGACACACAGGGACAATCCCGGGACAATCCCTGGAATATTGCTCTGTCTAGACATGCCCCTAGAATCCCCAGTGGAAATTCAACGCTGTGCATGTCTTTCCCAACGGGAATTCCCTACCTCTTTCCCATTCTCCCATCCCAAATGTAAGTTCTTAGTTCTGGAGGCAGGGGAGAAAGGAGACAATTCACAGGATCAACAGAAGTACAGTCCTGCTTGAAGCTTTTGATCCTGCTCCCAAGCATTGGGAACAGGGGTGCTAGTTTTTGCAAGAAACCCTGCTTCAATGCTTGCAGTATGCCTAAACTCAGCTGAGGTTCATCAAATTTATGCAACCAATTTACCCCACGTGATTACAGATGCCTTCTGAGTCCACTAATAACCATCACCACTATGGAAAGGCACACAAGTCAAGGCTTTATGCTACAAATACTGAGATGATACCAGTTACACTTAATTGGCTTTTTACTCATTGGAGGATTAAAGATGTAGGAAAGGACCAAGATGATTAATGA